>NW_025111048.1:600000-1078306 GCF_015476425.1 Leptopilina heterotoma | reverse complement strand
AAAACTCAAAATTCGAGGTTGCTAATGGCGGGATGGAGTATTTTGATAGGGAATTTGCCAAAATTATTTCACCAAAGTAAATTCTTTTAAGTAAACATCTATGAACAATAGGCACACAACAATCAATTGTTTATTAACAATTGAATTTTTAAAACCTTTTTATTTCGAAAAACTCAAAAATTCGATTGTCTGCTATTTGGCGGATGGAGAATTCTGTCAAGGAATTTAGCATAAATTATTTAATAAAAGAAAATTCTTGTAAATAAACATCCAATGAACAATAGGCAACAACAAAATCAATTGTTTATTAACAATTGAATTTTTTTAAACTTATTACTTCGAAAAACTCAAAAATTCGATTGTCTGCTAATTGGCGGATGGAGAATTTTGACAAGGAATTTAGCTAAATTATTTAATTTAAGGAAATTCTTGTAAATAAACATCCAATAAACAATAGGCAACAACAAAATCAATTGTTTATTAACAATTGAATTTTAAAAACTTTTTATTTCGAAATACTCAAAAATTCGATTGTCTGCTAATTGGCGGATGGAGAATTTTGTCAAGGAATTTGGCCAAAATTATATAATTTAAAGAAAATCTTGCAAATACACATTCAATAAGCAATAGGCAACAACAAAATCAATTGTTTATTAACAATTGAATTTTAAAAACTTTTTATTTCGAAATACTCAAAAATTCGATTGTCTGCTAATTGGCGAATGGAGAATTTTGTCAAGGAATTTAGCCAAAATTATATAATTTAAGGAAATTCTTGCAAATAAACATCAAATAAACAGTAGACAACAACAAAATCAATTGTTTATTAACAATTAAATTTTTAAAAACTTTTTATTTCGAAAAACTCAAAAATTCGATTGTCTGCTAATTGGCGGATGGAGAATTTTGTCAAGGAATTTATCCAAAATTATATAATTTAAGGAAATTCTTGCAAATAAACATCCAATAAGCAATAGGCAACAACAAAATCAATTGTTTATTAACAATTAAATTTTTTAAAACTTTTTACTGCCTAAAACTCAAAAATTCGATTGTCTGCTAATTGGCGGATGGAGAATTTTGACAAGGAATTTGGCCAAAATTATTTAATTTAAGGAAATTCTTGCAAATAAACATCCAATAAACAATAGGCAACAACAAAATCAATTGTTTATTAACAATTGAATTTTTTAAAACTTTTTACTTCGAAATACTCAAAAATTCGATTGTCTGCTAATTGGCGGATGGAGAATTTTGACAAGGAATTTAGCCAAAATTATATAATTTAAGGAAATTCTTGCAAATAAACATCCAATAAACAGTAGACAACAACAAAATCAATTGTTTATTAACAATTGAATTTTTAAAAACTTTTTATTTCGAAAAACTAAAAAATTCGATTGTCTGCTAATTGGCGGATGGAGAATTTTGAAAAGGAATTTGGCTAAAATGATTTAATTTGAGGAAATTCTTGTAAATAAACATCCAATGAACAATAGGCAACAACAAAATCAATTGTTTATCAACAATTAAATTTTTTAAAACTTTTTACTGCCTAAAAGTCAAAAATTCGATTGTCTGCTAATTGGCGAATGGAGAATTTTGTCAAGGAATTTGGCCAAAATTATTTAATTTAAGGAAATTCTTGCAAATAAACATCCAATGAACAATAGGCAACAACAAAATCAATTGTTTATTAACAATTGAATTTTTTAAAACTTTTTACTTCGAAAAACTCAAAAATTCGATTGTCTGCTAATTGGCGGATGGAGAATTTTGTCAAGGAATTTGTCCGAAATTATTTAATATAAGAAAATTCTTGTTAATAAACATCCATTGAACTGTAGGCAACAAAAAATCAATTGTTTAGTAACAATTGAATTTTTTAAAACTTTTTACTTCGAAAAACTCAAAAATTCGATTGTTTGCTAATTGGCGGATGGAGAATTTTGACAAGGAATTTGGCCAAAATTATTTAATTTAAGGAAATTCTTGCAAATAAACATCCAATAAACAATAGGCAACAACAAAATCAATTGTTTATTAACAATTGAATTTTAAAAACTTTTTATTTCGAAATACTCAAAAATTCGATTGTCTGCTAATTGGCGGATGGAGAATTTTGTCAAGGAATTTAGCCAAAATTATTTAATTTAAGGAAATTCTTGCGAATAAACATCCAATAAACAATAGGCAACAACAAAATCAATTGTTTATTAACAATTGAATTTTTTAAAACTTTTTACTTCGAAAAACTCAAAAATTCGATTGTCTGCTAATTGGCGGATGGAGAATTTTGACAAGGAATTTGGCAAAAATTATTTAATTTAAAAAAATTCTTGTAAATAAACATCCAATGAAATGTAGACACGAACAAAATCAATTGTTTATTAACAAATTAAATTTTTTAAAACTTTTTACTTCGAAAAACTCAAAAATTCGATTGTCTGCTAATTGGCGGATAGAAAATTTTGTCAAGGAATTTGGCCAAAATTATTTTATAAAAGAAAATTCTTGTAAATAAACATCCAATGAACAATAGGCAACAACAAAATCAATTGTTTATTAGCAATTGAATTTTTTAAAACTTTTTACTTCGAGAAACTCAAAAATACGATTGTCTGCTAATTGGCGGATGGAGAATTTTGACAAGGAATTTGGCCAAAATTATTTTATAAAAGAAAATTCTTGTAAATAAACATCCAATGAACAATAGTCAACAACAAAATCAATTGTTTATTAACAATTGAATTTTTTAAAACTTTTTACTGCCTAAAACTCAAAAATTCGATTGTCTGCTAATTGGCGGATGGAGAATTTTGACAAGGAATTTGGCCAAAATTATTTAATTAAGGAAATTCTTGTAAATAAACATCCAATGAACAATAGGCAACAACAAAATCAATTGTTTATTAACAATTGAATTTTTTAAAACTTTTTACTGCCTAAAACTCAAAAATTCGATTGTCTGCTAATTGGCGGATGGAGAATTTTGACAAGGAATTTGGCCAAAATTATTTAATTTAAGGAAATTCTTGTAAATAAACATCCAATGAACAGTAGACAACAACAAAATCAATTGTTTATTAACAATTGAATTTTTTAAAACTTTTTACTTCGAAAAACTCAAAAATTCGATTGTCTGCTAATTGGCGGATGGAGAATTTTGACAAGGAATTTGGTCCAAAATTATTTAATAAAAGAAAATTCTTGTAAATAAACATCCAATGAACAATAGGCAACAACAAAATCAATTGTTTATTAACAATTGAATTTTTTAAAACTTTTTACTTCGAAAAACTCAAAAATTCGATTGTCTGCTAATTGGCGGATGGAGAATTTTGACAAGGAATTTGGCCAAAATTATTTAATTTAAGGAAATTCTTGTAAATAAACATCCAATGAACAATAGGCAACAACAAAATCAATTGTTTATTAACAATTGAATTTTTTAAAACTTTTTACTGCCTAAAACTCAAAAATTCGATTGTCTGCTAATTGGCGGATGGAGAATTTTGACAAGGAATTTGGCTAAAATTATTTAATTTGAGGAAATTCTTGTAAATAAACATCCAATGAACAATAGGCAACAACAAAATCAATTGTTTATTAACAATTGAATTTTTTAAAACTTTTTACTGCCTAAAACTCAAAAATTCGATTGTCTGCTAATTGGCGGATGGAGAATTTTGACAAGGAATTTGGCCAAAATTATTTAATTTAAGGAAATTCTTGTAAATAAACATCCAATGAACAATAGGCAACAACAAAATCAATTGTTTATTAACAATTAAATTTTTTAAAACTTTTTACTGCCTAAAAGTCAAAAATTCGATTGTCTGCTAATTGGCGGATGGAGAATTTTGACAAGGAAATTGGCCAAAATTATTTAATTTGAGGAAACTCTTGTAAATAAACATTCAATGAACAGTAGATAACAACAAAATCAATTGTTTATTAACAATTGTATTTTTTAAATCTTTTTACTTCGAAAAACTCAAAAATTCGATTGTCTGCTAATTGGCGGATGGAGAATTTTGTCAAGGAATTTAGCCAAAATTATTTAATTTAAGGAAATTCTTGTAAATAAACATCCAATGAACAATAGGCAACAACAAAATCAATTGTTTATTAACAATTGAATTTTTTAAAACTTTTTACTGCCTAAAACTCAAAAATTCAATTGTCTGCTAATTGGCGGATGGAGAATTTTGACAAGGAATTTGGCTAAAATTATTTAATTTGAGGAAATTCTTGTAAATAAACATCCAATGAACAGTAGGCAACAGCAAAATCAATTGTTTATTAACAATTGAATTTTTTAAAACTTTTTACTTCGAAAAACTCAAAAATTCGATTGTCTGCTAATTGGCGGATGGAGAATTTTGTCAAGGAATTTAGCCAAAATTATTTAATTTAAGGAAATTCTTGTAAATAAACATCCAATGAACAATAGGCAACAACAAAATCAATTGTTTATTAACAATTAAATTTTTTAAAACTTTTTACTGCCTAAAACTTAAAAATTCGATTGTCTGCTAATTGGCGGATGGAGAATTTTGACAAGGAATTTGGCCAAAATTATTTAATTTGAGGAAATTCTTGTAAATAAACATCCAATAAACAGTAGACAACAATAAAATCAATTGTTTATTAACAATTGAATTTTTAAAAACTTTTTATTTCGAAAAACTCAAAAATTCGATTGTCTGCTATTTGGCGGATGGAGAATTTTGTCAAGGAATTTAGCCAAAATTATTTAATAAAAGAAAATTCTTGTAAATAAACATCCAATTAACAATAGGCAACAACAAAATCAATTGTTTATTAACAATTGAATTTTTTAAAACTTTTTACTTCGAAAAACTCAAAAATTCGATTGTCTGCTAATTGGCGGATGGAGAATTTTGACAAGGAATTTGGCCAAAATTATTTAATAAAAGAAAATTCTTGTAAATAAACATCCAATGAACAATAGGCAACAACAAAATCAATTGTTTATTAACAATTGAATTTTAAAAACTTTTTATTTCGAAATACTCAAAAATTCAATTGTCTGCTAATTGGCGGATGGAGAATTTTGACAAGGAATTTGGCCAAAATTATTTAATAAAAGAAAATTCTTGTAAATAAACATCCAATGAACAATAGGCAACAACAAAATCAATTGTTTATTAACAATTGAATTTTTTAAAACTTTTTACTGCCTAAAACTCAAAAATTCGATTGTCTGCTAATTGGCGGATGGAGAATTTTGACAAGGAATTTGGCCAAAATTATTTAATTTGAGGAAATTCTTGTAAATAAACATCCAATAAACAGTAGACAACAACAAAATCAATTGTTTATTAACAATTGAATTTTTAAAAACTTTTTATTTCGAAAAACTCAAAAATTCGATTGTCTGCTATTTGGCGGATGGAGAATTTTGTCAAGGAATTTAGCTAAAATTATTTAATAAAAGAAAATTCTTGTAAATAAACATCTAATGAACAATAGGCAACAACAAAATCAATTGTTTAGTAACAATTGAATTTTTTTTAACTTTTTACTTCGAAAAACTCAAAAATTCGATTGTCTGCTAATTGGCGGATGGAGAATTTTGACAAGGAATTTGGCCAAAATTATTTAATTTGAGGAAATTCTTGTAAATAAACATCCAATAAACAGTAAACAACACCAAAATCAATTGTTTATTAACAATTGAATTTTTTTAAACTTTTTACTTCGAAAAACTCAAAAATTCGATTGTCTGCTAATTGGCGGATGGAGAATTTTGTCAAGGAATTTGGCCAAAATTATTTAATTTAAGGAAATTCTTGTAAATAAACATTCAATGAACAATAGGCAACAACAAAATCAATTGTTTATTAACAATTGAATTTTTTAAAACTTTTTACTTCGAAAAACTCAAAAATTCGATTGTCTGCTAATTGGCGGATGGAGAATTTTGTCAAGAAATTTGGCCAAAATTATTTAATTTAAGGAAATTCTTGTAAATAAACATTCAATGAACAATAGGCAACAACAAAATCAATTGTTTATTAACAATTGAATTTTTTAAAACTTTTTACTTCGAAAAACTCAAAAATTCGATTGTCTGCTAATTGGCGGATGGAGAATTTTGACAAGGAATTTAGCCAAAATTATTTAATTTAAGGAAATTCTTGCAAATAAACATCCAATAAACAATAGGCAACAACAAAATCAATTGTTTATTAACAATTAAATTTTAAAAACTTTTTATTTCGAAATACTCAAAAATTCAATTGCCTGCTAATTGGCGGATGGAGAATTTTGACAAGGAATTTGGCCAAAATTATTTAATTTGAGGAAATTCTTGTAAATAAACATCCAATAAACAATAGGCAACAACAAAATCAATTGTTTATTAACAATTAAATTTTAAAAACTTTTTACTTCGAAAAACTCAAAAATTCGATTGTCTGCTAATTGGCGGATGGAGAATTTTGTCAAGAAATTTGGCCAAAATTATTTAATTTAAGGAAATTCTTGTAAATAAACATTCAATGAACAATAGGCAACAACAAAATCAATTGTTTATTAACAATTGAATTTTTTAAAACTTTTTACTTCGAAAAACTCAAAAATTCGATTGTCTGCTAATTGGCGGATGGAGAATTTTGACAAGGAATTTGGCCAAAATTATTTAATAAAAGAAAATTCTTGTAAATAAACATCCAATGAACAATAGGCAACAACAAAATCAATTGTTTATTAACAATTAAATTTTAAAAACTTTTTATTTCGAAATACTCAAAAATTCAATTGCCTGCTAATTGGCGGATGGAGAATTTTGTCAAGAAATTTGGCCAAAATTATTTAATAAAAGAAAATTCTTGTAAATAAACATCCAATGAACAATAGGCAACAACAAAATCAATTGTTTATTAACAATTGAATTTTTTAAAACTTTTTACTGCCTAAAACTCAAAAATTCGATTGTCTGCTAATTGGCGGATGGAGAATTTTGACAAGGAATTTGGCCAAAATTATTTAATTTAAGGAAATTCTTGCAAATAAACATCCAATAAACAGTAGACAACAACAAAATCAATTGTTTATTAACAATTGAATTTTTAAAAACTTTTTATTTCGAAAAACTCAAAAATTCGATTGTCTGCTATTTGGCGGATGGAGAATTTTGTCAAGGAATTTAGCTAAAATTATTTAATAAAAGAAAATTCTTGTAAATAAACATCTAATGAACAATAGGCAACAACAAAATCAATTGTTTAGTAACAATTGAATTTTTTATAACTTTTTACTTCGAAAAACTCAAAAATTCGATTGTCTGCTAATTGGCGGATGGAGAATTTTGACAAGGAATTTGGCCAAAATTATTTAATAAAAGAAAATTCTTGTAAATAAACATCCAATGAACAATAGGCAACAACAAAATCAATTGTTTATTAACAATTAAATTTTTTAAAACTTTTTACTGCCTAAAACTCAAAAATTCGATTGTCTGCTAATTGGCGGATGGAGAATTTTGACAAGGAATTTGGCCAAAATTATTTAATTTAAGGAAATTCTTGCAAATAAACATCCAATAAACATTAGGCAACAACAAAATCAATTGTTTATTAACAATTGAATTTTTTAAAACTTTTTACTGCCTAAGACTCAAAAATTCGATTGTCTGCTAATTGGCGGATGGAGAATTTTGACAAGGCATTTGGCCAAAAATTATTTAATAAAAGAAAATTCTTGTAAATAAACATCCAATGAACAATAGGCAACAACAAAATCAATTGTTTATTAACAATTGAATTTTTTAAAACTTTTTACTTCGAAAAACTCAAAAATTCGATTGTCTGCTAATTGGCGGATGGAGAATTTTGACAAGGAATTTGGCCAAAATTATTTAATAAAAGAAAATTCTTGTAAATAAACATCCAATGAACAATAGGCAACAACAAAATCAATTGTTTATTAACAATTGAATTTTTTAAAACTTTTTACTTCGAAAAACTCAAAAATTCGATTGTCTGCTAATTGGCGGATGGAGAATTTTGACAAGGAATTTGGCCAAAATTATTTAATTTGAGGAAATTCTTGTAAATAAACATCCAATAAACAGTAAACAACACCAAAATTAATTGTTTATTAACAATTGAATTTTTTTAAACTTTTTACTTCGAAAAACTCAAAAATTCGATTGTCTGCTAATTGGCGGATGGAGAATTTTGTCAAGAAATTTGGCCAAAATTATTTAATTTAAGGAAATTCTTGTAAATAAACATTCAATGAACAATAGGCAACAACAAAATCAATTGTTTATTAACAATTGAATTTTTTAAAACTTTTTACTTCGAAAAACTCAAAAATTCGATTGTCTGCTAATTGGCGGATGGAGAATTTTGACAAGGAATTTGGCCAAAATTATTTAATTTGAGGAAATTCTTGTAAATAAACATCCAATAAACAGTAAACAACACCAAAATCAATTGTTTATTAACAATTGAATTTTTTTAAACTTTTTACTTCGAAAAACTCAAAAATTCGATTGTCTGCTAATTGGCGGATGGAGAATTTTGTCAAGAAATTTGGCCAAAATTATTTAATTTAAGGAAATTCTTGTAAATAAACATTCAATGAACAATAGGCAACAACAAAATCAATTGTTTATTAACAATTGAATTTTTTAAAACTTTTTACTTCGAAAAACTCAAAAATTCGATTGTCTGCTAATTGGCGGATGGAGAATTTTGACAAGGAATTTAGCCAAATTATTTAATTTAAGGAAATTCTTGCAAATAAACATCCAATGAACAATAGGCAACAACAAAATCAATTGTTTATTAACAATTGAATTTTTAAAACTTTTTATTCGAAATACTCAAAAATTCAATTGTCCTGCTAATTGGCGGATGGAGAATTTTGACAAGGAATTTGGCCAAAATTATTTAATTTGAGGAAATTCTTGTAAATAAACATCCAATAAACAATAGGCAACAACAAAATCAATTGTTTATTAACAATTAAATTTTAAAAACTTTTTACTTCGAAAAACTCAAAAATTCGATTGTCTGCTAATTGGCGGATGGAGAATTTTGTCAAGAAATTTGGCCAAAATTATTTAATTTAAGGAAATTCTTGTAAATAAACATTCAATGAACAATAGGCAACAACAAAATCAATTGTTTATTAACAATTGAATTTTTTAAAACTTTTTACTTCGAAAAACTCAAAAATTCGATTGTCTGCTAATTGGCGGATGGAGAATTTTGACAAGGAATTTAGCCAAAATTATTTAATTTAAGGAAATTCTTGCAAATAAACATCCAATAAACAATAGGCAACAACAAAATCAATTGTTTATTAACAATTAAATTTTAAAAACTTTTTATTTCGAAATACTCAAAAATTCAATTGCCTGCTAATTGGCGGATGGAGAATTTTGACAAGGAATTTGGCCAAAATTATTTAATTTGAGGAAATTCTTGTAAATAAACATCCAATAAACAATAGGCAACAACAAAATCAATTGTTTATTAACAATTGAATTTTTAAAAACTTTTTATTTCGAAAAACTAAAAAATTCGATTGTCTGCTAATTGGCGGATGGAGAATTTTGTCAAGAAATTTGGCCAAAATTATTTAATAAAAGAAAATTCTTGTAAATAAACATCAAATGAACAATAGGCAACAACAAAATCAATTGTTTATTAACAATTGAATTTTTTAAAACTTTTTACTTCGAAAAACTCAAAAATTCGATTGTCTGCTAATTGGCGGATGGAGAATTTTGACAAGGAATTTAGCCAAAATTATTTAATTTAAGGAAATTCTTGCAAATAAACATCCAATAAACAATAGGCAACAACAAAATGAATTGTTTATTAACAATTAAATTTTAAAAACTTTTTATTTCGAAATACTCAAAAATTCAATTGCCTGCTAATTGGCGGATGGAGAATTTTGTCAAGAAATTTGGCCAAAATTATTTAATAAAAGAAAATTCTTGTAAATAAACATCAAATGAACAATAGGCAACAACAAAATCAATTGTTTATTAACAATTGAATTTTTTAAAACTTTTTACTTCGAAAAACTCAAAAATTCGATTGTCTGCTAATTGGCGGATGGAGAATTTTGACAAGGAATTTGGCCAAAATTATTTAATAAAAGAAAATTCTTGTAAATAAACATCCAATGAACAATAGGCAACAACAAAATCAATTGTTTATTAACAATTGAATTTTTTAAAACTTTTTACTTCGAAAAACTCAAAAATTCGATTGTCTGCTAATTGGCGGATGGAGAATTTTGACAAGGAATTTGGCCAAAATTATTTAATAAAAGAAAATTCTTGTAAATAAACATCCAATGAACAATAGGCAACAACAAAATCAATTGTTTATTAACAATTGAATTTTTTAAAACTTTTTACTGCCTAAGACTCAAAAATTCGATTGTCTGCTAATTGTCGGATGGAGAATTTTGACAAGGCATTTGGCCAAAATTATTTAATAAAAGAAAATTCTTGTAAATAAACATCCAATGAACAATAGGCAACAACAAAATTAATTGTTTATTAACAATTGAATTTTATAAACTTTTTACTTCGAAAAACTCAAAAATTCGATTGTCTGCTAATTGGCGGATGGAGAATTTTGACAAGGAATTTGGCTAAAATTATTTAATTTGAGGAAATTCTTGTAAATAAACATCCAATGAACAATAGGCAACAACAAAATCAATTGTTTATTAACAATTGAATTTTTTAAAACTTTTTACTTCGAAAAACTCAAAAATTCGATTGTCTGCTAATTGGCGGATGGAGAATTTTGACAAGGAATTTGGCCAAAATTATTTAATAAAAGAAAATTCTTGTAAATAAACATCCAATGAACAATAGGCAACAACAAAATCAATTGTTTATTAACAATTGAATTTTTTAAAACTTTTTACTGCCTAAGACTCAAAAATTCGATTGTCTGCTAATTGTCGGATGGAGAATTTTGACAAGGCATTTGGCCAAAATTATTTAATAAAAGAAAATTCTTGTAAATAAACATCCAATGAACAATAGGCAACAACAAAATTAATTGTTTATTAACAATTGAATTTTTTTAAACTTTTTACTTCGAAAAACTCAAAAATTCGATTGTCTGCTAATTGGCGGATGGAGAATTTTGACAAGGAATTTGGCTAAAATTATTTAATTTGAGGAAATTCTTGTAAATAAACATCCAATGAACAATAGGCAACAACAAAATCAATTGTTTATTAACAATTGAATTTTTTAAAACTTTTTACTTCGAAAAACTCAAAAATTCGATTGTCTGCTAATTGGCGGATGGAGAATTTTGACAAGGAATTTGGCCAAAATTATTTAATAAAAGAAAATTCTTGTAAATAAACATCCAATGAACAATAGGCAACAACAAAATCAATTGTTTATTAACAATTGAATTTTTTAAAACTTTTTACTTCGAAAAACTCAAAAATTCGATTGTCTGCTAATTGGCGGATGGAGAATTTTGACAAGGAATTTGGCCAAAATTATTTAATTTGAGGAAATTCTTGTAAATAAAGATCCATTGAACAATATCCAACAAAAAAATCAATTGTTTAGTAACAATTGAATTTTTTAAAACTTTTTACTTCGAAAAACTCAAAAATTCAATTGTCTGCTAATTGGCGGATGGAGAATTTTGACAAGCAATTTGGCAAACAATATTTAATTTAAAGAAATTCTTGTAAATAAACATCCAATGAACAATAAGCAACAACAAAATCAAATGTTTATTAACAATTGAATTTTTTTAAACTTTTTACTTCGAAAAACTCAAAAATTCGATTGTCTGCTAATTGGCGGATGGAGAATTTTGACAAGGAATTTGGCCAAAATTATTTAGTTTAAGGAAATTCTTGTAAATAAACATCCAATAAACAATAGGCAACAACAAAAATAAATGGTTTGTTAACAATTGAATTTTTTAAAACTTTTTACTTCGAAAAACTCAAAAATTCGATTGTCTGCTAATTGGCGGATGGAGAATTTTGTCAAGGAATTTGGCCAAAATTATTTAATTTAAGGAAATTCTTGTAAATAAACATCCAATAAACAATAGGCAACAACAAAATTAATTGTTTAGTAACTATTGAATTTTTTAAAACTTTTTACTTCGAAAAACTCAAAAATTCGATTGTCTGCTAATTGGCGGATGGAGAATTTTGACAAGGATTTTGGCCAAAATTATTTAATAAAAGAAAATTCTTGTAAATAAACATCCAATGAACAACAGGCAACAAGAAAATCAATTGTTTATTAACAATTGAATTTTTTAAAACTTTTTATTTCGAAAAACTCAAAAATTCGATTGTCTGCTAATTGGCGGATGGAGAATTTTGTCAAGGAATTTGGCCAAAATTATTTAATTTGAGGAAATTCTTGTAAATAAACATCTAATGAACAATAGGCAACAACAAAAATAAATGGTTTGTTAACAATTGAATTTTTTAAAACTTTTTACTTCGAAAAACTCAAAAATTCGATTGTCTGCTAATTGGCGGATGGAGAATTTTGACAAGGAATTTGTCTAAAATTATTTAATTTGAGGAAATTCTTGTAAATAAACATCTAATGAACAATAGGCAACAACAAAATCAATTGTTTATTAGCAATTGAATTTTTTAAAACTTTTTATTTCGAAAAACTCAAAAATTCGATTGTCTGCTAATTGGCGGATGGAGAATTTTGACAAGGAATTTGGCCAAAATTATTTAATTTAAGGCAATTCTTGCAAATAAACATCCAATAAACAATAGGCAACAAGAAAATCAATTGTTTATTAACAATTGAATTTTTTAAAACTTTTTATTTCGAAAAACTCAAAAATTCGATTGTCTGCTAATTGGCGGATGGAGAATTTTGTCAAGGAATTTGGCCAAAATTATTTAATTTGAGGAAATTCTTGTAAATAAACATCTAATGAACAATAGGCAACAACAAAATCAATTGTTTATTAACAATTGAATTTTTTAAAACATTTTACTTCGAAAAACTCAAAAATTCGATTGTCTGCTAATTGGCGGATGGAGAATTTTGACAAGGATTTTGGCCAAAATTATTTAATAAAAGAAAATTCTTGTAAATAAACATCCAATGAACAACAGGCAACAACAAAATCAATTGTTTATTATTAATTGAATTTTTTTAAAACTTTTTATTTCGAAAAACTCAAAAATTCGATTGTCTGCTAATTGGCGGATGTAGAATTTTGACAAGGAATTTGGCCAAAATTATATAATTTAAGGAAATTCTTGCAAATAAACATCCAATAAACAATAGGCAACAACAAAATCAATTGTTTATTAACAATTGAATTTTTTTAAACTTTTTATTTCGAAAAACTCAAAAATTCGATTGTCTGCTAATTGGCGGATGGAAAATTTTGTCAAGGAATTTGGCCAAAATTATTTAGTTTGAGGAAATTCTTGTAAATAAACAACTAATGAACAGTAGACAACAACAAAATCAATTGTTTATTAACAATTGAATTTTTTAAAACTTTTTACTGCCTAAAACTCAAAAATTCGATTGTCTGCTAATTGGCGGATGAAGAATTTTGACAAGGAATTTGGCCAAAATTATTTAATTTAAGGAAATTCTTGTAAATAAACATCCAATAAACAATAGGCAACAACAAAATCAATTGTTTATTAACAATTGAATTTTTTAAAACTTTTTACTTCGAAAAACTCAAAAATTCGATTGTCTGCTAATTGGCGGATAAAGAATTTTGACAAGGAATTTGGCCAAAATTATTTAATTTTAGGAAATTCTTGTAAATAAACATCCAATGAACAATAGGCAACAAAAAAATCAGTTGTTTATTAACAATTGAATTTTTTTAAGCTATTAACTTCGAAAAACTCAAAAATTTGATTGTCTGCTAATCGGCGGATGGAGTATTTTGACTAATAACTTTGCCAAAATTATTTTACTGAAATAAATTCTTGTAAATAAACATACACCGATGATAATTAATTATAAAAATTAGTTGTTTATTAACAGGTTACGTTTTGAAATTGTATAACACGTTTAAGAAAATGAAATTTAAGGTTGACCTTATTTAAATGAACATTTTCTATTTATATTTTTCATTATTATTTCTGTAAAATAGAAGAAGAAGAAGAAAATCTTCGTATTTTAAATAATATTTTTGAAATTTAAATTTAAATTACGTAGACAAATCGACGATTTAACATTTCACTTTTAAGTGTTTTGAATATTATTTGAAATTGTATAACACGTTTTAAAAAAATAAATATTAAATTTAACAATTTTTAAATCAACATTGAACATTTACATTTTTTCTGCTTTTAATATTTCTTTCAAAGTGGCGCAATATGCGACCGTCGATGGAAATCCTGCAGGAGGCTTATTAGATCTTTTAAGTTTTCTTACGTCTTGTACTTGCAAATTCTTCTCGGACAGTACTTTACATCTTTGCCTTTGTCTTTGTTCATTTTTTGTTTGAGATGTTTCGATTTCGTGTTGTATCCATGGTCTCACTTTGTTCATATCATATTCGGTAAAATTAATCTCCTGGCCAGAATAAAGTGTCCAAGCCCAAGTACACAAATGCGCCCCGCAATTATTGCTGCTTCCACGAACATGTCCTTGACTTGGAACATCTTTTGGTGCTATTAGCGTCCATTGTGCCCAGTCCGTGAAAATCTCTGGCTTGTGGCAAAATGTTTGATTTATTAACGCGCAAAGTTTACTAACCCACTTTTCTACTGGATCGCCTTTTAAACTATCGAAATATATGATGTATTTTTGGCTAAAGACGACCAAAAATAGCGTCCAATGTCCAGTATTATGAACTTCACTGTCATGGACAGGAAGTAGCCAGGCATCGTAATTTTTTGCCCGAATGTTCTGGCACCAGTTTAAACAAAATTCGGGTTTATAATTTTCATTAATGATGCCCAAAACATTGTAGACGGAGAAATTTAATAGGTTGATATCAGTGAACTTTGACGCACATATTGCAATAAATGAATCGATTACTGCATCGTCAAGGCATTCGTGAATCTTTAAGGTTCGAAAGCTTCTGTCGTCAACCTTAATCCCTGAAACAAATACTTCTTTCTTGTCCCAAACTTTTGGGAATTTGTGTCCCGACCAAGGTTTTGAAAATGCAATTGTTGGTCGTGGAGTTTCCAATAAAATTGGCTTATCACAGTTTGAACGCTTTCTTGCATTTTCCATTGAATCTTCCACTAATAAGTCTCCATTTTTCAAATTTCCACTTATCAACTTAACATTTGAAAGTAAATCCACTACACTTTCAACTTTTTTTGAATTTTCATTGATTTTTTTCGCTTGAGATATATACTTTGGTGATTTGAAATATGTATTTACTGTATTTTTCTTCTTTTTGTCCATCCACACTTCCGTTGCTAAATTTAGTTTTTTTTCACTTAAATTATGTAATTGTTCTTCGTCTTCATCTTTGCAACTTTTTATATCTTTTTCCATATACTTGCGATTTTTGGTATTTGTTCTTTCAGTGTGAATAGATTTTGCATTAATTGCGTTAGCAATGTTTTGAAAATGATTTTTTGCAAGTTGATCAAGAAATAGGTTTGGATTTTTATCATAATCTTCAGATTTCAAATTTAATGATTTTTCACTGTCAAAATTATTCGATTCGAAATGTATATCAAAATTTTCGATTATAATCCTTGATGTTAAGGGATAAATTGATAATACATTGTATAATAGAAATTCAATAAATTTGGTATTGTACAATTTATTTGTAATATCAATTTTGTCTTCATTTAATTTCTCTACTGATTCTTTATAAATTGAATGAAAATATTGAAACCATTTTGATTTATTAATCGTATTTTGTGAGAAATTCTGACATTGTAAATTCTGTTGACAGCATTCAGAAATATTTGATTTTGGGAAATCATCTTGCGATAATGACATATCTTTGATCTTACGAAGAGCATTATTATACTGAACACTTGTTTCTGAATAACTGCAAAATAATATAACTGAAATGTTAAATACATTTGTTGCAGAATTTAAATCTGAAGATTGAATGATTGAATTCAGGACACAAGTTTCAATGTTGGAAATATCTGTTTCGTTGTATTTATAGGTTTCTCGAGCAACCTGCATTAAGTGAGTGGAAGAAATATGTATTACCGAAATATCGTGAAACAATAAAGAAATTCTTCTTTTGGATCCAATTTCTTCCCACATACGTTCCAAGTATTCTGTGAGAGTCATGCTGTTGAATACTTGCAATAAACATTCTATTAAAGTCGTATTGAAATCAACATCTATTGTATCTATAAATCGACTTTGTCGTTTAGAATACAAATTTAAGGAATACTGGAATGTTGAAAAAATTAATTTTAAAATCGCTTCTTCATGAGTACTAGTTATAAATTCGAAAATCGTTACGCTAGGATATGATTCTTTATTTTGAAGCGACAGAGAATAATATTGCAGTCGAGTCTCAATTTCAGGCGAAGGAGTAAGAGTTGTTTCCCTTGATGTTAAAAAACAAAATTTTTGAGATTCCAGTTCAAGCAAATATTGTATTGATTCATGTGAAAACATAATAATGTAAAAAGGTAATGAAGAATATCCTTGAATATAACCATGTATGTGTTTATCTCCTGGATATTGTTTCATAAAATCTATTCGTGCATTTATAATTTCTTCACTTACGAAAAAATTTGTATCTGTTTCAATTTTTTCATCTACTTTTTTGATCTCAGCTGCAACTTTATTACATTTGGGGTCTTCTGTTTTCTGAACATGTACAGTAATTGGAGATCCTTCCTCAATATCCGAATATATGGTAAATGTATATCTAGAAGAGCAACCTTGTGTTCGACAGTACCCTGAGGAGATCCAAATTTTATTATTTCGACCTTTTTTAATTTTATTATCTTCAATTGCAAGATCGCAAGAATGGCGCTGTGAGAAACAGTTTTTAAAATTGATGATCCAACCTTTATTTAAACGTAACTGATTGTCTTCTTTTTTATAATCCGTTAAAAATGTACTCGGAACATTGAAATTTAAATCATTGGCTTCGACATTTTCATGCTCACTCTGTGGTAATTCATTGCTACGTGAAATGTTGGAAACATTAGTTGAGACAGATCTATTTTCGTGAGATACAGTACCAATTATTTCCAAACGAACTATTATTTCCTGCCCTTCAACAATTTCACCTTTCCTTATATGAAATTTAAATTTGGCACATCCTTTTGTAGTGCAATGAGCTTCAGCAGACCAAATTTTCTGTTCGCATGTCACACCTTTCCTACACTTATTGAAATGAAATGAAATATTACAATCCGGATAAACATCTTTGAAATATTTTTTAAAGTATAATGTCCAGCCTTTCGAAAGACTTATTTTGTCAGGTGTTTTGAATTTTTTAAAGAATTCATATGGTAATCTAAAATTATTACCAACGATATTAGATTCAATATTTAAAGCCATAGTTATTTTTTTCTTTACTCCTTCGTCGAATCGCAAATTATAGACATTTTTATTGTTATTTGAAATTAAAATTCTTAAATTGAATGATGTGTGAGTTTCTATACATGTATTTGCACTTGTTTACATTACATCTACAATGAGAAAGGAAAGTATAATCATTGCATCAATCTGAAACAGAATTGTAATTTTACATTAAAATTAGATAAATGTTCCTAAAAAGGCTAAAAGGGTGGATTCCACGTCAGTTCAACACACTTATTTTCATGACTTGTTGGGATTTGGCTGTAATTTTGTAAATTTATTTCTTTTATAGTGATAAACAACTCCACCAAATATTTTTTCAGAATTTTGAAAATTACCAAAAATATAGCATTTTCAAAATTTTTGTCTTTTTTTTTTAAAGTGCTATAACTTTGGTTCTAATTAACCGATTTTGGATTTTAAAAAAGGATTTCTTTGGTTTTAAGTATACTAGAACCAAAAGGGCGCGCGTCGCGCGCCCACTTCTAGTCCTTTAACACACAAAATAAAACCTTAATGTAACCTTAAATTAAATCTTAATTTAATAAAAACATATGTTTATATTTTAAAAATTATTTTTCTGTTAATAAGATTGTTTAAAATTTTTTTAATTTTAAGTTTATCGAATTGAATTTTCTATAAAAAATTACACGTTAATGCCTATAAAAAATTCTCATTCTGGAGAAAATCACCTTTAAAATAAGCCTAAGATCATTAAAAAGCATTCAGTATTTTAGAAGTCATTAAAATTTTTGTAAAACATTGAAAATTATCATTTTTTAAAAATGTCTAAATAAAATATTGATCAAATGACTTGAAAAATTATGTAAAAACTCCAAGGATTAATTTAAAAAAAGAAAAATCAGTAACCTTCTATATTATAAAAGTTGTGTAGATTTTTCTGCCAAAATACAGGCGAAATTTTTTTTTAAGTTAATTCTTGGAGTTTTGCACATCAATACAGGGTAATTTAATTTTCCCGAAATATTGAGAACATTCTTGAATTTGCAATTGTTTTAAAGAATTGTTAATAACAATTTTAAAATTTCATTTTTTAACAATCCCTTATTTTATCATTAAAGTACAGACTTTAAGCTTTAATTTAAAAAAAATTACTTAATTATTACTTCCTCATAGAGAAAGTATTGTAATACTAAAATTTTTCGAGTTCGATTTTTTTATATATCTTTATGTTATTTGACCTCAGGAGTTGCGGACATAAAGTGAGAGTACTTTGTGATAGATTAATAAAGTTTAACTAAATTTTTTTTGGATTTTTAATTTTCCAAAAACACGTTTTTTGCCCATAACTTTAAAAAAATGTTAGGACACCTATAAATGTTTTTCCATAATTTTGTAGAGTTTTTTTAAAAGCATCTTTTTAGTCCTAATTAAACATTTTTCGTCCATATTAACCGGAGATATTAAACTTTTAAAAAACATAAATTTTAGAAAAAAATATTTTTTTGAAAATTTTGTTAAAAAATGTAAAAGTAATCTTAAAATTATCGTTACCAACTTGTAGAGCATTATAAAACGATTCGATTGACCTATTTTTGAACCTAATTCGATAATAAATTTCGAAATTATTGGTATTTTAAAAACCAAAAATTGTGGAAAATGACATTTTCTCAACTATTCTGTTTGAAAATTTTTGTTTAACTATTAAAACTATATTGTAGAGTATTTAAAAATACATTGATTGACCCAAGATTTAATCACTTTTACCATATTTATAAAAAGTTATTCATATATTTTCCTATTATTATTATTATTATTATTATTATTATCTCTATGAGGAAGCAAAGTGTTCTTTATTTGTTTCAAAGTAATAATAACATGAAAATAAAATGATCTAAAACTTCAACACGTAATTACTTTAATAATAAAATTTTTTTTTTGAAAAAGTTTCCCTTATAGGCAAAAAATCTTTTTTTCCTTATTGGGTCAAAACCCATTATATTTAAACATCAAAGAAGTTTTTGTTGGGATTAAATTATTCTCTAATTAATGATTTATTACCATTTATTTATTACCATTTTTCATATGAGCCATGTAAAAATCAGACTGGGACCATGGAAATTTTTGAAGAAATTAATTATAAATCATCATTTTCTATGTAAAATAATGATAAATTATTATTTTCCACAAAAATTCATTTTTTTACCTGGGCAGTTGAGGAATTTTGCTCCATATGTTCGTAATATATGGTTACGTTTTATTTTTTTACTACGAATCCCTTTGAGATCCCAAGATAAAACTTACAGGACATGTAAAGCACATTTGCTCTAATATTTAGTAAAATTTTGAAAAAAATCAAAGATGATGTTTTTTCAAAAACGGATTTTTAATTTTTCAAAATTTCAAAAAAAAAATTTTTTTTGAATTTTTTTTTTTTATATTAATTTTAACTTAAAATATACTTAAAACCAAAGAAATCCTTTTTTTAAAATCCAAAATCGGTTAATTAGAACCAAAGTTATAGCACTTTCAAAAAAAAAAGACAAAAATTTTGAAAATGCCATATTTTTGGTAATTTTCAAAATTTTGAAAAAATATTTGGTGAAGTTGTTTATCACTATAAAAGTAATGAATTTACAAAAGTACAGCCAAATCCCAACAAGTCATGAAAATAAGTGTGTTGAACTGACGTGGAATCCACCAAAGATAAAACTAGAATGTGTGACGTGCCATGATGAAGGAAATCATAGAAACAAGAATTTATAGGTTATATTTATAATAGTTCGAACTTAATTACAGACTTATTTTTGATTATCTGAACACAAAAACTGTTTTCGTTAAATAGTTTAGATATGTTATTATTAAATACTCATTAATTGTTTTTATGAAGATTTTATTATCAATTCTTTCTAAAGATTTTTTCTTCAGAGATCGTCACATTTATTTTAACGTGTTAGAAATTAGAATATACCCGAATGTTTTTCTAATATAATTAAATTATAACTTTTCTCTTATTTCATTTCTCTTTATTTAAAATCATAAAATTATTGTTTTAATTTTTTATATTTCTCAAATAATACTCCTCTTACACGGAAAAGTTTTTGGGCGAGCAGACGTCTCTCACTCGCCTCCCACAGAAAAGGTTTTCTGCTTTCTCTCTAAAGAGAGCTCTGATGCCCCACAAGAGAGCTCTGACGCCCCACAGTAGGAAAGCAGCAGTCTCTGTGGGTGAAATGAGCTACCAAAATGGGGCTGTCACTTTACCATAGGTACTGGTCACTCAGCGCCACCACAACAGGTACAGCGACTCGCCCAAGAACTTTTCCGTGTAGAATTGTCTACATAGTAAACTAAAAATAAATAGAACTTTTTAAAACAAGAGTAAAATCTATTGTTTATAACTGACAACAATAAAGGGGGATCCATGAAAAACAAACTTTATAGAAAGTTCAAACGCTTGTCCAAGAATGGTTACTTACAGCCTAGTCCCTGGACGGAATTATTGGGCTTCTGTAGTCAGCGCCACTACAATAAATGTGCGCATTTTCGGAAACGATATGTTGAATGAAAAGAAGAGCATTTCTAAAATATAAAGTTATAACACCAGCCCATAAGGAATTATTCTTGGACAATCCCCCTTTACTGTGTTGTCAGTTGTAAACAATAGATTTTACTCTTGTTTTAAAAAGTTCTATTTATTTTTAGTTTACTTTGTAGACAATTCTAAAGGTACTGCCACAGCTCTTGTTGAAAGCTGCCTGCGCAGGCAGCTGTCCTCCATTTAGGCGGAAGATTTGAATTAATAGTAAAATTAAATTAATAATTTTCTATTTTTAATTGTAATAATTAAATTAAATTGAAGATAATAATAAAAATTATAATAATAATTATTTTTTATTCATTTTTAATAATAATTTTTATTAAAAAAAAATATATTAATTTAAATCTTCCGCCTAATTAATTTCTTCTAATTATTTAAAATTCGTCAAAAGAATTCAATTACTTAAAAATTTGTTGATAAAATTCTTTATGGGAAATAAATTTTAAGAAAAATTTAATTATTTAATAAATTATTTATTCTTGTATTTAAATAATTGAATTCTCGTAGAATTTTCTATTGAAAATTGATTTAAAAATTAATTTTAATTAAAGTTTTAGATAATAACTGAATTTTGGAGAATTTACCAATAATTGCAATATTTAGAAATAATTGAATTTTGTAAAGGTTTCAAAATTAAAATCTTTAAAAATCTAAATTTTTCATGCTTTTAATTAAAAATTCTTTGCAACTAATTTTCTTTAAGAAGCTTAATCGAAATTTTTTAAAATTATTTCAAGTTTTTATTTTCTAATATATGTCATCTTTAATTATTATAAAACATTGAGAAAATTATCACTCCGTGTCGAATTAATTTTAATGATGTCTGACTAAAATTTATTTTTACTACTTAATATAAAAAAATACGAAAAATTGGAATTACGTCTGACCAAAACATGTTCTTACTACTCATTTTGGAGATATTCAAAAAATATGATATGACGTCAGACTAAAACTTATT
The DNA here is from genome assembly GCF_015476425.1 of Leptopilina heterotoma. Classification (NCBI taxonomy): domain Eukaryota; kingdom Metazoa; phylum Arthropoda; class Insecta; order Hymenoptera; family Figitidae; genus Leptopilina; species Leptopilina heterotoma. Next base: position 1,056,247 of record NW_025111048.1, on the reverse strand, counting down.
TTTACTACTTAATTTAGAAAAATACTGAAAATAGGGTATTACGTCTGACCAAAACATGTTTTTACTAATTATTTTGTAATATTACGAAAAATAGGATGTGACGTCTGATTAAAACTTGTTTTTACTACTTAATTTAGAAAAAAACAAAAAGAAGGATATTAAGTTTGACTAAAATTTATTTTTACTACTTTATTTAGAAAAATACTAATAATAGGGTATTACGTCTGACCAAAACATGTTTTTACTAATTATTTTGTAATGTTACGAAAAATAGGATATGACGTCTGACTAAAACTTGTTTTTACTACTTAATTTCGAAAAACACGAAAAATAGATTATGACCTTTTTTAAAAATTATTAACAGTAATTGATTTAAAGAAGAATTCTAGTTAAAAATTTTAGAAAATAATAATTGAACTGAAATGATGAAAAGAATTTTGAAGGAGTTAGAGTAATAATATGCTTAGAATATAAAATAATGGTTTCATCACTCGGTCATCTTTAATTATTATAAAATATGAAGAAATCAAGCACTTCGAGTCGAAAACTCGGAGTGATTCATTTCTTCATGTTTTACAATAATATTTTTGTTATTGAATTTCAAAAGGTTTTAATTTGAATATTTTGAAGAATTTTAACTTCTACCGAAGGATAATAATGATTAAATATTTATTTTTATTTCTTAAAAATGAAGTCATTGATGTTTTTGAATAATTTTGCATTTAGGGAAATTTGTAAATGTAATAGAACTTTTTTCAGTTTCTAATCATTTTTAGAGTGAATCAGATCATTGTTTTGGATCAGGGTAAAAGTGAGAATTTTGTCTCGAAATCATGGAAATGTTAGGGAAAACAAAACAAAATTTTTGTCGCAACCCTGTATAGTTATATTGAAGATAAAATCTTTCTGCTTAATAAAGTATTTGATATTTTTGGTTTGTTTTGATTTTGTAATAAGTATTCGCTTTACGAAGTTTAAACGTTATGCTATTCTCGAAGTTGCATATATATGTGCTGTATACATAATGCGTACCGGGGAGCGACCCCCCTTTAATTCGAAAGCGGACGACTTTTTTAGATAATTAATGTTGAAACTCATTGCTCTGGGGTTATTGGTTTATTAAAAAATGAATATTAAATTTTATTAAATATATTAATTACATATATTAAATAATTAAATTTCATTAAACATTGATTCGAACTATTTGTCGAATGCAATGTTTAAATTCAGCCTAAACAATATTGGTTTACTAATTATTTCACAATTAAGAAGTATAAAAGAATTTTAAATTAAAATCAAGTTGGTTAGCAGTAGAATGAAAACTAGAAACTTTTCTTTCCTAATGGTAAAGTCGTTCAGTCCTTTATTCGTTTTGTCTAATTACCCTTGATTATCAGAAAAGGGCTTTCTCATTAATAATAGTTGGTTCAAGAATCTGCCTCTAAATGTTCTCTTCATCCTTATTCAACAAGATTTATCCATAGGAATTGTTCTCTAATGTACGCGCACTAAGGTACTATCAAAAACTCAAATTCCCTCATACTATGCATTGAGAAGATAATTAGAAACTTCAATTCCTGTAATTATTTCACTCCATGGCATTGTTGAAATGGTAACAATATTCTAAACTTGGATATTAAATAGATAATTAAATTCGATAATTTTTTCTAATTATCAGAAGTATTATAAAAATTTTTCAGGAAACGACTCCAGTCGTATTCTGAATATCCGCATGCTTTGAGGGAATTGATCTCACATAGAAATAAGTTTTTTAAAAAAACTTTATTTCCTCTTCGAATTCTGTTTTTGCATTGCGAAAAATTTTATCTTCAATAGAAGAAGAAGTGAACAATAGTTTTGGACAAGGAATTCACAAGTTTCATGTAACTTGTGTATAAATGGATGAGATGAACAAAGGGAAAATCAGTCTAAGAGAATTGTTCCAATGATCAGGAAAATCTTTCCTCCTCACTTGATTTTCTCAAGGCGACTTTGTTAAACTTTGTTTACTCTCAAACTCTCACAAGATCGATATAAACTTATAATGAATACGAATCGTCACAATGAGTTCTTAATTCACATTACAGAGAAAATATACAAAATTAACATTAACTTTGTCAACATTTGTTTCTTTTCGATAATACTAAAAAATTTAGTTTTGTTGTTAAAAATATTAATTAAAGTATCAAGGTTTGAAACAATTTACACAAAGAAATTTTTTTTTTATATCGAAACCCTTAAAATCATTTTTGAACACTGTTCAAAAAATTTAAAAAAGTGATATTTCAGTGAAAATATTATTCCGATTGTAAATTTAATTAAACAACAGCGTTCACTAAAATTGTCGTCTGCAGGTTGAATTTCAAATGAGATATTAAATAAAAAAAGCAATGCACTCTGTTGTCTATTTCCCACAGGGCAGGGTTCGATTTCGCTCAGTATTGAATCAAATTAAAATTTTTCAACTTGTATCTTTATTTTTTATTTATGATATCGGAGTGATGGACTATTTTTTTTTATTTGTTTTCATAAGGACTGCGGCAGTGATATTGAATATTATCTAAATTCTGTTGTGCCATGTGGTGTCTCTCTGTGAACTCTCAGGGGAATCCTTATACATATTTGAGTTAGAATGACTGCTCGTACACAAGAGTAGGAATATTTATATCCGGTAATATGTAGACCCATTCGTTCTCTCGTGGGCTTCTGTTAACTGCTTCGTGTCCATTATTACATACCTACGAGCCTACAAATTTAAAGTTCTGCAGTTGTTTACGACAACACGAGCTTTATTTCGAAAATCCGTTTGCTAGTTGTTTCATCGGATTCAAAAGTTTTTCACTATAGATAAAACGTCAATCCATGTTGAGTCTCTTTTATAACAGAACGGAAATTTTATATCAAGTTACCTTTGGATGCAGTATATTATTGTAAAACAAATTCATAAATAAACATTTTATGAAGCGTATCATATTGTTATTTTCATCGTTTTAAATTAAATTAAAAATCAAAATTGCTTTCATAGTTGAAATATTTTAAATTTTTATTTAATTTTCAAACACCTGAGAGTTCACAGACGATTATTATTTTAGCCAAGAGCAAAATACAAAAAATTAACAAAATAGTTGAATTTATCATTAGTTGCTTATGTTAATCGTTAAATTAAATTTTATATTCATTACAATTCAATATTAAAACTTTAGTTATAAATTTTACTTGGTAAACTTTTATTTCACTAATTGTTTGGATTTTTGCAAAAACTTTTACTTGGCGGAACTTTTTGCATCAAAGATGTTTTTGTTGGGATTAATCAATCAAAAATAAATACTTGGTTTGTCATCGGGGTCGGTAGAACGACAACAATTATTTCCTTCTTTTTTATTTTTTATAAAAATTCATATTAAAAGTTCGAGATAAATTCAGGAAAAATATTTCTTTTGTTTATTTTGTTTCTCTATTAAATAAATATAGTTGTCGAGAAATTATTATTTCTTTTGAATAATACGCTGAATTTCTACAAATTCATTTCTCACCGGGTTATTAATATATAATTTAATTATCTTCTTTCTAAATATGGCTCACTTTAATTAATTAACTTTTTATTTAAAAAGCCAGGCGCTCAAAACTATTTAATTATTATTGGATCACCTTTATAATCTGTTAAAAGTTTTAAAAAATACTCCAGACTGTTTGATTCATTTGATTATTAATTTATATTATCGAATAAATAACAGGTGGTCTCTTGTGTTATTTCACTTCACGTTCACCCACATCTTATTAAGTGAAGGTGAAGGTGAAGGTGAAGGTGAAGGTGAAGGTGAAGGTGAAGGTGAAGGTGAAGGTGAAGGTGAAGGTGAAGGTGAAGGTGAAGGTGAAGGTGAAGGTGAAGGTGAAGGTGAAGGTGAAGGTGAAGGTGAAGGTGAAGGTGAAGGTGAAGGTGAAGGTGAAGGTGCAATTTAGGCTCAAAGATTTCGCATTAAGTGAGTCTAGCCCTCATAAATATTAAATAAATTTTCTACATTTGAAAGTGTCTCATATGTAGAAACGCAGAACATCCTTTTTTAAAAGAAAACTAGAGCAATAAACGTTCGAAAGAGCATTTTTATAATTATGAAAATTTATTATAAATGAACCTTGTGTTGTCTGCTGCGCAATTTAAGGTTTATCTACAATCTTTGAAAATGCAAAGTCGGTAAACAATAGTCCCACGCGGCAGTGATCTATCGTACCCACAAATCTATTCGCGAAATCATTTACATATGAGAGAAGAAAGTTGGAAATCCTGTCCTGATAATCTATCTAAACTCGTAAACTAGTTTGAAATAGTTTCTTTCCCTTAAGACGCTTCTAGCAAATCTTCAATAAAAGCACTTGCCTCACTTGGGGATATGTGTGAATACATTCTCTACCTACTTTGTTCAAGTTAGTTATATACAATAGGCGTTACTTACATACCACTGTTACTTGTATATATATATATAATTTGAAACTTTACTTAACACGTAATGCAAAATCTTAAGAATACAGTTGAATTCAACTTTAACAATAATTTTTAACAATTACTTCTTCAAAACCTCTCTATTTGGCGCGTAAAATAAAATAGTAAAATTAAAATTTTTTTTTCTACCCAAAAGTATAAATTTCCATTACTTAAATTAGTGTCCACATAGAAAACTATTAAAAAAATCGTCGCCAATCCTTTTGTATTATAAAATTAATAAATTTTTCAAAATAAAACTTTCAAGAAAATATTTTTAATATTAAAAGGATAAATTTTTTGTTTATAGTCACTCTCTTATCGTTCAAAACATTTTGTAAGGAAAAAGTGCATAAAAATTTGAAACATTGAGATTTGAAAAACTTTGCATTACAAAAGGAATTTCTATACAATATTCACAGACTTTCACTTTATTTTAGAAGCGCTTGTGTTTTCTTTATGAAGTTTTGAAAACTGTCGCACATCCATTTTCTGCGAATTATTTTCTTTTTTTGTTTCAAAAAGAAAAAGAGAGATCTTAAACTTTTTTATCGTGATATTTTCCACCTATGGATGAAAAATATGAAAAAAAAAGTTGAAACATTCAAAAACAGAAATAATATTCACTTTTCATACTTGGAGAAGGAGTGTTGATATACAATTTTAGATTTGTCAAAAGGATGTAAAAATAATACGAAGAAAGGGAATGATGAAAAATAAACGTTATATAAAGGGTATTCTAAGTTATTACACAATTGAAACAAAATTAAAATTCTTGGATTCGGTCTTGTTCTGATTCTGTTTAATTTAATTAACGATATTAAAAATTTCGACCCCTTTTTTTGGGAAAAATTCTTTATTTAGAAAATAACTTTTTCTACTGGATTTTTATATTAAAAACCAAAATTTTTTGTATGCTGTCGAATTTAGGTCTACTTTTGTCTCATTTAACATGCAGAAAAAGGATAATGTGGCTCTTTATCATGAACCCTCTTACTTTGGCGAATGATCATAGATATATAACATTTCCATGGGGGCGACATTAATATTCGCCTTATGTTTGATAAAGCTTCCATCCGCCGTGCCATTTGGTCTCAACTGATTGAGATTTTTACGAGCTCGTAAGAATCTCTCTCGAGGTCTCGTTAAATAAAAACGGCCAAGTTGATCCTCCTTTTATCATCTTCGGTCAATGCATGAAGTCTTCTTTACTTATTTCAACATCTAGATCTAAACTTTCGGTACAATTAAATTTTTTTTTTCCAATTATTTCATTTCACTGAAATATTTAGGTATTTAATTATATTTTCTCTAGTGGATAAGAAATGACAATTCTGCAAAACGAATTGAATCCCCACTTCCAAAATACGTCTTGTCCCCTAAGCCGTTGGAGTTTTTTCAATCTCGATGGCTATGGTTATAGAAAAAATTTCTGCCACCCCGAACTAAATAAAGCATATTGAAATCTATTTCATTTTTTGGGTGCCAAGCGCACTATGAGAAAGAAAAAAAATTATCCTTCTCTCCTTAGTATAAACATTTAAATATCATGGGCAAAAAAAAAAAAACTCTAAAAGGTAATACACTTCATATAATTCAGGGACTATCAAGAAATCGTTGTTCCACCTGCAGAAAATTAACAATCCTTAACAATACACAAACATTTATTAAAGAATTTTGGTTATGACATACTTTACGTGGGTAGATAATGAAAAGAATATAAAATTCTGATTTACTATTTCAATTAACAATTCGATTCAACTTTTTTTTTTAGAATTTCAACAGAGAAATTGTAAGAAACGTGGAACTTTTTATAATTAACATAAAAAAGTGCCAAATGTAAAAGAATTGATTTTCCATCTTGTTCAATTTAAATTGCTTTTCGGAATATTGCATATTCAAGAAGTGCAATCGTATCTTAACTTATTCTTGTTCAAACTATTCTTAATGAATTCAGTGCGTTTGACTCCGTATAATTTTATGTGAATCCAATTTCAAAGATCATTCCATACGAATCAATGTGAATACGTTCATTGAAAACCGCATATCGACTGAATGAATAGTCTTTTTTGTTAAAATTCAAATCTTTAAAAGTATTGTAAATCATTTGACCTAGTTTGCAACAGCGAAATGTCCAATAATGCAACACCCTCCTAGAATCTATTTTATTATTATTTGTGACTATTAACGAATTTCGTGATTAAGGGTTGTGTTACATTCTTTATACTTCTGACACTTAAATTTTCTTTCTTTTCTTAAAAATTACAACAACTATAAAATAGAAAATATCAACTATTTTGACGAGGATAAGAACCTGTGGATTCTGTGGCTTTTCTACTTTCCACTCTCACTTCCCACCTTCCACTCTTTCTTCCACCTTCAACATTCACTATCCACCTTCTACTCTTACTTGCCACCTTCAACTTTCAACTTTTCACACTCATATCCCACCTTTCACTTTAACTTCCCACAATCACTTTCCACCTTCTTCTCCCACTCTCACTCCCCACCTTCCACTCTCTCTTCCACCTTCACTTTCCACTACCACTTCCCACCTTCCACTTTCCACTGCCCACATTCTTCCCACTTTCTACTTACCACTCTCACTTCCCACCCTCTCTTCCAACTTCACTTTCCACTCTCACTTCCCACCTTCAACATTCACTTACCACCTTCTACTCTTACTTCCCACCTTCCACTATCTACTCCCACTTTGCACTTTGCATTATCACTTTCCACTTTCCACTCTCACTTCCCACTTCTATTTTCCACTCTCACTTCCTAATTTCCACATCCCACTCTCACTTCCACTCTCACTTCACACCCTCTCTTCCAACTTCACTTTCCACTCTCACTTCCTACCTTCAACATTCACTTTCCACCTTCTACTCTTACTTCCCACCTTCCACTATCTACTCCCACTTTGCACTTTGCATTATCACTTTCTACTTTCCACTCTCACTTCACACTCCCACTTTCCAACTTCCACTCTCACTTCCCACCTTCCACTTTTACACTGCCTACATTCACTTTCCACTCTCACATACCACCTTTCACTTTCCACTGCCCACATTCACTTTTCATCTTCTTCTCCGAATCACTTTCACCTTCACTTTCAATTTCCCACTCTGCAATTACCACTCTCACTTCCCACCTTCCACTCCCACTTTTCACTATCATATTCCACTTTCATATTTCACCTTTAACATTCCACTTTCCGCCTTCCACTCCCACTTCTCATTCCCACTTTACACTTTCCCACCATTTGAAGGGGAAAGTAAAATGCTAAAGTGTGAAAGTAAAAGTGGAAGGTTGAATGTGAATGTGGGAAGTGAAAGTGAGAGTAGAAATTGGACAGTGAAGTGAATGAGGAAGTTGGAAAGTGGAAATGTGAAGTGAAAGGGAAATGTGAAAAGTGGGGGTTGAAAGTAGAAGGTGATAAGTGAGAGTGGTGAGTGGAAATTGGGAGTAGAATGTGGAAAGAGAGAGTGGAAAGTGGAAGTTGGAAAGTAGAAAGTGATAATGCAAAGTGATAATAGAAAGTGGAAGGTAGGAAGTAAGAGTAGAAGGTGGAAAGTAAATGTTGAAGGTAGGAAGTGAGAGTGGAAAGTGAAGGTGGAAGAGAGAGAGTGGAAAGTGGTACGTGAGAGTGGTAAGTAGAAAGTGGAAGTAGAATGTGGAAAGTGAAAGTAAAAGGTGGGAAGTGATAATGCAAAGTGCAAAATGGAAGTAGAAAGTGGAAAGTGGAAGGTGGGAAGTGAGAGTGGAAAATGAAGGTGGAAGAGAGAGTGGTAAGTAGAAAGTGGGAGTAGAAGGTGGTAAGTGAATGTTGAAGGTGGGAAGTGAGAGTAGTAAGTAGAAAGTGGAAGGTGGGAAGTGAGAGTGGAAAGTGAAGGTGGAAGAGAGAGTGGTAAGTAGAAAGTGGGAGTAGAATGTGGAAAGTGAAAGTAAAAGGTGGGAAGTGATAATGCAAAGTGCAAAATGGAAGTAGAAAGTGGAAAGTGGAAGGTGGGAAGTGAGAGTGGAAAGTGAAGGTGGAAGAGAGAGTGGTAAGTAGAAAGTGGGAGTAGAATGTGGAAAGTGAAAGTAAAAGGTGGGAAGTGATAATGCAAAGTGCAAAGTGCAAAGTGGAAGTAGAAAGTGGAAGGTGGAAAGTGAATGTTGAAGGTGGGAAGTGAAGGTGGAAGAGAGAGTGATAAGTAGAAAGTGGGAGTAGAATGTGGAAAGTGAAAGTGGAAGTTAAGAAGTGAGAGTGGAAAGTGAATGTGGGCAGTGGAAATTCTAAAGTTGAAGGTGGGAAGTGATAGTGGAAAGTGAAGGTGGAAGAGAGAGTGGTAAGTAGAAAGTGGGAGTAGAATGTGGAAAGTGAAAGTGGAATTTGGGAAGTGATAGTGGAAAGTGAAGATGGAAGAGAGAGTGGAAGGTTCCAATTTTTATCAATCCTTAATTTGTAACCTATGAATCCAAAGGTAGTTAATGCTTCAAAAAATTGCTGTTGCTAACCTACCTTTATTCAATAAAATAAAATAAAATAAATAATTTCAATAAAATTATAATTAAGAAAATAAGAATAAATAAGCATAATTGATTTGAGTGTTTAAGAATGCCAATCTCATACTCGAAAATAGATCCTTTTGTATTTTTTTAAATTGAATAACACTACAATAAATTAGAACATATATCTTCAAATCTCTTTCATGAAAATCTTTTGATACATTAGATATAAAAGATTTCCTCTACATGTATTATGATAAAACATAATAAGTAACATAAAATATTCTTCTGACATAGAAATATTTATATGAATATTCATTGTGTCTTTGAAAAATAGAATAGAAATAATCAATAAAAATACATCAAAAAGAAGGATGATTCGTGAAAAGATAACTGAGAATATCAACGCGTATGTTAGCCTGAAGGCAATCATCTTCAATTCTGACCCAACGTTCATGTTTTCTCACTTCGAAAAAGGGTAGACGTGAGGGAAGGAAAAAGGTCGAGCTTGGCAATAAAAGCGGAGCGTCCTCTTGGCCGCGAATGTATGGAAAAATATACAGAGTATATTACGAAAGTATTCAATGCGAGATACGTTTTGCACTCACAGGTGCTACCAACCTCGCCCCCAAAAGTAAGTTAGAAAAGGAAACTGTTGTGCAAAATGGAATCGAATTTTCTTGAATTTCAATTGCAAGATTAAGTTTTTCTAGGTTCGATAATGCATTCAATTGATGTCAATAAGGAACATACAAAGAACATTTTACATTTGAATTATTTTTTTATTTTTTAGCATGTTTCAAATGAAATGCACCGATTCGGCAGAATTATCATAAGCAATTATAAAAATCTGGACTAGAAAGTAATAATTTCAAAAAACTCCAATAAATTTGCGTGGCAATGACATTAAATTGTTGAATAAGAATAAAATAAATGTTTCCCAATTACATCGTTTTCCTTTCTGTAAAGTTCTTAGATTTTAATTTTACTTATTTTTAATTTAGAAAACCTTGTGTATTTGTGTTTTTTCATAATATTTATGTGAATTGTAAATGAAATTCGAAAATTAACATCTAGATAGTAAAAGTGTGGCGATTCTGTATATAAACACAAACAGAAGATGTCGAAGGTGGTTTAATAATCTCTGCACCTGCTGTGCGTCGTAAATTAACGGAAACCGTTATTTAAGAGATGAGTCTAAAATACCTAATTTTAATATTAAAGACCATTGTTTCATAAATCTTAATTTTTTCATTTCAATTAATACAGTTGGTTCATTCATGTCTAAATTAACAATTATTATTATTGTCGTTTGTAACAAGTTAAAATTACTTTTTTACTTTTCTGTAAATATACTTTAGTTATATCCATAGAAGTGTTTCTCTTTTCTAAAGGAATTTTTTTTATCTAAAATTTAGATGAGAACGTTACGTGCTTAAGCGATATTTTTTTTTTGCTTTTGGCCCTGAGCCTTTCATTAAGCGCTAATGTTTATTAATTAAAAGAAGTTCCCGCTTGCGAAGTCAGTTAGCCTCCGCCTCCTATCCTGTAGGAGCGAAACCACAAGGCAGAGGGTTGTTGTCGCATGTATATGTATAAACGTACATTTGTTTGTATCCTCACTGACAATGCAAAACATGAAAATAAAATGCATTTACATTTCGGATATTAACTTGCCGTTGGCGTTTTTCGGTTTTTTATCATTGATCGCATAACTTTTTCACGGTTCTACAAATTCACATTTTATAACACCACATAGTTTTATTCTCTACATGAATATTTACGTAGAAACCATTTTTGTTTAAACAAAAACAAATATATTTGCTTATTACAGTGTAATCCTGGTAGTCACAGATAGTTCATAAACACTATTTGAAAAAAATAAAAATATTTATCAACCTCGTATCGTGACATAATCCTAATAGAAAAACACCAATTTTTTTGTCTGGATTTAGCAAGATGACGGTCGTGATTGGTGATTGGTTCCACTCTCACTTCCCACTTTCCCCTTCCACTGTCCAATTCCACGTTCCTGTCTCACACTCCACAAAGTGGGAAGAGGGAAATTATTGTGGGAAATAGAAGTGGGAAGTGAAAGTGGATAGTGGAAGTAGGAAGTGAAAAGTGAGAGTGGGATGTGGAATTAAGGAAGTGAGAGTGAAAAATAGAAGTGGGATGTGGAAATTAAGAAGTGAGGGTAGAAAGTGGGAAGTGAGAGTGGGATGTGGAAATTAGGAAGTGAGAGTGGAAGTGTGAAGTGACAGTGGAAAGTAAGAGTGAAAAATAGAAGTGGGAAGTGAGGGTGTGAAGTGAGAGTGGGATGTGGAAATTAGGAAGTGAGAGTGGAAAATAGAAGTGGGAAGTGAGAGTGAAAAGTAGAAGTGGGATGTGGAAATTAAGAAGTGAGGGTAGAAAGTGGGAAGTGAGAGTGGAAAGTGGAAGTGAGAGTGGGATGTGGAAATTAGGAAGTGAGAGTGGAAGTGTGAAGTGAAAGTGGAAAGTAAGAGTGAAAAATAGAAGTGGGAAGTGAGGGTGTGAAGTGAGAGTGGAAGTGAGAGTGGGATGTGGAAATTAGGAAGTGAGAGTGAAAAGTAGAAGTGGGATGTGGAAATTAAGAAGTGAGGGTAGAAAGTTGGAAGTGAGAGTGAAAAGTAGAAGTGGGATGTGGAAATTAAGAAGTGAGGGTAGAAAGTGGGAAGTGAGAGTGGAAAGTGGAAGTGAGAGTGGAAAGTAAGAGTGAAAAATAGAAGTGGGAAGTGAGAGTGGAAGTGAGAGTGGGATGGAAAATAGCAAGTACCTACAATGAATAGAAATCGAACCGTCCACTTTGACAATTGTAAATTTTTTTAAAACAGGAACGTAAATGCCGGGAGAAATATTATAAACCTTGTCCTTTTTGATGATTGTATCCAAACAAAAGTGGAATCCTTTGATCGGAAATAATTTTGTTATTGCAAATCATAATTACTATTTCATTAAATAATATTTTAATAAATTTTAATAACAATGAATTAATTCAAACAAAATTTATTTCAATTTCTATTCATTTTTAGTTGGAATATTCGACATTGTTTTTAAAATCAAAAAGTTATTTGACCGGCGGCGGCAGCTCTGCGAAAATTTCTCTTTTGTATCTATGGATTTGAATTTCATAAAATTTATACTATATTTAATTTCAGTTATCATCCCACAGGTCATGAAAACATTAGATTATTATTTAAAACTACAACTACATCTCTGATTTAATCTAATTTACAGAATATTTAACTTTGAACTAAGTCTCCTCTACATGAAAACGACAGTTTTGATTATACGAGAAGTCTATCATTCACAACTCGGTAGGAACTTAAATTGATTTGAAATTAACAAAACTCTCGCTTCATCGATGGTTTCTCTGAATCTATAATTTCGCGTAGTTATATTCGTAACTCGTCATGGAGTTTCAATTGTTATTTATTAATACAAAAATTTCAATACCCATCATTAAGGGGAAAAAAATGGTAAATTAAAAATAGAAGATAAAGAAAATTTAATATAAGTACTGTAAAAAATTATCTTAAAGTTCCAAAAGAGTACAAATGTTGAATCGCATTAAAGTCTGGTGCATATAATATCACTGTAAAACTGTCTCTCAATCATTTTTCCACACAATGTTACAACCATAGAAATTAGTCTTTTTATCATTTATGTTTGATTAGAAGTAAACACTGCAGTTTCTCTTGCTTGAAGTGGTATTTTCATCTCTTTACTTTTACTTGCCAAATAATAATTATAACTGAATAGAACAATGGCAATGGTTGTAGAAAGCTGGAATTATTTTTAAAAAAATGTTTAAACACATACAAATTGCGCTATACTTTTGCAAATAAAAAAAAAATTATTTCTTTTTTAAAGCAAAAGTGTAGAAATTTAATTAAAATTTGTAAACTTACGAGAGCTGAAGCAATCAAGCTTGACCATGTGTCTAGGAGTATTGACACAGGAGCGTAAAAACATGCAATGCAAGCAACTACTCCTAATCCACAAATTATTTTCTCCTAAATTGAAAACAAATTATTAGTAATGAAACCTATTTTCTTGACTCCTTTCAAAATTAAATTTTATTGATTAAAAGAGGGTGAAACATGACAAATTACGTCCTTTACTCACAAAATAAAAATAATCAAGGCGTTAAAAATAAGATATTACTAATACTAATCACTTACACCCTTCGATGTAAATAATTTCATTGATTAATTTTATTATTATATTTATTATTAGGCTCAAAATTTCTGAATTTTAACTAAATTTTGTCTTTTTATCCAACTGTGGAGCGCAGCGAGCGCTGTAACAAAAATATTAATAAATTAATAAATACTAATAATTTTTATGAACAAAATCTTATAAATATTTTTTTTTAGAAAGTATTATTGTATATTACTCATGCCACATTTCTTTTTAAATCTATCAAATAGAACGGTAGGAAAAAATTTTTCAATTACGTTATGCGTAAAAATTGTTTAAACAATAAACTCTTGAAAAAATTAAAATTTTGCAAAATCAACTTTGGTGTCATATTTTTGTACCAAAATACTATAAATTTATTGATATGCAATATTAAATTATGTCTATCGAAAAATTAGTGGCACGCTTCAGAAATTTTGAGCCATTATTATTATTATTATTATTATTATTATTATTATTATTATTATTATTATTATTATTATTATTATTATTATTATTATTATATAAAAAATTATTTTACTCACAAATAAATGCCATGCATACTTGTTGAATTTTCCGACTTTATTAAGTATGTAGAACCACATGAAAACGTGTACCATAGGTAATAAAAAAACTATTAGAATTATATAAAAATAATATCCAATTAAAGCTGTCGACAATAATTCTATTTCTGATATATTTGTTACTCCCCAAATAAATGTAACTGTTGCAAAGCAGATACACAACTAAAAATTAAAAATAATATAAATAATATTCCATAAGGATAAAAATAATTAATTTACAAAAAAATAAACTATTTTATACATTTTCTTTTCAATCAAAATATAGATATTAAAGATATGGATAGATTTATTTAAAAACTAAGACAAAAAACATAAATACCTGTTGTAATAGTTTTAATATAATATATTCCCTTCCCGTATAGGAGATGTTGGATGTTGAATTATATATTCTTGTTGAATCTATATTCGGTGGAATATTTTCACTAGAGATTGGCATTACTGAATTACAACTCATTTTATTTGTACTCTGTAAATAAATATATTTTCACTATGATAAATTCGTTTTTAGATTTTCGAAAGATATTATATGTCAAAGGTAAAAGAAAAAACACTATCTTTTACTTTTTAAAAAATTAGACGACGTTTAAGAAAATTAAACAATTTTTATCTATAGTTAAAATCAAATAAATAAACATCTTTTTCTATACTTTAATTATTATTTGATAAAAAAATTAATTCTCTAAAACTATGAAATTTTTTATAACTTTATATTTAAAACAAAAATTATTTCACAAATTTGTTTATATATAAACATAAAGCACATATTTTTCTTTTAGAACACGGAAAACAAAAGCTTACATCATAGATTATTTTTAAACAGAAATATAATTTATAACAATAAAAAAAACTTTCTACTCACCGCGTTTAATGAACAGTTGTAATTAAATTAAAAAGTTATTCTCAAATCCACATATTTTTAAAAATTTTTAATATTTTTTGTTTTCTTTTTCTAATTACGATTTTAATGAGATTAAAAAAATTACTAATTAATATTTCAGATTTAATTTATAAAGAAGAAAATACTTTAAATAAATAATTTAATAAAACTATTTTAATTTAAAAAAAAGTAAGCTACTAGTACGTATCACTGAGGCGCACTGTTCACGGAATGTTTTTACTTTAACTCAAATATGGAGTTTTATATTCGGTATTTTTTTTTTATTATATAATTATCAATTTGTCAATAATATGGCAATTACACTTCACTATTATGATTAGTATTTTATTATAAATTATATTATATTAGGGTAGACGTTAAAAGTGGACTCTTCGAATTTCCATCTTTCCACCCCTTTATTTATTTCCGTATAAAAAAAAAGAAATAATTTTATTGAACTAATATTTGATGGTGACATAAACTTCCAACACTTATTTTATATGGGAAAAACACTTTTTCGTAAATTTACTATCAAATTGTTAAAAATCAATATTTTTCGATTACTCGCTATATAGTTTTCTTCAAAACTATGCGACTAATTACTTCTAATTTATTATTTATAAAAAATTAAAAATTAAAAATGAATTAAGAATAAAATAATTAGTTTAAAATAAAATTTAATTAAATTAAATTATTTACTAGAACTGTAGAAATTTCATTTATTTTTATCTAACCTAAAAATGAACTGTCTTAAATTTAAATTTTCCAAGGGGAGAAGAAAAGACATTCTTTTTATGCAAAAATTCTTTAAGAATTGTGCTACATTATTTTAAAATTCAGAAAAATTCCTGATCTGCAAATCAGTGAAACGAGCAAGTTTCCTGTAGATAGTAATTTGCAAGTTAGTTTTAACGAATTCACATAAAAAAAAAAATAAAGTAAAAAATCAAGCACTGCAAAAATCCTAGTATTGTTCCTTTTAAAGGCTTGATTTATGTGCATAATCGTCGAACGTCTAGAGATGAAAAATATCGAGTTACAAATTTTTCCCAATAGCAAAAATGCAAAAGCATCTCCCACTGTTCATTGTCATAGATTTTTCGAGACATTGGAATGAGAAGAAAACTTTTCCTCTTTCACTGCTATTTTGGTATGTCCAGGAGAAAATATATATTTAGCTTAAAACCGATATCTCCTTTTTAGATGACAACAAAAGACCACTGACTGGTTGGAAATTAGTTTGCGCTATATTTCTTATATATGCATTTCAAAGGATAGTCTTAAATTAAATTTTTTATTCCTTCTTTTTACCATTTTTATTCCTTTTCGAAAAATTGTTTAGGAAATTTAATATCAAATTGTAACTATTGTTAAAACGCTTCACACTTTCATTTACTGAATGTTGAAATTTTTAATTAAAGAATATATTTTATCAAAAGAAGATAAAATTTCTTCAGATGAATTTTCTGTATACTTTTTAATACTTTGTGATAATAATCCGTTTTTTTTTAAATTCAGAAAAAGAATAATGCAATTGCATTTCATAAGGTACATTAATTTTAACCCACCCTAAATTAAAACATAAAAATTTATGATTTGTTTTATATTACCTTATTTATTATAATTTTATGTTCTCTATACGTGAGGATCTTAATTATAATTCACATAAGACAAATAAATTTATTTTCTCTAATATAGTGTATTATTAAATTAACTGGTGTAGGTGAAGATCTTATTTCCTCATTACTTTTTGCCTATTTTGTTAGTTCGTGATTTTATGTTTGAAAATAAACTTAGGTCAGGAGAGTTTCACCATTTTATCGAACGAAATGGGCGTAACATGAACGCCAATTTTAAGTTTCCTCGTTTCGTGGCAGCTGCCGACGTCATTTTCCTGCAGGTATGAAGCTTGAAATTTACAAAAGCTTGAATTTCCTGTAAGCTAACGAATCCCTTTATTTTTAATTGTATTTAAAAATAAATTTCCCCTATATGAATGCTCAATTTTACTCCATAGTCTATTTTGCAAGTAATTATTGAATGTAATTTAAAAAAAAATGTTTCTAGTAAATTATAATGTCTAATTTTATCGTGTACAAAATTTAATATTTGAAATACTGAATACTAATATTATAAATAATTTTTAAATACTAAATAATCCTTTCCGCAAAAAAATTAGACGAATTTTTAAATTTGCTGAAAAAAGTCATCGATATTTTAGGAATTTTTTTTTGGAGAAAACTATTGAGTCTTTCAATTTAAAAATTAATGCACATATAAAGGGTACTTTAAACTTTATTTTAACATATTTTATTTATAAAAGAAAATAATTTTTTTAAAAACTTTTATGAAGAATTTGCGAGAGCTCCTCATGGATTCTCTTGCGGTGAGTAGAATATTTCTGGACTGGATCATCTAAAATTAAAAAACCTTACATTAGTCCGAGGGTGTACCTCGAGGCAGCTCAGAAGAGGTACTGAGCGAAAAGACTGGGCGAGCGACTTATATAGCTGTGCGACGAGAGTGAGTGGTGGGGGGGAGAGTGCTGCGCGTCCTGCGTGCGCTGTAGTCACTCTCCTCTCTACCTTCGAGCAGTACGCAACTATAATGACTATGACGCTATCTTTGCACCTCATTCGTCATCGACACCAACAAAATTTTTAAAAACAGAAATGTGAAGGGCTAATTCTTTATCATAACTTTTGCAAAACGTAAAAATAAAAATACAGTTTCTAGTTGACTCACTATTGGAGTAAATTCTCAAATTAAAATTTAGTTTACTTTAAAATAATTCGTTGAAAGGATATTAGATTTATAAATTTTACAACCCTACCGCCAAATAACAAGCGACTGAAATCAGCAGTTTAATTTCATCGACTATTCCGTTGAAGTATACTACATCCTCTGGGACTTATTGTCCTTCAGTTAATTAATTACCCCACAGAGAAAGCAACTGACCGGATCAATATTCGCGATCTAACCTTGTTTCCATTCGAGTTAAAGTTCTCATTCATTGACAGACAAAAACTCACCAATTAAATGTTTAAAGTATTTTTATGTTCAAGTGCCACATAAATAAAATTAATATGCTGATTTTAAATAAATATAAACTGCAAACAGAACCTTTGAGGTCGATCGTTAGTTAAGAAATAAACCGATGTCTACAGAATATATGTATTTTTTTTTTCATAGAACAACAATGTACATTTATTTCTTGTTTGGACTTAAATTCACATCACCTTGGGAATCCAAAATGCCTTAAGAAAGTACATATTTACGGAAAGTAGGTTTTCCATGGTGAATATAAAGAGAAAAAAGCATTTCAACAAAAGTAAGATTTCAGCTCTTTTGAAATGAAGGTTGACTATCCTACCTAGGTTGACTTCTCCTACTGTACAAAGTCCACGCGTGAAGTCATTTCCATTTTTCAATATACCTTTGGGAATCCACCTTGCCATCGAATTTCAGTACTGACATTCTCGTTTTATGTGTTCTTTTTTTTTTTTTATTCTAAAAAAGCATGTCACAGTTTTCACAAAAATTCAACTATATTTTCATGGCTAGAAATGTTTGAATACATTTCTTTAAAGTATATTTCCTTTGACACAAGGATGATATAAGGACATTGACTCAATTTAGAACAAATAGTGAACACTTCTCGTGAACTAGCCTTTCTATAAAATTCTCATAAAAATTCTTTTCATTTTCTCTTCCACTATTTTCTTCTCAAACAATTTTAATTTTGAATGAAAAAATGTTTTATAAGGTTTAATTTTAAAAGGAAAAATAAAACAACGTGGATTTGTGTCCTTTTTTTATTGTCCTGCTTATTGGTTTATAAAATTAAAAACTATTTCTACAATTTCTATTGCATTTTTTAAGCTGATTTTAAAAAAAATTTAACATACCACGTTATGACAGAAACTAAATGATTTTTACGACGATAGAGTTTTGGGGTTTATAACTCCAGGGGATTTACGTGCTATTTTTTTAAATCTTTTGCTATGAATTTTAAATTCAGAAATATTTCTTAGATCTACTGTCAGTAACAATTAGTTTTTTTTTCTCCGAATAATAATTGACTCTATGTAATTATTTTCAAAATTTTCAAACAGTATTTTATTTCAAAATTGAAAGCTGGTAAACTTCAGAAAGTTGAACATGTACTTTCCTATAGATTGGTTAAATTGCAAGTGTCAATACAATTTGCATCGTATTTCTTCCTAAATGCCACACTTGTCACTGATGAATAGTTAAATAGTTTCCTAAATATTCGACAGTAGAAAGGGGAATGCGTGTTCTAGTAGATTGCGCATCTAAAATCGACGAATCCTTGTTTATATTTAATTTTAAAAGATGAAATTCTTTATTCATACTTTACTTCCCACACTGCACGTGAAACTTAAGTTATGCGTTTGGCTTAAAATTTTAAAAGTTAAATATTAAAACAATATTAAACAATTGACAGATGAAGTTTAGAAAAAGTTTTTTTTAAAGTGAAGTGAATAAAACAATGTGGGCATAAAATTTAAAATTAAGTATGAATAAAACATTATTTTGTTTTTATTTAAATATTTCAGAACCACTATTCTCATAAATAATCGTTCGTTTTTTTTTACTTTCCATATTTATCATTATCGCTGTCCGCTCACAGAAAAGTGAACAAGGCCAGAAGCAAAAATTAAAAAGTCAAAACGAAGAATGCATTCGGGTAAAAAGTAGATTACCTGCGAAATTCGACGGCGAGAGAGAAAGAGAGTAAAATTAAACACAAAAAATTGTTATGGATTAAAAATGTCACTCTTTTGCTCTCGCTCTTTTGTGAGAAAATTCTATCAGCAGAGATTACAATGGATTTAATGGACATTTAAGTCTTATTGCACTGCAATAATTTATTATGATAAAAGCATAAAAATAAAGAAAGAAAAATATTACAATGAATATTTCTTAAAGTTCTTTATGTTTAGTACTGTTTTAATAAATAAATAACTTTTTTTCTTACAAAATGTCATAAAGACCATTAAAATCTTGAATGAAAACTAAAACAGCGTTACAAGAATAACAAATAAAGTGAACTTTATTTAGTTGCTTTTAAAAGGAATGATTGGAAGAATGACAAATTGCTGATAAAGAACGTTCTTCTTGTTTCACGCGCGCGCACACACACACACTAACCGAGTTTGTTTCATAAAGTTTCTCCACTGTTCTGCTTCCACCTTTTGTCTGATAATGTCAAAGGTTTTTTTTTTTTGAAATAAATTTACAAATAAAAGGATTCATTGAAGTCTCTTTGGCCTCCTTTCAACACACCTTCGAGATTGTTTCAGAAAAGCTGCGCTACGCTACCTTTAATGAACTTTTCGAGCGAAATACGATTCCTGTAATCAGCGCGCCTCCACACGAACCATGATTACACCCATTAAGGCACTATGACTGTAACGGTTAACGATTTGCAGAAATTGTTCAGAAATATAACTTTCTTATATAATTTATTTTTTATCTCTTACAGGATCAATGATTTGATTTTTTTTTTGAAATTATATCACAATTCCTTTTTCACAAGTAATATAATTAAAATTGTTAATCTTATAAAGTTTTTTAGGATTTTGAGTGATAATTCAAGATTGATATTGCGAAATTTTAATTACAAATTTTTGAGAATTGTATTACTGTTCATACCTCTACTTTATTCTAAGTAGAATAAATAATATTCTTTAAGTATTGTTTCATGTTTAAATGATCACAAATTAATTTAGAATTTTCACGCAGTTCAGTTTCACAAACAAAGCAATCAAGAAACCGTCAATAAAGTGGTTGGAAGCCCTGTGGCATTGAACCAGCATAAATCAGTTCAGCCTCTAGTTTGAAGGTAAACAAAGTTTAGATAAAGGACCTTGTGTGGAAAAGGGAAAACAAGCAGGTAACTCTCTCTCTCTCTGTAATACTTGCTGATATTCCTGCAAGCTTGAATATATTTACATTCCAAAAAAAACTCAAAAGTCAGTGAACATTAAATAGATTGTAACTAGAAAATTAATTACATTTTTTAAAATAATACATCGTTTTGCTTAAGAAACATGAACAAAGTTATATTAATTAAATTAATTTATAGTGTTTAGGAAACTTAGAGAGATTTTACTTGATTTATGAATAGAATGAGTTGAGGGAAAACTACGAATAACCTTAACTTTTTTTTTTTTTTTTTTGTTGGTTACATGGCTTGTTGCATAGCAGGTAGCCAAAACACGAATAACCTTAACTATGAGTACAACCGATATTAAAAAAAAAGTCGCGCTTAATGCGCAAAAATTTGTCTAGTATATATAAATGGATAAAATTTCTAAACTCAAGAAAAGTTCCATCCACTTTTTAAAAGTGTCAAGCAATTCCTAAATAAGCAAATTTTTTTTACGCTTTTGCAGAGTAGAAAAATTATAAAAACTTCTTTATTATCTTAAGACATATTTTTATGTCAAGTGTATCTCTATTCTTTTTTTTTCGTAGAAAAAATTGCTCAGAATACTGAGTTACTAAGGTACACCGGTTAATATATTAATCTTCGAGTAACGCTGCGAGAACTATCTTTCTCGAGTAATTTCAGTGAAAGCTACTTTTATTCGTTCATATTGAAACAGCGCAGTCTGTGCAAAGATAATTTTGTAATTGCAATAACAAATTATGATATTTCGGGAAGCCTGGACACTCATTCCAATTTTATTGCCACCTGTGTGCTGAAAATGTAATGAGCAGAAATTGCATTTCAAATCAATTTCCTCGCAATGTAGTATTAATGAAATTCTTCCAATTAGCAAGAGTCATTTGATTTTCTTCTCTATCAAAAATTTTCTAAAAGAAACTAAATTAATTAAATACAAAAAAAAATTAAATGAATTAATTTCAATTTGACAAAAATGTATATATATACATATAATATTTTTGCACTTAAAATTTATTAAAACTGATGTTACGATAAAAGGAATAATTTAAACTTAAATTGCACGAAAAGAAAAAAAATGAATTGTAAAAAATATGATACCCTTGAGAAATATTCTTTTTTTTTTGGTCGAATCTCTACAATCCACTTTCTGTCATGTAAATTTTTTATTTTAATTAAAAATCTTTTTAACTAGCTCTTCTTCTATATATATACATGAAATTTTTATTTGTGTTAAAAGACATAATTTAAATGAATCTTCTTTGCTTTAGTTATTTTAATAAGTGACAAAGCTGATTTGTGTTTCTCGGTTGCTGATACACATAATGAAAGTTAATTTCTTATTCTCTCCGAGAAAAATGTTCTTTGTGAAAAAAGTAGCTTTTTGAAAAATGTCTTTGAAATTTTAAAATTGTTATATTTCATTGTGATGAAGTGAAGAAATCTTCTTTTAATTTTCGACGTCAAGTTACGAGGTTGATTATAAATTGACGAAATTTCAAATTCCCTTTATTGTAATTATTATTAACATGGTATTTCATTAATTATATCCTAGTGATATGAAATTTTCCAGAAATTTAATAATTCAGAATTCTATGTTCAAATTTTTACTGATAAGAAAATGAAATCAGAATGAGAACTAAAAAGAAAATAAATTATAAAATAGCATGCTTTAATTCAGATTAACGTAAAATTCTAAATGTTCTTCAAAAATTATTCGAGTCACTTACACAGAAAATGGTATTTATATTTATTTTTAAAAAAACATTCCAGATTCGTAATCAATAAAATAGAAAAGATTCAAGCAGACATTTTTGTTACGTAAAAAGAATAACAATATCGAAAAACAAAATTTGTAAACCGTAAAACAAATTGCGAGCCAATAATTTTAGTCATATAGTGGAAACTGATAAAAGTAAAACTAATTTCATTAAGCATTTTCAATTGAAATTTAATTTCACACACAGTCATGAATTACTGATCAATTTTAACTGTTGCGCAAGAAATATGTTTCACGCAGGTGAAATTGCGGTAATAAAGCCGAAACAAGCGAATGTAATGTTCCCAGTGCTGTTGGATTCACAAGAAAAAAAATTACTTACTAAAGTAAAAAATTTTTATTCCCCAGTTCATTTAAATATTGTTGTTTAAAAATTTATGAATCAGAAAAATTTTATGATTCATGAAACTAATTGCGTATACATTGTAGATTGGATTTGATTGCTTTCAAGTTTACGGGAGACCTTCTGAATATTTCAAAATTGGTCCCTAACTTTTCTTTTTATTTCTTTTAATTTTATAGTGAGAAATGGAAAAAATCTGCTGTCAGATGCCAAGCAATAAATATTAATAGCAAAAGATTGCAAATTTAGTGAGACAAAATTGTTATTGTATTCAAATAAATTTCGTAGACTATCAGTAAATTTTTTCCTTAGGGGTCTACTTGAGAATTATTCACGCTGATTAGCATCGGTTAGTAAATTTTAGAAATGTCCCCAACCAATCTACCAAGCTGTAATGGTCGCTGCTCGTAAACAGTTGTGCTTCAAAGTATCCAAATATTACTCCCGCACAAGATCAATAAGGGTAATATTCTTTAGTCTACCATCCAATATTGGCGTATCATAGTAAATAAAGTATGCATAAGCCAAGCACACTACGAATATTGTTGATAAATAATAGAATATGTTAAATTTTTTTAATAATATGCTAGAAATTAAAAAAGAAATTTCATTTACTGATAAGTCTTACTCGATAGTTTTTGGGATCACTGACAATGAAACTGAAGTCAGATTTTCAAAATTCAAAATGGCGGTTCCAATATGGAGGACACATTTTCGTAATACCTGGGGATTCTGCAACTGTTCCACTTCCCACTCCCACGTTTACTTCCCACTTTCACTTCCTACAGTCCACTTTGACTTCCAACTCCCATTTTCCATTTCCACTTTCCATTCTCATTTTCCACTTTTTACTCCCATTTTCCATTTCCCAAAGTAGGAAATAAAAGTGGAAATTAGGAATAGGAATTTAAAGTAGGGAGCGCGAGTGGAAAGTGAGAAATGAAAGTGGAAATGTAAAGTGTGGAGTTGAAAGTGGGAAACGAAAGTGTGAAGTAAAATTAGGAATGCGTAAGAAACAATTAAAAAGTGAGAGTGAGTGGGAAGTGAAAGTGGAAAGTAGGAAGTGAGAATGGAAAATGGGAAGTGACAGTGGAATTTGGGAGTGGTAAGTGTAAAATAAAAAGTGAGGGTGGGGAGTAAAAGTGAAAAGTAGTAAGTGTCAGTGGAAATTAGGAGTGGAAAGCGAACGTGGAAAGTAGTAAGTGAGAATGGAAAATGGGAAGTGGGAGTGGAAAGAATAAGTTAGAAGTGGAAAGTGAGAGTAGGAAGTGAAAGTAGGAAGTAAGAATGGGAAATAGGAAGTGTCAGTGGAAAGTGAGAGTGGAAAGTATAAATGGGAAGTGGAAAGCAGAAAGTGAGAAGGAAAATGGGAAGTGACAGTGGAAAGTAGGAAGTGAGAATAGAAAATGGAGTGGAAAGTGAAAAATGAAAGTGGAAGTGTAAAGTGTCGAAAAGGAAATGAAGGTGAGGAATGAAAGTGGAAAGTAGGAAGTGAGAATGGAAAATGGTAAGTGCCAGTGGAAAGTAGAAGTGGAAAGTATACGTGGGAAGTGGAAAGTGAGAGTGGGAAGTGAAAGTAGGAAGTAAGAATGGGAAATAGGAAGTGTCAGTGGAAAGTAAGAGTGGAAAGTATAAATGGGAAGTTGAAAGTAGGAAGAGAGAAGGAAAATGGGAAGTGGCAGTGGAAAGTGAAAGTTAAAAGTAGGAAGTGAGAATAGAAAATTGAGTGGAAAGTGAGAAATGAAAGTGGAAGTGTAAAGTGTGGAAAAGGAAGTGAGGGTGAGGAGTGAAAGTGGAAAGTAGGAAGTGAGAATGGAAAATGGGAAGTGAAAGTGGAAACTGGGAGTGGTAAGTGGAAAGTAAAAAGTGAGGGTGGGGAGTGAAAGTTTAAAGTAGGAAGTGTCAGTGAAAATTAGGAGTGGGAAGTGGGAAGTGAATGTGGAAAGTAGGAAGTGAGCATGGAAAATGGGAAGTGACAGTGGAAAGTGAGAGTGGAAAGTGAAAGTGTAAGTGGGAGTGGAAAAGTTACAGGAATCAACCCTTTATATGTGCCTTAATTTTTAATGTGAAATACTCAATAGTTTTCTCAGAAAAAATTCCTAAAATATCGACTTTTTTCAACTGTCTAACTGGATGTAACCCCTTAATATTTTTGCTCAATTTTTTCTGTGCTCTCACATTGACGTCAATCACGACAGAATGCCTAATTTTTTTTCTTACAAAAACCCTCATTTGTAATCATTCGTAATGATGACTTGATAAAACCCCTCCACAGTGACTTATCATCTTTTCCTTCTTTTAATTATATCCATCCCTCAGTAAATTCCAGCAGTTATTCATTATCAACATACTTTTTACAATATTTCATTTTCAAATTCAATCAAAAATTGAATATATTTTTAACAAAAGTATCTGATATTTATATGAAAATTGAAATTGAATTTCATTTCACTTTGTACAGCTAAATAAAGAATACTGAATAGAGGAAAAAAAATAAATTTAACGAACGAGGCGTGGATTTGAATCTTTCAATGTTTGTCCCCTGGTAAATGTAACGCGTGTGCAATGTATGAACTAATTGACCACGTGAGCACAAAGGAGAGTATTGTTGGTTGGTTAGGTCTCCGGTTATCCTCGGTACAAAGACACAGCCAACCGACCATAGATTTCGTGAACAATGACAAGGCGCAAGATACGATGACTATATTCACTTCGACAGATCGACGTCTATTCTACTAAATAGTTAGCGGAGGGGGTTCTCTGTTTGTCATTGTGACAAACCTCAAGTACACAATACTTTCCAATTTAAACAGAATTCTTTTTTACAATAAGTAAGAAATTATAAGGAAAAATTTTTTTTTTGTAAAATGTTACGCACAATTTATATATATATATATATATATATATATATAAATTGGAAAAAGTGAGGATATATCAAATATTTTTTTTAAAATACAAACTTATCGATGATTTTAAACCGTAGAAAAATCCAATTCCAGTTAGATTTGTTTCGTGCAAAATCGCTTTCTTTAAAGATAACGGTTGTATCATGATACGTAGTACAGAAAATGTGAAATGCTTCAAGATTCGTTCTTTTCCTGCGATACTATATTTTCACTTCTTAAAATAAAGAGAAATCCCAACCTTTTCAATTTTTGTGTTACAAAAGTCTATTTTAATGATTTGCATAATATCCCTCCACTCCTAACGTAACAATTTTGAACAGAAAATGCATCATTATTATTTTACAAAATGTACATTAGTTTTTATTCCGCTCTAAATTTCTCGATTGCGTGATACTTATTTATCGGAAAAAAATAAAAAAAAAGATTCCCTTTTTCACTCGAGAGCCTGAAAATAAGTTTTGTCTTGCGTACTCGAGAGTCTATGAAAAATAGTAGTTCATCTATTTCATTTTTATTACAAATTGTTTCAGAATTTTATGAAAAAAATTATTAATAGTAATATGTACTTTTAAGAGTACGTGTCTTTCTCCCGCACTGAAAAAATTATACTATTTTAATGCTATAAATGGAGAATAATTCTCCCGGCATTTACGACAGTGTTCCAAGAGATTTTACAATTAGCACAGTGGAGAGTTCGATTTCTACAGATTGTCATGGGTTTGTTGGCACGTACTACATAATCTTGTTGTTCTGTATTCATCAACGAATGGAATGATCCAATGGAACGAAGTTGTAAATATAGTTTTGAAATTTTTAATTTGCATATGCACAAAAATTATTTCTATTATAATAATAGAACTTACTTTTTAGACTCTTAAGGGGTTATGACACTCTAGGATTTTTAAAAAATCGATTTTTTCTTTTTTGCTTTAAATGGTCCCTTGGAGTCTCAAATGTAACATATTGAAAGATTATGGACGTAAGAAATTCCTAAATAGCTTATTTTCAATGTTTCGTGCAGGGCTTTATAGCGCGCTTGAAGGGTACTTGAAGGGACTACGCAGGTATACAGCAGATGTTTTCAAAGTTGTTAGTGACTAGAGTGTATTCAAGTAAGATAAGGACCTTAATCAGGAAGGACAATTATATGGTGCAGGCATTGCAGATTAAAGGTATTTAAAAATTACGTATGCTTTTTTACAATTTAAAACTATAAACGCGATTACCTCAAAACTACATGTTTCGAACTGGCCGCACCAATAATTTTTACAATTTTCAACCGATTAAGTTCAAATTTTGCACACATCTTTAATAATATATTGTCTGAAGGAAAGCGTAGGATTTTTTTTTATTGCCTAGATCATTTGTTATTAACAATTTACTGAGCAATTTTTTGGTAAATTTTTATAACTAAACTTTAGAAGTACGCCAATCGGCCAAAAATCAATATATCAAAAAAAATCTTACGCTTTCCTTTAGCTACTGTAATAAGGAATAAGAAACAATTTTGATAATTATGATATTTCAAAATTTACAGGAACGGATGGTGTGGCCGCGGACCCTTTACGCCAAAAACCAGATTAAAAAAATCAGCGTCAGCGCCACAAATTTCAATAAAATTTTATAATATTTATATTTTTTACACGTTAATAAATGTACAATAAAGTCCTCGGATCATAATTGTGATTGCCTTCGTAGTTTGCTTAAAAAAAATTTTCAAAAAATACCTATTTTTTCGACCTTTAGAGTGTCATACGGTTTTTTATTTTTTTAATTTTAAAAATCATGCATAACAAAGGTTTTTTTTCTGAGTCTTTGATTTCTCAACGATAAGACTGTTGTTTTAATTGACTTATTAATCTTACCTCATTATGACTTGAAAATCTGTTAATCGATATCCTTCTTGGTATAATAATGTTTAAATATCTCTACAAACTCTATCTTCTGCTTCAATATTGTCAATTCCTCGATAGTCTTCCGACATGATTCCCTTAAATCGTTCCCACAATTCATTATAAGAATTGGATTACTCATGATCATCTTTTATAAGACCTAATGCTAAACACACAGAAGTAAAAGTAGTATAAACTACTCCATTAACTGTTCGTAAATCTTCATACGAAGTAGCATTTTTTATTGTAATCAACAAAATCTTAAATGAAACAATTCTATTTCAGAAGAAATATTCTACCTATTATATTGTCAAAATTCTTTCTTGATCGGCTTTAAGAAAGAGTAACTATTAAATTAAAGTTATATTATTAAAGTTTTTATTTGAATCCTTAAAAAATTAGAATGAAAGAGAAAGAGTAGATCCAGATGTCTTCAGGGATACTGAAACAAAATTAGAACCTTGTAGGATCAATCGAGAATTTAAATGGGGACAAAATTTAAGAGTATTAGTAACTTACAGAATATGCAGTAGATTTCCCTCGAATTGTTTTCGGGCCAGCCAAAGTGAAAGGTCCGGAGTCCAGGTGTCGAATTATTGATTTGACGTTAAAGTCAAAATAATGCAGTCCTCAGAAAAATAGAAATGTGTCTCGCAGTAGAAATTATCTTCTTGAATGAACTTCATTGAGTCTTGAAGAATGCACTTGGTACTTGAAGAGATTTTTGGAACTGAAGTCTTAGAATAAACTCGACGACAATACACAACTTGTTAACTTGGTCGCGGTTAGAGGCCGTTCTATAGAAATGTCGTTAATTAGATATTGAGCTAAAGGGGGTATTTGATCTTGTAAAAGATAAAGAATGACATTTTGAAATATTAAGAGGAAGTTGATTAGTTACAAACCGTTCGAAAATAAATGTATTTAAGTCAGATTGAAGAAGAGATACGTCATGGTTGGTTTTATTCTATATATTTTATTAACATCGTCAGCAAAAATAAGAATTTTTGAAGTAATAATAACTCATGTCATTGATAAAGTAAATGGAGAGTAATGAACCTTGGGGAACTCCGGATGTTGGAGTAAATGAAGTTGAATAGTAACTGCCCACCTTGACCTAATGTGACCTTCCTGGAAAGGTAATCTAATGACAATATATGTGTGAAAATTGAAAGGTAGATTTAAAATTCTTCATTTATCTGATAATATAATTATCATTATAATTGATCTACGATTCTGCTAAAAAAATTGTTGTTCTACAAAAGTGAAAGAACTTTTGTTGAAATTAAAATTCTGTTGTATAATTAATTCTGTTTTGATATTCGTCAATCAGTAGCAACTCATTGCAATGTTTAACAGGATTATTAGCATATTTACATGAAATTGGTTGTTGTTTGTTCTGCTCGGTTTTTTTTTTATTTTATTCTGCTTGTTCACTGTGTTAATTTATTTATTTATTTGAAATATTTAATACCAAATTCTTTAGATTGTATCCACTGGAAACTCAACCTGGATCGAGATCTCTT
Source organism: Leptopilina heterotoma (assembly GCF_015476425.1). Lineage (NCBI taxonomy): Eukaryota > Metazoa > Arthropoda > Insecta > Hymenoptera > Figitidae > Leptopilina > Leptopilina heterotoma. The sequence continues at coordinate 1,027,230 of NW_025111048.1, read as the reverse complement.
ATCACATCAAAATTTTCAAGATGATGATTGGGCACAGATTGGGACAGACTTCGTTATGAATCTTTCGAAGTCTGTTAAAATTTACATAAATTAGTATTTCAATTGAATATTGTTTGCCTAAATATAATTATTTATAGCTTTCATTTCTTAAGGGTAATGAATTTACGTTAATATTATTAGATCTGTATCTCTTTGGGTAACTAATTTTCAGACTAAGAATTAAATTGCATGGTGATTAATTTATTTAAGAAATCTTGGGGAAGTAATCAATTATCTTTGAATTTATAATTACCATTATAATTGAACGTATTTGAGATTAGGAAACGCTTCCTTCGTGGGAATGCGCAAAGACAAGGTACTTGATGATGAGATGATAACCGATCTACGGGATTTCTCCTTGTTTCTCATCACTGGCAGTATACTATATATATATATATTTGGATGCTGGGGTGAAATCCCGCGCGCGCACATACATCCCTGTTGAATTTGTGCTCTAGAACGACAAGCTGGAAGACAATTGGAAAGTGGAGGGAAGGGCGAGAGTTGGTTCTCGCATTTGAGGCGCGCAAACGTTCGGCTTCTCTCGTACTGGTCCGAACACATTACATCCCGGACTCTCGGATAAATTCGGCACACAAAGTTGTTTCATACCGGCGCGAACTCTCCGCTTGGAAAGCTCGGTTTCCTATTTCGGTTTTCGTATATCTATTGCGCGCTTGTGCTACTCGTATATAATAAGCCCGATTCTATTTTTCAATTTAATAACTAAGTTCCTTTTTCTCACAATTTTTTTTTCTTTATTCCTTTTTAAAAATAGAATTTACCGGTGGAATTTTTTGCAGAACAATATTTGCAAATTGGAAAAAAGTGTCAAGTTAAATTTACAACCCATCGCGTTGGGAAATATATTGGAATTTTTAAAATTCAGATGGTTTTTTTCGAATCTGATTGATATTCAAAAACCAAAGAGTATTTTTCTTTTTTGTAATTGTGGAAGAAACTTGAGGGAATTAATTAATTCCTTGAGTGATTGCTGTTTGGGAAAAGTTGGAAGAAAAGAAAAGTTAAAAAGTAAATAAGTGCGAATTGGAAGTGAAAAGTGTGAGAAGTGATAAGAATAATTTGAAATGAGAGAACTGTATTAATATTCTGAAGGGTGTGTGGAGTGAATCGCCTGAGGAGGAAGTGGGTACGAGAGTATAGTATACGATTTCCGTATCGCGTTCCGAATACGTGATGTGCACTTCCCTAGACACGACGAATTCTCTAGTTGGTAATCTCAGCGAGAATTCAGACTTGTTCGCGTTCGTGCGTCCTAATTTAAAATCAAACTGCTCTCATTTAGTGTCATTGGATGATTTTTTTTGGTGTGCAAAAAATATATATTCTACGTGCAAATAATACTTATCGCAAATGGATTGGTTGAAATTTTAAATTTTCTTCTTTTTGGAGAAATTTTATGAACGTCCTTTTAACATTAATTTTAATTCCACTGCGGCGGAAATCAACTCAATGGACATTTGTCAGATGGGGATGACGATACGTTTAGGAAGCACGTAGACCCTCCATCTTCCTCGTTTCGGAGATGAGGCACTATCTGGGATTTACGGCTCTCACCTTTGCCTTCCTCCTCCAGCTGGCGAGCCGCGTGACACTCGTCAGTGCCGGGGAACAAGGTATATAAAAATAATTCATCTCATTAAAATAGAATTACATTTTTTTTTTTTTTTTTTTTTTTGAAAATAATTCCAATGGAAATGTTTTCAATGAATTACATTCGTGAAATTTAAATTCACGTGAAAAAGGAAGACAGAAAAGAAAATTAATATTCGAGTAATATTTCCTGAAAAGATCTATTATTTTCTCGGAGAAAATTATCCGAAAAATATTAATCGTTTTCTATTCAATCCAAGGACTCTCAATTGATAATTTTGATCGTCCAGTGACTTCTGACTCACTTTTTTGCGAAATTTTTAACCATGCCTTTGTCCCCATTATTTTATGAACCCCTTTAATTTCTCAAAATGCGGTTTTATTGAAAATAGTTTCTTATGATAAAAAAAAAATTCCATTCAGACAAAAAAGTGCAGTGGAAAAGCTTTTAAAGTACATTTAATTAATTAATTAACTTTTAAATATACCATAGTAAATAAAGAATTACAAAAAACCGCTCTCTTCAATGAACATTTCCCGCTTTTGTGAAAATTCGCCTTTTTAAGTTTTCTTTTTAGTCACAAGTTTTAAGTCAATATTAGTGTTTAACGTCATCAAAGCGTTTACGAATTTTAAAAGTTCTTCCACTTTTTCTCCACTGACATTTAGTTTTCGTATTTTTCAATGACGCTCTACCATTTTTTTTTATAAAAGGGTAAAAATTTCTTTATACATTTTTTAAGTTCTAAATGCAAACTTTTTTTTGTATCATATAAAATTTTACATTTTAATGATTAAAAATTTCTGTTTTTAAAGATTTTGTATTTTTTAAAGACAATTTTTAAAAATTATATTCTAATAAATCGACATAATCTGTCCTCACGTGAATTTAGTGTTGTTTTATTCCAATCTTTTTTGTTTTATAGTTCGAATTGTTATGTCTTGAGTTTGACAGTTAATTTGCAATTATAATAAAGTAAGTGGAGTAAGAAAATTTAACCTCAATTTCAAAATCTTCATAAAGTTGCAATTTTTTAAAACAATTAATTATTCTCTGAATTATTTATTGTTCTATTTAAATAATTGAATGAATTGATTTAAAAAAAGAATTTTAGTTAAAACTTTAGAAAATAATTAAAAGTGTTAAAGTAGGATTCTTTAGAAATAATTAAATTTCAATCTTTGAAATTCAAATTGCTGTACAAGTAGCATAATATTTAAATATTAAAAATTATTAATTTGTCAGCTTACTTAAAAATTAAAAGTTTTGAATAAATATAATTCAAAAAATTCAAAAATAAAATAATTAAATAAAATATTAATTTTACAAAAATGATTGAAAATTGAATGATTTAATTTGAAAATTCTGAAAAATTTATAGTTTTAAAAAAAAAGTAATTAAATTTTTTTTAAGATATACCTGAATTCCGGAAAATAATTTTAAAAAATTGAAGCAATTGTAAATTTCTATATTTTAATGAATTTGATTTTTTATTTTTAAAAATTTTCTATAAATATTATTGTATTTTTGAAAATACATATTATTTTATTAATTTACCAAAAATATTTTATTTAAATTAAATAATTCAATTCTCGTCGTTGATTTTCGATAGAAATTGATTTAAAAGAAATGTTGGTTAAAATTTTTGAAAAATAATTGAATATTTAAAATATCATAACAAGAATTTTTGGAATTAATTAAATTTTAAGAGGTTTTTAAATTAAATTCATTGAAAATTTAAGGGAAGCAAAAGTTAAAAAATATTTAAATTTTGTAAAAAAAAGTTATTTAACTACATTATTTTTCTTTAAAAATTCTTCAAAGTTTTTCAATAATTTTATTCAAAAATTCTCAAAAAAAAAAAAATAATTGAATTTTGAAAGAATTACAGTTGAAACTTTTATAGAAATAATTAAATTTCATGAGGTTTTTCATTGAAATTATTTGAAATTTGAATTCCTGTGAAAAATTAATAAGAATAAGTTTTAAAATTTTTGTTTAACTAAATAATTATTAAAGTTTTTGAATAATTTAATTCAGAAATTCCAAAAAATTGTTTCTTGAAAAAATGTAATTGAAATCTTTTTTTTAAATATTTATTTATCTATTCATTTATTTAAGAAACATAGCGGACATACAAAGAATTGTATTTCCGAAAATAATTTTTAAAAAAATTGAAACAATTGAAAATTTTGTCAAATTTCATCGAAATTATATTTTAATAAATTTGCTTTGTTTACTTTTTAAAAACTAATTTGAAATTTAATCGTATTTTGAAGAACTATAATTAGAAAATTTTTTTTAATTTATAAATTATAATTTTAAATTTCTTCTAAGAGTTACCACCTGAAGAAATAAGTGGTGACCAGATACTGAAGCAAGATTCCAGATGGCGTTTCTCACTGAATGTCTTTACTTTCTAAACATAAACTATTGCTGACTTATCTTTAGTTTAAAAAAAATTTACATTCAATTCTTTAGAGTTAATTAATGATAAATAAATAATATAATAAACTAATTGTTTGTCTATTTTTATCTAAAATAAAAAATTTTATTTTAAATTCTTGATCACTTTCTTGTTCTTATGAATGTTTGATTGTTGATTCATTAAAATTCATTGACATAAAAAAACACAAATTTGAAATTCCATGTAGTGTAAAAATGCGCATTTTCTCACCACAAAGCCCATATGGCGTCTCTAGCATTTTCAGTCCACTTTTTTTTTTCTTCTCCTGGCGCCATATGGCATTCTTGGCACTCAAGAGTTAAAATGACCAGGTTAAAGATTGTTTACGACGTCATAAGTCAATTTTAATTTCTGAAAGTAATTAAACAATTTTTCAATTTTGTTTTCCATTAAGAAAACCAATATTTTGTTTAATTTAGTTTAATAAAACATAAAAAAATATTATTGATTTACTTTTTTGTGCGAATGACTGTTTAATTAATTTTATAAAATATAAATATTTTCAAAAGAAAATTTGTATTTACTTTTTTGTGCGAATGACTGTTTAATTAACTTTATAAAATATAAATAATGTTTTTAAAAAACAATATTGTGTATTCACATTTTTTTTCATGAAATAAAAAAAAAAGAATTTCAATATAGAAAAAACTTTTTAATTTAAAAACAGGAATTTTTTTTCATCAGTTGAAATTATCTATATTCTGCCTACAATGAATCATGAGTGCATAGAAAAGTTAAAAGTTTTAAAACTGATTGCATTCCGGGTTAGAGAAGTGAGTTTGAATTTGCTGACGTAGCATAAGAAAAGTTGTGTGTGGGGAGCAATTTGTTCTGATAATAAATTTTTGTCTGACGACTAAATCAATGTGTTAGTTCGAAACGATCTGTTGGGCAACGTTAGTGGCTCAACATAATAACAGGAGTCTCTGTTCCGGACTTTCCACTAAAGCATCTAATCGATTTTCACTTGAAACTGTCCAAAAGGTATTATATAAAACTACCTGCACCCTGAATTCCGGAGATTAAAATTATAGATTATTTTATACATCATTAAATTACATTTTTTTGCCTGATCATAAATTAAATTTTAGTTTTGCATCAAATTTATATACTGATACCGCCAATCAAGCAATTAAGACAATAATTTTTTTTTTTACTTAAAAATATAAAAATTTAATTGAAAGAAAGGATAGAGAAAATATTAATTTCTTTTTTTTTTTTTTTTGCAAATTGGGATGAAATTGTCGGTTTGATTTTAATCAATTGATAGAAGATTATATTGCCAATCATTCTGTTGTGGTTTTGTTTTCATCATGTGTATAATATTCATAAAAATTTTTACTAAAAAGAATTAATAAAAAAAAAATGAAATTTCATTTCAAAAACAAAAAGAATGGAAATTGAGAAAAATTTGAAAAAAATGTTTTAAAACAATTTTTAATCACAAACACAGGTCAAAGCACTTTAACATGTTTCATTGCCTTGACATTTTCAGTAGAGAAACAACGTTTTGGTCAGACAGAATCAATCTCACGCAACACTTATACTGTGCGTTTATATTTTATATTTTTTATTTTATATTTTACATTTCGTTACTTTGTAAAAAAGTATAACAATTTTTTACAATTATTATTATTTTTCTTAATGTGTATAACGGTTTTTTTTTTACTTTCTTTTAAAAGCAATTTGTCTTTAATTTTTTCTTCTTCAAAATGAATAGAAAGAATAAAGCGCGATCTTTTTGTTTTATTTTCAAGCAAAAGTAAAAAAAATTATTAAAAAAAACTAACAATCATTTTTCACAACAAGCCACATAGTTTACGTTGTCAGGAGATAAAATCTTCTCATTTTCACCACATCGCGTTTGATATATTTCTCGCTTTTCTTGTTTCTCTGAGTGACAATAATAAAATTTTCCTATTCAAATATTGCTGTTTTTTTAATATTCTTCCTTATTCTTACTCTCAATTTAATATTATTTGTTTTTCCATCATAATTTGTTGATCACGTTGTTGAGATGATAGCATTTTTTTCTTTTGTAAGAAAAACAAGAAATATTAGTAAATATGATAATTTAATTGAAAACATTTTATCTCTAAAATTATATACATAGATCAAATAAATAAAAAAATTACCTCATTTAATATGATAGAATGCATAAATAGAAGGGGGGAAAATGAAAAAAAAAACTTTAATATAATGAGTCTTTTGTTGGAGAATTATTTTCTCTAATTAGTATATAAAGGTTTTCCACAATATATAACAATTCTTTTTATATTCCTCTTTCATTTAAAAATGTTTTATACATACGCTTTTAATTATAATTGCTGAATATTTTTTTTTTTTTTATTTCACAATTCATATTGTGGTTAAAATACAAAATTTTTAATAAACCACCATTTTTTGAGTCGATTTAATTAGGCTTTTTATTAACATTCAAAAATAAAAGAGGTTTCTGACTTCAATTTCAGTGCAATTAAAATGTAACATAACAGAGGGAAAATTATACAAAGAATAAACAAGTTATCAGTACGTTCTAAATTTAAATTATTGAAAATGTTTACTACACTAAAGAAAAATATTCTTATTTCAATGCATATTTTCCTCTTGTATTCTAATAGAAACCCTTCAATTTTTTCTATTTCTGACAATAATTTATTTTTAAATAACTGAATTCTTGAAAGAACTATCATAAAATTATTACTTAGAAATTATTTAATGAATAATTTTACTTACAAATTTTCAAAATAATTGGATTTCAAAAGAGTTGCGTTTACAATCTTCATACATAGACGAACTTCAAAGGTTTCAATTTGAAATGATAAAAAATAACAATTTTTAATGAATTAAAATAGAAATTTTAAGAACAACTGATTAAAGAAATTTAATTATTTTCAAAAGTAATGAACTTCTTCGCATAAATTCAATTATGATTAAAAATTTTTGAAAACCCTTGTAAAAATTTTAAATTATCATTATAAATAATAAAATACTAAAATTTAATTATTTCAAGAAATTTTGATAAAATGCTTTAATAAATTAGAAAAATTAAAATGAAATTGGTCGTAGAAGAAAATTATTTTCGTAAAATATAACATTCTTCCTAAGAATACAATTATTGTCAAAAATGTTTATAAAAATCTTTGAAAAAATTCCAATATTTTCGTAAAAAATAAAACTCTTCGAAGCAATTCAAATATTTAAGAAAAAAAATCAGTAGTTACAGTCAATATTAGTCAGACCATTTTTTTATCATCTCGCTTAATATTGCAATATAAAAATCAGTATTTACAGTCAATATTAGTCAGACCATTTTTTTTATTAGCTCCAGTAATATTGCAATGTAAAAATCAGTAGTTACGGTCAATATTAGTCAGACAATTTTTTTTATTAGCTCCAGTAATATTCCAATGTAAAAATCAGTAGTTACAGTCAATATTAGTCAGACAATTTTTTATCAGATCCAGTAATATTGTAATGTAAAAATCAGTAGTTTCAGTCAATATTAGTCAGACAATTTTTTATCAGATCCAGTAGTATTGCAATGTAAAAATCAGTAGTTACAGTCAATATTATTCAGACAATTATTTTTATCTTCTCCAGTAATATTGCAATGTAAAAATCAGTAGTTGCAGTCAATATTAGTCAGACAATTTTTTTATCATCTCTAGTTATATTGCAACGTAAAAATCAGTAGTTTCAGTCAATATTAGTCAGACAATTTTTTTTATCAACTCCCGTAATATTGCAATGTAAAAATCAGTAGTTACGGTCAATATTAGTCAGACAATTCTTTTTTATTAACTCCCGTAATATTGCAATGTAAAAATCAGTAGTTACGGTCAATATTAGTCAGACAATTTTTTATCAGATCCAGTAGTATTGCAATGTAAAAAAATCAGTAGTTTCAGTCAATATTAGTCAGACAATTTTTTTTATCAACTCCCGTAATATTGCAATGTAAAAATCAGTAGTTACGGTCAATATTAGTCAGACAATTTTTTATCAGATCCAGTAATATTGCAATGTAAAAATCAGTAGTTTCAGTCAATATTAGTCAGACAATTTTTTTTATCAACTCCCGTAATATTGCAATGTAAAAATCAGTAGTTACGGTCAATATTAGTCAGACAATTTTTTTTAATAACTCCAGTAATATTCCAATGTAAAAATTAGTAGTTACAGTCAATATTATTCAGACAATTATTTTTATCTTCTCCAGTAATATTGCAATGTAAAAATCAGTAGTTGCAGTCAATATTAGTCAGACATTTTTTTTTAATAACTCCAGTAATATTCCAATGTAAAAATTAGTAGTTACAGTCAATATTATTTAGACAATTATTTTTATCAACTCCCGTAATAATGTAATATTGCAATGTAAAAATCAGTAGTTACGGTCGATATTAGTCAGACAATTTTTTCAATATTAGTCTTTTACAAGTTTTTATGCACGTGCGATGAAAAAATCAGTATAGAAAATAACAAATTTTAATGAATTTAAATAGAAATTTTAAGAACAACTGATTACAGAAATTTAATTATTTTCAAAAGAGATGAACTTCTTCGCATAAATTCAATTATGATTATAAATTTTTTATAACTCTCGTCAAAATTTTAATTATACTTATAAATAATAAAATTCTTCACCAATATTTAATAATTTTCAAAAAATGTAATAAAATTCTTGGCAAAATTTCAATTATTTTCAAAATTTTTCCATATTACAATATTATTTTTACTATCTACTATATTAATAAAATTTTACAAAAGAATTCTATTATTTAAACAAAATTTTAATAAAATATTCACAGGAATTCAAATACATAACAATTTTTAATATGCTACTTCGAAAGAATTCAATTATTTTCATAAAAAAAGAAATTCTTCAAAGCAATTCAATTTTTTGACAAATTTTAATTAATTTCTTCCCAAGAATTCAATTATTCTCACAAATAAAATTCTTCACAGCAATTTAATCATTTGAAAAAGAACTTTTTTAAATTCTTTATCAGATTTCAATTATTTTTAATTTTCTAATGAAATTTCTAGATATAATTTAATTATTTTGAAAAATTTTTTTTAAATTCTGAGAAATTTAATTATTTAAAAAAATTTAAATAAAATTCTTCACAAGAAATTAATTATTTTCATGAATAATAATATTTTTCTCTGAAATTCAATTATTTCCACAAATAAAATTCTTTACAAAAATTCAAGTCTTAAAAAAAAGTTTTCAATTCAATAAATTTAATTATTTTCGTAAAAAGTAAAATTCTTTCCAAGAATTCAATTATTTTCAAAAATAAATATTTTCACAGCAATTCAATCATTTAAAAAAGAATTTTTTAAAATTTTTTGTCAGATTTCAATTATTTTCAATTTTTTAATGAAATTTTTAGATATAATTTAATTATTTTTCAATAGTTTTAAAAAATTCTGAGAAATTCAACTATTTAAAAAAATTTGAATAAAATTCTTCACAAGAAATTAATTATTTTCATGAATAATTATAATATTTTTCTTTAGAATTCAATTATTTTCACAAATAAAATTCTTCACAGGAACTCAATTATTTAAAAAGAATTCTTTTTTATTCTTTGTCAGACTTCAATTATTTTCAATTTTTTAATGAAATTTCTCGATGGAATTTAATTATTTTCAAAAAGTTTTAAAAAATTCTGAGTAATTCAATTATTTCAAAAAAATTTGATACAATTCTTAATAAAAATTTAATTTTAAGAAATATTCAATTATTGAATAAGTTATTTTTTTTTGAATTCTCTAAAAATTTTCTGATAAAAATGTATTAAAAAATGAATTTCATGTAAAATTTTAGATAATAATTGAATATATTAGAAGATTTATTGTGTCAATATTTGGAAATAATTTAATTTTGAAAAGGGTTTAAATTAAAATCTTTGAAAATTTGAATTTGTAGTTACAATATTCTTATAATATAAAATAATGATTTTATCACTCTGTCATGTTTTATAATAATATTCTCATAAGTTATTAAATTTGAGAATCTTAATTCCCATAGAAAAATAATAATGATTAAATATTTATTTAAAAAAGAAGTAATTGATGTTCTTCAGTGTCAGGGAAAAAGTGAAAAATTTGTCTGGAAATGAGGGAAAAGTCAAGGAAAAACAAAATTAATGTTTTGTGTCAACTCTGTATTAGTAAAAACTAATTCAAAGCAAAAGACCGCAGGCAAAAATTCAAATTTTACTAAAACATTATTGCTAATTAAAATTTAGAGAGTAATATTGTGTGATGATAAAAAAATTTAAATAAGCAATGTTACAGAGCATAGATTTAAAAATAGGAATGAATTTTTGAAAGAATGCGCGTTATCTGTTTATGGTACTAGGGGAAATATTAATTTCATCATATTTCATGACATTGCTAGCGCGAATTCTGCACCGGAGAATGCTGAACGCTCCATCAAGGGATTAAGGATTATCCGTTGTAGTAGTTGAAGCATCCAAGGGATATTCGCGCATAAAATTTTTAGCTTCGTCTATAAACCAACAACGAGCAAACTTTTCATTGTTACCAACATGTTTTCGATCCTCTGTCAATTTACCTAATCGACCAGAACATTACAGACAGGCGAACATTCTATAAACATCAGCCTTCTATTTTATCCGCAGTGACCACCCTATATCACCTCTATGATCATTTATATTTTCATCACCTTCACTTCTTTTATCCCTTAAACAACACATTAGAATAGATGGACTTTTATTTTTCACCATTTTCGGTCACCATAATAAGAGGAAAAAAATACACTTTTCAATATTCAAAATCTAAAAATTTTCAACTATGGCTGAAATCTAGAAAATCATGGGAAAAAACAAGAATTTTTTTCAAAAATATTGGAAAAGTTCAATGTTTATAGAATTTATTAGAAAATTCAGAATTTTTGTTTCTTTTTTGTTTGTCTTATAAATTTATGAAATTACCAAGAATTCTTAAAAAAAAACCTTATATTTTTGCTATTTTTGACAATAATTTTACTTTAAATAACTTAATTCTATTGATGAATTGCCATAAAGTTATTACTTATAATAAATCATTTAATGAAGTGTTTTTTTTTTTAATTTTAATTTCGTTTCTGGTGAAATTAGTTTCAATTTTAAAAATTTTAACGCAATTCTTTCAAAGAATTCAACCATCCTAATAAATATTAAAATGCTTTTTAGAAATTCAAATATTTTCAAAAATTAGAAAAAAAAGTCTCGTCAACATTTCAATTATCTTTTTAATTAGAAAAATTCTTTATGTCAAAATTCAATTATATTCAGGAATTTTTATAAAATTCACTGTAAAATTTAATTATCTTCATAAATAACAATATTCATTACAATAATTTTCAATTATTTTCGAAAATAATAAAATTCTTTGCCGAAATTTAATAAGTATTTTCCAAAAAATCTAAAAAACTTAACATTTTAATTATCTTTATAAATGAATAGCAAAATTCTTCAAAAAATTCAATTATTTTCATAAATTTTAATAAAATTCATAGCCAAATTCAATGGATTACATAAATAATAGTTTTCATCACAAGAATTCAATTATTTTCAAAAGTAATAAAATTCAATAAATTTCAAAAAAAATTTGATTCTTTTCAGGGATTTAATTTTTTTTATAAATCATAAAATCATTCGGAGGAAGTCAATTATTTTCATAAATAATAATATTCATTACAAGAATTATTATTTTTCAATTCTATTGTTTTCAGAAATTTTTAACAAAAGAAAATTCATTGCAAAATTTAAATTATTTTAACAAAATTTTTTAATTTAATAATTTTTATATCTATTGTTTTAATAAAATTTCCCAAAAGAATTTTATTATTATTATTATTATTGTTTTGACAAAGTTCTACACGAATATTCAATTATTTTCTAAAATAATAAAAATTTCACAGGAATTTAATTATTAAAAAAAGAATTTGCATTAATTTTTTCGAAAAAATCAATTGTTTGAAACTTTTTTATAAAATTTTTCGCAATAATTCAATTATTTTCATAATTAATAAAACTCTTTTAATGTGTTATTTGTGAAAATAATTAAGGCCATAAGAAGAATTGTATTGAAAATAATTGAATTTCTGTAAAATTTTGTTTAAATAATAGAATTCTTTTGTAAACTTTTATTAAGATAACACATATTAAAAATAATTGAAATGAGGAAAATTTTTTAAAATAATTGAAATTCTGCAATAAGTTTTGTTATTTATGAAAATAATTGAATTCATGCAACGAATTTTATTAAAACAATTTTTAATTAATTGAATTTCTGTAAAGAATTTTGTTTGTGATAATAATTGCATTCCGAAGAAAAATATTATTATTCATGAAAATAATTAATTTCTTGTAAAGAATTTTATTCAAATTTTTTTAAATAATTGAATTTCTCAGAATTTTTTAAAACTTTTTGAAAATAATTAAATTCCATCGAGAAATTTCATTAAAAAATTGAAAATAATTGAAATCTGACAAAAAATAAAAAAAAATTCTTTTTTAAATAATCGAATTCCTGTGAAAATGTTTATTTTTGAAATAAATTGAATTCTTGCAACCAATGTTATTAAAAAGTTTTTTTAAGCATTGAATTCCTGTGAAGAATTTTATTTGTGAATATAATTAAATTCCAGAGAAAAATATAATTATTCATGAAAATAATTAATTTCTTGTGAAGAATTTTATTCAAATTTTTTTAAATAATTGAATTTCTCAAAAATTTTTAAAACTTTTTGAAAATAATTAAATTCCATCGAGAAATTTCATTAAAAAATTGAAAATAATTGAAATCTGACAAAAAATTTAAACGAAATTCTTTTTTAAATGATTGAATTGCTGTGAAAATATTTATTTTTGAAAATAATTGAATTCTTGTGAAGAATTTTATTGAAATTTTTTAAATAATTGAATTGCTTTGAAGAATTTTATTTAATTATTTTCTAAAATAATGAAAATTTTACAAGAATTCAAATATTAGGTAAACATATAGAATTTGCATAAATTTTTTCGAAAAAATCAATTGTTTGTAAGTTTTTTATAAAATTTTTCGCAATAATTCAATTATTTTCATAAATTATAAAACTCATTGCAGAATTTAAATTATTTTTAATACATAGTAATAATTGCAATTTTTTTAGAAATAATTGAATTTTTTAATTGGTTTCAAATTAAAATCTTTGAAAATTTGAATTTTTCATACTTTTAATAAAAAATTCTATGGAACTAATTTTTTTTTCAAAAAGTTTAATCGAAATGTTTTTAAAATTATTTCAAGCTTTTATTTTTTAATTTATATTTAATTGCCGAATTTTCGAATAATGAAAATTTCGTAAAATTGAATTCAAAACAAATGAATTTAAAAATTCTTAACCAAAAGTTTATCAAAAATTATTAAAAATAATTGACATAAAAGATAAATTTTAGTTAAAATTTGTAGAAACTACTAATTGAATTGAAATAATTGATTTTTGCCATAATTCAATTTTTATTTTAATTAAAAAAGTGAATTAATAAAAGCTTTTATAGAAAAGTGAGTAAATTTTCGTCTCCTAAATTATAACCTACTATGGTACCTAATTTGTCTCTTAAATGGCGCTGTGGTCACTGAGAATTGCAAGGGCAAATCGTAAAAGCGTAATAAATGAGACTTGCTGTCCCATTGAACACAATAAAACTTAAAGAAGAATTATAAATGATCTCATAAATTATATGAATTTCGTTCAAAATATTTTTGCATTTTAGTAAAATTATATTCAGGATAGTAATTTTTTTAAACAAAAGATTTTAAAAAGATATCACTTTTTTTAAAATATTTATTATATTTTAAATATTCTCTTCGAATTTATGTATAAAAATTTCGCATAGATAGACAATTATATTTTTCTTGATCTCACTTGGAAGATTAGAAAAAAAAAAAAACTCTAGAACGTGAGATTTGCATGAAAGTAAGTTTATATTATTTTCTAGAGGAGACTGGAGTAATTTTTGCCCCTCTAGAGTCGTTAGCTACGTCGCTTTAAGACAAAAAGCTCTAAGTTACATTTTCCTCGTAAATTTTTTTTGCCCCTTTTTTTCCATCGGGTTCGAACGCAAGCAGACGTGCGGAAATTCAGCTTCCGCTGATTGAGTGCCGTAAGGCTTTAGAATTTAGTGAATAGCTGAAAGTTATTTTTTCTTAATATCATCATTAAATAAATTATGTACATAATTTGAAGGAGAACAAATTTTTATTATATTGTATTTTTTAGGTTTTTAGAGATTTTTTTTTATTTTTTTTTAAAAACAGGGTTGCCAAAAAAACATTAATTTTGTTTTTCCCTGACTTTACCCTAATTTCCAGACAAATTTTTCACTTTTTCCCTGACACTGAAGAACATCAATAACTTTTTTTTTAAATAAATATTTAATCATTATTATTTTTCTATAGGAATTAGGATTCTCAAATTCAATAACTTATAAGAATATTATTATAACTATAAATTCAAATTTAAAAAAAAGACACCAAAATTCAGAATTTTCTTAAAATTAAAATTAAATTCTAAAAATTTAATTTTTTACAGGAATTTTAATAAAAATCCCTGACTTTTTCCTGATTTCCCTGACAAATGATAATTTCCCTGACTTCCCTGACTTGTAACAACCCTGAAAAAGGCAATAATTATAGTTGTTTCATAGATCATAATAGTGTTAATCTTCATAATAATCAGCTAAATGATGAACAGCTCTCAATATACAGCTATAAATTAACCGAACGTCCAAAGCATCACTAGTGTGTTATTTCCGTCAATAATAATGCACAGAGGTTGATTTATAAGAGATGTGTTATACACACAAACACTTCTCTAAATTATTCTTTTGACAAATTAATTTTTACATAATTTGAAAATTTTGTCATTGTAAAATACTTTTCTAAAATTTTTATCTATTATTAAACAGTACTTTATTTTCACAACTAAATTACTCGATGCAATGCAGTCACTGCATCAGCAACTTATTTAAAATGTTCGACATAATTTTTTTTTCCTTTCAAACGTGACATATTTTCTGCCTCATTCACCGTGCAAAAAAAATAAAAACGTACCTTTTTCATCGAGCTTGTGTTCCGTTTCAGCAGAGTACATTAATCCTCTCGAATCGTAAACATTGCTTGGAATACGTGACCAGTAGCAGTATACATACATGATGTGATATAGATATGCAATATATATGAAAATTGAAAAACATTATATACGACTACAGTATATGGAAAATTAAATATTAAAATAAAAAAAATTCTATTTACAAAAAACAAAATAAATTACTTTGAAAATAAAATAATTTGATAAAGCACGAATCGGTCAAAGGAAGTTATTCCCATTTGCACTTTATGGTAAAAAAAAATTAAACTAAGCCGGGTTGCTACAGGTCAGGGAAAAGTCAGGGAAATTAGAATTAGTCAAGAAAATCAGGGAAAAATCAGGGAATTTTATTAAGAGTACTGGAAAAAATTAAATTTTTAGAATTTATAAGAAAATTCTCAATTTTGGGGTCTTTTTTGTTTGCCTTATAAACTTTGAAACTGACAAGAATTCTACGAAAAAACCTTAAAATTTTTTCTATATCTGACAATAATTTATTTTTAAATAACTTAATTCTTCAAGAACTATCATAAAATTATTACTTATACATTATTTAATGAATAATTTTACTTAAAAATTGCAAAAATTAATTGCATTTCAAAAGAGTTGCGTTTATAATCTTTATAAATATATGAACTTTAAAGGTTTCAATTTAAAATGTGAGAAAATTTCAATTTTTAATTAATTTAAATAGAAATTTTAAGTACAACTGATTACAGAAATTCAATTATTTTCAAAAGAGATAAAATTCTTCTGATAAAATCACTTATGTTCAAACATTTTTTAATTCCCTCAAAAATTTCAATCATCTTTAGAAATAACAAAGTTCCTAAGAATATAGTTATTGTCAAAAATGTTTATAAAAATCTTTGAAACAATTCGATTATTTTCGTAAAAAATAAAACTCTACGAAGCAATACAAATTATTTAAGAAACAGTCAATATTAGTCGGACACTTTTTTTATCAACTCCCGTAATATTGTAATGTAAAAATCAGTAGTTACAGTCAATATTAGTCGGCCAATTAATTTTATCTTCTCCAGTAATATTCCAATGTAAAAATCAGTAGTAACAGTCAATATTAGTCAGACAATTTTTTTTATCAACTCCCGTAATATTGCAATGTAAAAATCAGTAGTTACAGTCGATATTAGTCAGACAATTTTTTTTATTAACACCAGTAATATTGCAATGTAAAAATCAGTAGTGGCAGTCAATATTAGTAAGACAATTATTTTTATCTTCTCTAGTAATATTGCAATGTAAAAATCAGTAGTGACAGTCGATATTAGTCAGACAATTTTTTTTATCAACTCCCGTAATATTGCAATGTAAAAATCAGTAGTTACAGTCGATATTAGTCAGACAATTTTTTTTATTAACACCAGTAATATTGCAATGTAAAAATCAGTAGTGGCAGTCAATATTAGTAAGACAATTATTTTTATCTTCTCTAGTAATATTGCAATGTAAAAATCAGTAGTGACAGTCGATATTAGTCAGACAATTTTTTTTATCAACTCCCGTAATATTGCAATGTAAAAATCAGTAGTTACAGTCGATATTAGTCAGACAATTTTTTTTATTAACACCAGTAATATTGCAATGTAAAAATCAGTAGTGGCAGTCAATATTAGTAAGACAATTATTTTTATCTTCTCTAGTAATATTGCAATGTAAAAATCAGTAGTGACAGTCGATATTAGTCAGATAATTTTTCTTATTAACTTTCGTAATATTGCAATGTAAAAATCGGTAGTTACAGTCAATATTAGTCAGACAATTTTTTTTATTAACACCAGTAATATTGCAATTTAAAAATCAGTAGTTACAGTCAATTTTAGTCAGACACTTTCTTTTTCATCTCTCGTAATATTGCAATGTAAAAAAATCAGTAGTTACAGTCAATTTTAGTCAGACACTTTCTCTTTCATCTCTCGTAATATTGCAATGTAAAAAAATCAGTAGTTACAGTCAATTTTAGTCAGACACTTTCTTTTTCATCTCTCGTAATATTACAATGTAAAAATCAGTAGTTACAGTCAATATTAGTCGGACAATTTTTTTTTATCAAATACCGTAATATTACAATGTAAAAATCAGTAGCTACAGTCAATATTAGTCGGACAATTTTTTTTATCAACTCCCGTAATATTGCAATGTAAAAATCAGTAGTTACGGTCATTATTAGTCAGACAATTTTTTTTTTATTAACACCAGTAATATTGCAATGTATAAATCAGTAGTAACAGTCAATATTAGTCAGACTTTTTTCAATATTAGTCTTTTACAAATTTTTATGCTCGAGCAATGTAAAATCAGTAGTTACAGTCAATATTAGTCAGACATTTTTTTCATCAATTCCCGTAATATTGCAATGTAAAAATCAGTAGTTGCAGTCAGTATTAGTCAGACTTTTTTTCATCATTAGGCTTTCACCAATTTGTACGCCCGTACAATGTAAAAACAATTCGTTTATCAACTCCAGTAATATTGCAATGTAAAAATCAGTAGTTACAGTCAATTTTAGTCAGACAATTTCTTTTTCATCTCTCGTAATATTGCAATGTAAAAAAATCAGTAGTTACAGTCAATTTTAGTCAGACAATTTCTTTTTCATCTCTCGTAATATTGCAATGTAAAAAAATCAGTAGTGAAAGTCAATATTAGTCAGACAATTTTTTATCAACACTAGGAATATTGCAATGTTAAAATCAGTAGTTACAGTCGATATTAGTCAGACATTTTTTTTTTATTAACTCCCGTTTTATTGCAATGTAAAAATCAGTAGTTACAGTCAATATTAGTCAGACAATTTTTTATCAGCTACAGTAATATTGCAATGTAAAAATCAGTAGTTACAGTTAATATTAGTCAGACAAAAATTAGTCAGGAAAAAGTCTGGAAATCAGGGAAAAGTTATGGAAAAACAAAATTAGATTTTTGTGGCAACCCTACTAAGGCCAAAAAGAATACTGACTGCAAAATATAATTTGTCATTGTCAACTCTGCTGTTTATATTAGTGAACCTAGACAGTGAATCATCAAGTTTATTTATTATTATTATTTTTTATTTATTAAAGCACGAATTCCTAAGATAAATATTGCCACTTAGCACTTTATGGTAATTTTTTTTATTACTACTCGAATAATCACTTGAAGACAATGGTAAGTACAATTTACTGATGTAATTATGTGGAAGAAAACTGAAGTTTAAGGGCTATTGTAGATTCTATTCAAATTCATTCCAAAAGTTGGTCAACTACAGGCCAACTTTTTATTCTTTATTAATTTTCTTAACCTCAGTAGATAGGTAGAGAGAGAGAGAGAGAGAGTGAGCTTCGTTTTAAAATGAGGCAAGTTTTGTCGAGAACAAGTTTTCCTATCTGTAACAGGAAGTGAATAGCATTCGTATTCTCCAATGGGACACCCCGTATAACGCATAAAATCGCGCGTTTAACTTCTTTGCGACTGTCGACGATGCAAGGGTCGTAACAAAGTTTTCAAGGGGTTTCATACCATCAATATATTTCACGTTTGTCGACCTCATTTCTTTTACTCCTTTTCTTTTTCAGTGCATTTACTTTCATATATACAAAAAAAAAGAGTATCACTTCTCAAATATTACACTCGTCATTTATTTTTATGTTTTTTTTCCAAGAAAGGAAGAATTTTTTTCCTATCCCTTGTCATTTGACAACTGTGAGGAAATGTAGTCAGAGTTTCAAAAATATTTTTTAAAGATAAGGAGTTGAAGTTGAGGAAAAACTTTTCTATGACGACAAATAATTTGGAGAATCCGATTGAACGGTAATTATTTTTCTTAAAAAATATTTCTTGAACCAGCCGTTTGACTGGAATAGAGTCAACCAGAGAATGACTGTGAATAACCTATAAAACTCGAAAATAAACAGACAATAAGTATACAAATATATATATACATTTTACAGGGATATAAATTGTTACCGAAATTACAAAATTTGCGTGTACAGAATGCAGGGAATAAATTAATGCTTGACGGTTCCATATTGTTATCAAAACCTCATTTGCAGTGGTTACTGTTGACTCGGAGGTTATTTAAGTGATGTGGGGAATGGGAATGATATATGAATATTGCGGGGTTGCTTCTAAGTTTCTGTCATTGTTTTGAGTAATTTGGATGCTTGCTATGAAATTTTGTATGATTTCAATACATTTAGAATTCCAAACACAATAAAAAATTTACGTTCCCTGAAAATTTACCATTGATCGAATTTCCTTGTGGATATACAAACAATGTATTTTCAATATTTTATCAATGAAAAAAGAGCAAACCTTTTTAGTTTAGAATTTAAAAAATAAAAAGTATCTAAAATTCAGTTACAATTTTAAAAAATAAAATATAAAAAATAAAAATAATTAAAATTGTAAAATGTTTTAAATTCTAAATAAAATTCTAAATAAAATTCTAAATATTCTTACTAAACAGTTGCTCTTTTACTATTCCTCTAGCGAATTTACAAGAGAATGATGAATATTATTTTATAATTATGATATAACAATGAACGTTTAAAGACACTTAAAGGAAATTTAATACAGCTGCCAAATTCCTATTAATCTACCCCGACAAGTACTCACACACAGACAATGGTATTTGTGACCCCCTATGGCTGAGAAATTTACGATCAACATCGTAGCCCACAAGGTCCTAAGGTCGTAATTTATACTATAAAGCTGTTTTGCCAATCACATTGCAATAAATCCCATACCCTCGATTTCTCCCCTCAGATTATCACTTATATTTTGATGCTCCTGATATGCATAGATTTAATGGATAAACTCTTGAATTGCATTATCATATTAAGAATTCATTAACGTTTTAGAATCCTGTGATACAGAAAAATATATATACTGTTATGTAACATCAGAATTTTTAATTTATTAGTTACCTTTCAGGAACTTGAAAATCTAATTTCATATTAAACAAGCGTCGTTGACCTCGCTTATTGGATTTAATTTTCTTTGTTCAATTACGATCACAGTAAATCGTGAAGTATTAAAAAGTGTTGTTAATTAAAAATGACCGAGAGATAAAATCATTATTTTATATTATAAGAATATTATACTTCTTCAAAATTATTTTCATTATTTAAAATTATTATTATTTTCAAAAATTTTTAACTACAATTTTACTTTATATGAATTACTATTAATAATTTTCGAAAAAGTTCTTTGGCAATTTTCAAATCCATTTGTTTACAATATTCAATTTCACGAAATTTCAATTTTTCCTAAATTCTTTAATTAAATGCATATTAGAAAATAAAAACTTCAAATAATATAAAAGAAAATCCAATTAAACTTTTTCAAAAAAATTAATTTCAAAATTCAATTATTTCTAAAAATTCACGCTATATTGCTTTTAATATTCAATTATAATCTAAAATTTTAACTAAAATTTATTTTTATGAAATGAAAATCAATTTTTATTAAAAAATTCTACAAGAATTTAATTATTTAAATGCAAAAGTAAATAATTTATTTAATAATTAAATGTTTCTCAAAATTCAATTCTCATAAAGAATTTTAGTACCTAACAAATTTTTAAATTATTAAATTCTTTTGTCGAATTTTATGAAAACTTGCATGAACATAATTACTTTTTTCAAATAATTCAATTATAATTCTATGAAAAATAATTGAAACGCTGCGATGAGTTTTATGAGAATTTTCAAATTCATTCGTTTACAATTCAATTTTACAAAATTTCAATTATTCGGAAATTCTGCAATTAAATATATTTTGAAAAATAAAAACTTGAAATAATTTCAATAAAAATCCTATTAAACTTTTAAAAAGAATTAATTCTACAGAATTGTTTTATATGAAAAATTAAGAATTTCAATGATTTTAGTTTGAAACTTTTTCAAAATTTAATCATTTCCAAAAATCCACGTTTAATGCTTTTAATATTTAATTATAATCTAAAATTTTAACTGAAATTCATTTTTAAAACCATTTTTATCAGTAAATTCTACGAGAATTCAATTATTTGAATGTAAAAATAAATAATTTATTAATTTCATTTTTCTTGAAATTAAATTCTCATAAAAAATGTTATCAACAAATTTTTTAAATCATTAAATTCTTGGGACGAATTTTAATAAAATTTTTAAGAATAATTACATTTTCCGAGGAATTCGATTAAAATTGCATTAAAAATAATTGAAATTCTGCAATGAGTTTTATTATTTATGAAAATAATTGAATTCCTAAAAGAATTTTATTATTTATAAAAATAATTAAATCCCTGTAAAAATGTATTATTTATGAAAATAATTGAATTATTGCGAAGTAATTTAAAGAAAAAGTTGTAAATAATTGAATTCCTGTAGAAAATTTTATTACTTTTGAAAATAACTGAATGTTTGCGTAGAATTTTAATCAAATGATTTTTAATAATGGAATTCTTTTGGAAAATTTTATTGAAATAGTAGATATTGAAAATCATTGAATTTTAGAAAACTTTTGAAAATAATTGAAATTTTAACAAGAATTTGATTAAAATTTTGTAAAATAATTGAATATCAGAAAAGAGTTTTATTATTTATAAAGAGAATTGAAATTTTGATTCGAATTTTTAAAAATTTTTGAACATCACAATTGAATTTAGTAACTATGTTACTAAGTTAGTTAGAAAGTTAGTAACTAACTTACTAACTTACTATTCTCCTTTGAGAAGCTAAATTCGTTGAATAATTACAAATCGTTGACTTTGGTGTTTTATTTAAAGTAAAATTTCATTCATAGTTAAAAATAACACCAAAATAGATTATTTTAATCCTTTCTGGTGTTAATTCAATCCTAGCGGGATTAAACTGTTGCAGATTATTTTAATTCATTCTGGTGTTATTTTAACACCTCACGTTTCACTGTGTTTTTAACGTACCAAATTGTTTATAATAGTTTGTCAAATACAATGTGTACTTAGAAATTTTTAAAAATGAAATGCTTCAAAAACTACATGCAAGAAACCTTAAATTTTATTATTATTGAAAGTAGAATCACATCTTATTAATAACTCACCATTTCTCTATTATTTAATGCACACTTTTCTCACCTATATTTGAAATTAATAAATACGAACTAATGATACACAAAATAACAGATTAATACATAAATTGCTTCAAAAATTATTTTTAGTTCAATTTTCCATCGCCTGAAAATCACAAAGAAATTTTAGAATTTTTCTATTATTTTCTTACTTCTAAGTCGCATCATAACACATAAATTATTCAATAATCTTTTGTAGCAAGCCTAACTAAAAACATTTCTGATATGCGTTTTCAAAAAAAAATTATTTTTTTAATTATTTACTAAAAATTGAAGTTTTTATTGCCAGTCTAGAGGTTACAAATATTATTCATTTTTAATAAACTTTTTTTAAAATGAAAGTTTATTAAATTCAGCGATCTGTGGAGGCAGAGTTTTAAAAATTGTTTACGAATTTTTCAATTTAACCATATATTTGAACAAAAGAGAAAGAAAAATGTATGAGAGTATATTTTTTATTAAAATGCATTTCTATTAATTCATGCTATTTAAATTGAAACAAGAGTTCCAGATAAACAATATTTATAAGTGTAGAATAAATAAAAATTTCATTTGTTTAAAAGTATCAGTGAACAAATTGCTTAGCAATATAAAAATTAATTAATTAATTTAATTAATAATTAAATTAATTAATTATTAATTATAATTTTTTTATTAAAAATTAAATTAAATTTATATATTAACAATATATAAATTATTAATTATATAAAATATAATTTGTTTGAATATAATTATATTTAATTCAAACATATTTTAAGTTTTGATTTTAACAAACAAACAAACGGCACCCATCCGATTGAAACTGACTTCTTTCTGCGAATCATCCTAATTAAAATGAACCAAATGTAACAGTTTCTGGACCCCTTTGAATGAATCAATTAATGGTTTTAATGAATTAAAAGCTTTTGTTCTAAAACACATTCAAACAAAATAATAAAATTATAGTTTCTCCACTCAATAGGAACATGTAACCGAATTTCTCCTCTCGCTTAGAAGCACTTCTGTGCAGAATTATATGTGGAGCTAGTTTATGGTCGAGAAACCAGAACCGAACGTGAAATTTGGGAGCAAGTTTGCATTACATAGATGTTATAGAGGATTATCGAAGGGAACGTTCGATCAATTGGCAAAAGGTGTTTTCAACCACAAGCACTTACGATATCATAATACGCTTTTAGATTTAGTGGATAAGTAAACTTTTCAATTGTCATTAATTACTGAATATAGTAAATTATTTCAAATACTAATTTCCTTTAAATTCGGGCTAAACAGATTTTTAATTCAATTAACCTGAACTAATGTTAATTTACTGCAAATTATTTTTTTTTTCCTCCTAATTGATAAATGGACAGAAGCTGATTAGACGGAATTTTTTACATTGTTTGCAAATAAAATTATTTAAATGCAAAACAGTGTTTTTGTTTTTTTCATTTTCCTCTAATTATTAACACGGCAATTAAATTACCTTCGTTTGTAAACCTCTCTCTCTCTCTCAGTTTATTTTTATTTATTATACACTTTTGCAACCTATCGAGGTGAAATTAATTAATCGATTTGCCGATAAAGCGTAACTCGGACGAGGAAGCAAGTTGAGAGTGAAGATAGTGGGGAAAATATCCGGATCCAATAATAGTCATGTTGTTGCTGGACAGGACAAAGCCAAGTGTAGAGACCATTTCTGCATCCCGAGCACTTCACTGTCCCGGAAATTGGTAATTGGCCATAAATGTATATGATATCAGTAGACTCAGACTCACAAACTTTCAGTTCTAATTAAGACACTTTTTTTTCATTTATGTTTTTAAAAACAAATTTTTTTTTTTTATTGTCTTCTATAATTAAAATCCTCACAATCTCTTATTGCAATATGTCAAGGGAATAATCTCTCTATATAAAAATAATACAGGTAATAAAGGTTAGACTTTTTATAATTATAGTCTGTTATTAATTTTACATCATTTAAAATATCTAATATTATTTAAGTGAAGAAAAATTTTCTAGGTAAACTCAATATTCTGATCCAATGACATTGAAAAATAAAGGATAGAAAATTCCTCTCATAACAGTTTCGCAAGTTAGGTTTAATTAATTTAATGATGATATATAATTTAGATCCTTTCACCATGAAGGATGAGCATCTCTAGGTAGCTAGTTCAACTAGTCTCGTTGGACATAAGATTCGGATGCAAGTTTAAAACGGAACCATTAGAAATTAGAAGTAGAATTAGATAATGGGGAAAAATATTTATAATTCTTTACTGCTTTAGTAAAAGGACTTTATGATAAAAACAAATTTTTATGAATAAAACCATTGGGAAATTAATATTATAATATATATTTCTGCAAGATAGGTTGATGGATTTATAGTACACACCAGTAAATTGAGTTTAACCGCGGATGTCATTACAGAGGGACCTGACGCTAATTGGTGTAATCACTTCTGGTGATTTTACCAATCAGCAGACAATTGTCGTCTAATAGCTTTGCCATCACCTTCATTTTCCCCTCCATTACAAATTGATTCACAATAATTAACATTAAGTTCAAAATTACAAAAATTATCTGATTTGTATCAAATACGTTGATCGTTAACATTTTATATATGAACATTCGGATAATTAAACTTATTTATTTGTATACACGGGTCCCTTTCGTCAATTAGGTAAAGTAAAACAATCTTATGAATTTTGTTTTTGAAAGAGAAATAAATTTATAGTTAAAATTAAAGAGAGATAGTGTTATGTCAGTTTTATTGAAAGAAAGTAAAGAACAGTAAGATTTTCAAACGAAGATATTGTTATGGAAGTTGTAATTGTATAGAAAAAGATAAACAATGACTCAGGCTTCCCACTCAATTATAAATTTAAAAAAAGTAGGAAATAGTAGCCTCGGTGACAAAAAAGTAGTATACATACATATATTGACCGGGAATAAGCAAGAAATTTTATTCCAAACCAGGAATTTTCTCACTTAGAAAAAGTTTTATTATTTTAATTTATGTTCAAAAAATCGCTTTTTATTTCAATTTTTATAGATATTTATACTGTTCTCTAAATTTAAATTAGTTAAAAATAATTAATTCGATAGTAAAAAATCAGTCACTGATTCAAATATAGTATGTAAATAAATAAATTTAAAAAAAATTATCGAATTAATAGAAATTTCGTGAAATGCAACTGAAAATAATCAAATTTATTAAAGAATTTCATTAAAAACTTTTAACAAATCGAATTTTCAACGTATTTTAATTTAATAATTGATAAATAATTACATTTTATAAGGAGTCACATTCTAATGTATTCGTGTTTCTTGGTGCAAAGATTCATACACAATTAAAATTTTTATTAGTTAATTTAAAAAATGAAACACAATTCAAGATTTTTAATGAAATTGAATTTTCGTAAAGTTTTTTGGAAAATTTTAAAAAATAAGATTTTAAAAATTTTTTAATTCTGTTGTTTCAAGATAATTGAATTTTTATAAACAAATAATAGAAAATTTTTGATATAATTGAAATTTCTTTACATTCTATTAAAAATAATTTACTTCCTTTAATGAATTTTATTTAATTTTTTTGAAAATAATCCAGGGAATTCAATCACTGTAATTATAATTTTATTTTTTAAAATTTCTTCGCATTATATTCAATTATTTTCATAAATAGTAAAACTTGAGAAATGTAATTATTCTTAAAAATTTTATTAAAATTCGTCGAAAGAATTCAATTATTTCAAGAAACTGTAAAAAAATTCTTCCCAAGAATTCAATTATCTCCATAAATAGCAAAATTCTTCAGATTTAATAAATTCTTTTAAATATTATTTTTAAAAAATATTCTTCACAAGAATTCAACTATTTTTATAAATTTCCATAAAATTCTAAAAAAACAATTCAATGATTTTCAAAAGTAATAAAATTCCTCACAAAAATTCAATTATTTTAAAAAAAAGAAAAAACTAAAAAAAAACTGTCAACATTTTAATTATTTTTATAAATGAATAGCAAAATTCTTCGACAAAATTAAATTACTTTCAGGAATTTTAATAAAATTCATTGTAAAAGTTTCATTATTTCCATAAATAACAAGAATTCAATTATATTCACCACAAGAATTCAATTATTTTCAAAAAAATTTTTTTAATTCAATAATTTGTATGTCTACTATTTTAATGAATTTTCTAGAAAGAATTCAATTATTTAAAAACAATTTTGACAAAATTCTACACGAATATTTAATTATTTTCTAAAAAAATAAAAATTTCATAGGAATTGAATAATTACGAATAGAGTTTATCTAAATTTTTTTTTTAAAATCAATTATTTGAAACTTTTTTTTATAAAATTCTCGCAATAATTCAATTATTTCCATAAATAATAAAACTCATTGCAGAAGTTCAATTATGTTTAAAATTTTTTTTTAAATTCTCCTCGAAGTTTCAATTATTTTTTATAATTAATTAAATTGTTCTCCACAATTCAATTATTTTCAAAAATTTTAATAAAATTCTACCCAAACATTTAATTATTTTCATAAATGTATCATAACATTCTTTAGAAGGATTCAAATACTTTTATAAATAGTAAAATTCTTTGCAGAAATTCAATTAGTTTTCAATAAATTTCAATGAAATTGAATTAATCAAATATTTCGTCTTTTAATTATAGAAAAATTAATCACATTTATCTTGAAAAAAAACTTGAGGAATATTTTTTAGAACCAATTTTTTAGCTGTTTTGTTTTTATGTCTCATTCTTCATTGCTTTTTATATTTTCCTCCTTTTATCTTAACTTCAACTCAGCAAGTCGTCTTTCAGTTTTTACTATCGCATGCGGCGAAAACTCTGCAGTATTACTAGAGATTTTCACTTCTCAAAGTGAAAACAATAACTTTTGTAATCAATGCTTAAAACGTTCGTTATTCTTAAAGGTCGTTAATATCTTGAGATATTTATTTCAAAAGCGTTTCAAATCGTTACGAATTGAAGACGAAAAATAAATTTCAAAAAAAAAAAAAAAAAAAATACAAAAACAAACTGAAAAGAAGACAATGCCGTAACTCACGCAGATAAAACTTGTTGAAACAAAATCGTAAAGAGCGATAAAAGTTTACGATGTCTCAACTCATAAAACCTTCAGCTCGGCTTGGCTTAATTCAAATGAATTTTCCACGTATCTAATTCATTTCCTGTGGAGCTTTAAGGTAACTCCACTGTAGCGATTTAAACTCATACTGCAATACATTCATTGCTTTCCGTTTTCATTTTCTTCTTCCATTAGTTTCGTGTGCTTAGAATTCTTAAAAGCGTGGATCAAAAAGTAAGCCTCCCCTTTATACCACAAAGCTTTAAGCATTGGTGTACAATATAAGCGGACTTACATTAACGTTCGCATGCATTAGACTCGACGAGAGTTTACTTGAAGCTTTTCATACCAGGGAAAAACACTTACCACCCAGTTTGAAGCAAGTTTTATAAATTGTACATCATCTAACTGTTGGTTTTCACTTTGCAGATATTATCAAATCACAATTAAGGAACAACAATAAAAATTTCTTCAATTAAACCCTCCAACAATACAATTTTATTTTATTTATACAAATTCATAATTACAATCTATTTTAAATTCAAATCAACCCTTATTTCGAAGAAGAAAGTTGAAACATTCGTCTTTTGCAGAAAACAAAGTGACATCATTTTCTCTACGAAAACAATAAATTATTTTTAATAGATTGAATATAATCTACTTCTTCTATCTAAAAGTTTGGAATTTATAATTTCAAGTTGAAAGAAAAAGTAGTTATTTTCCTTTTATTTGAGACACTAGGATTTTTCACAAGTATAAGAGAAAACTTATTACAAAATACTATGGTAAAACAAAAACACTAGAATTTGTAAATATACAGAAAGCGAAGTAATTTGCATATTATTGGCCATTAAAATTAAATGCATCAAGAAATATAAGAAGGAAAAATTATCGATAAAGAAATATGAAAAATACGTAAGCCAAATGCCGTAGTGAAGGATGAATGCAAAACTTGCAATGAACCACCAATATGAAAGTAACCTACATATTCAAATAGAAATTTGAATTATAAAATATTCAAAAAGCTTTTAAAAAGCTTTATAAATGTAAAGCCATCACAAATGGGAAAAATTAAATAACTCTACTCTTTTAATAATTTATTAATAAAACTAAAAGTCTACTGAAACGAAATTTTTGTTATAACTATATTTAAAAATTATTTTTCTAATCAGCGACCTCAAAACCTAAATCTATGTTTTCCAGTCTTTTTTCTTAGTTTGGTTTTAAATAAATATTCTCTCACAACTTTTAGAAGGCTCATTGACTTATCTTCATTCTTAATTAGATTCATTTGAAACTAATTTAAAACGAGGAAAATAGGTCATTTAAAAATTTTGTTTTGACCTAAGAGAATTTAATGAATGTGGTAAGCCTTGCAAAATAATTATGGTAAAACTTAACATCGTGCTTTAATATTTAAGGGTCAAGCACAAATTAACATTTTCGCTAATAATTATATTTGTAAAAACCAAATGGAACTAGTACTACAGTCGTTAAAAGCATGCCAAGTTTTTAGAATTTTTTGGCATCATCCTTGATAACTTTTAATCAATAATAATAAAACTAATATACACACTCTATTACTCGATTTAAGAGCACTCGATTCCGAGAGCGCTATTATTCAAACAACCAATTAAAAAATGAATACTTTGAAAAAAATAGATTTTCAATTCGTATAATGTCTATAAGTAACTACTTTTTAAAATTATAGTTCTATATTTAGTCTTTGAAGCCTTTTAGCTAATGTTTTGTAATACCTTCAATTGTTCATGAAATCCACTAAAATCAATTTGAAACCATTGGAATTCTCATTAATTCAACGTGAACGAAATTTAGAGTAATTTGCAATCTGTATTTAGTGTATCTAATATTGGACCATCCTAAGTGAAATAAATACGAATATGTAGTACAAAGTCAATTAATTTAATTCAGTACAATTTCTAGTCATAGAAGTAAATAAAATTTATTAAAATTAGTATAGTATCATTAAATAGTAGTATAGTATCATTAAAATATATCTTTTGCTGATATTTTTCTATAAATAACATGTAACCTCATATATCGAATATGAACATTATAGATGCAGTCCATAAAGTGTATTCATTAAGCACACGTTTATATCTTACATTAAACATAAATACACATGGATAAACATAAATGGATTTAACACTAAAGTAACTTAGAACTTTAGAAATAATAACTGCATACAATGTGTGTACATACGTAAAGGCAAAACTGAAACATGCACAATATTATACATGCAAAATAGAATGCGTTGTTTAGTTAATAAATTCAAACATTATCTATGGTAAAATTGCTTTATAATTAAAGCATAATAATTAATTATCAATTCAATTTATAATTGAAAATTAATTTTATATTTTCAGTATATTAAATTTTGTGTATAGATTTGTAGACATTTTCTTTTAGGATACGTTTACTAGGAGATGATTAATTTATTGAGTTTTCATAATTTAACTTATGTGGTTTTTGATCTAGTTTTTTTTGTAGTCGAAAGTGGAAAATCTGTGAATTCAGATACCTGGATAAAGAATCCCGGGTTATGTGGGGATGGCCGCTCTTGTTCTGATCGACACACTAAAAACCCACTTCCGTCTTAATCTGGACTATTCTTCAACCCACGGAACTACCTATTGGTTTCGAACTTCCTGGTCTTAGCAAAACTCTTCTTGGCCTCCTCAAGGGCAAATCTAAAGACTCCGCATGCACTGGTTGACATCAACCTTGTCACCGTGCTTTTCTTTGTATAATAAGCAGGTTGGGCTTCTTCTCCAAGACGCAGACTTATGATCGGCCTCACCGCACCTGAAGCATGCAGCCGATCTGTCGACCGCCCTATGTGGCACCTAGGCACTTATTGCACCTAACGACAATACATCTTTTTCTGATTGGACACGACATAAAGCCTACCTTTATGCGTCCGGACCGTCACTCTTCTGATAGCTGATGGTGTTTCTAAAATTTTTAACAAAGCTTCCTGGACTTCGGCATTGTCAGTAAGGCAATCCAGGTCATGGATCTCCCAGTGTAACCTTTCGATCCACCATCTGCACCTTACCGAGCTCTCCTACTATCCTTGTCACCTCCTCGGTGAACTTCTCCTTACCTTGTGATTCTTCTATTTTGATAAGGTTCCCTTTCTTCGTAAACCTTGCTCCTACTATTCTCGTCTGGCTGTCATCAGGTTAATCTTCTCCAAGACATCAGCAAAACTAATTCCTTCAGCTACCTTGACATACATTGTTGATTCTCGCGGTACCTTGATGCTCTTCTGCCTTGATTTGTATTCGACGCTTTGTCGACCTAACCAGCAGACGGTTTAGGAGGTATCGCCTCCTCCTTCTTTTTCCTTTGTCTAGACGACGTTTCAGGACTGCTCAATCTCCTTTTCTGAGACGCAATAGCAATGTTCTTTAACGCAATTGCGTTGAACTTGTCTCTTTTGCGTCTTCGATCCTGTCGTGCCTCTTTTGCCCAGACAAAACCCTGGTAAAGACGTTCGTCTGTCTTTTTCGCTTCATTATGCTTTTTCCTGACCTCCTGAATGATCGATTTTTGACTTTTCAGTCCGTCCTTAATAGTCATATTGACGTTCGTCTGCACCTCGCAGGTCTTTACCATCTTGCAGACCTCCTCTGCAATGTTATTAATGCATACTTTTGGATTATTCTTTGTGTCTCTTGTCTTAGAACTGATGCCAAATTTGACAAAAGAGGGATCAGGTTTCCTAGGATTGATTACTTATGGGAAAAACCCCAAAAGGCGGAAAACTTATACAATGTCGAGTTATTGTCATCCTCGAACAATGGCCTTAATCCTAAAAGGATAGGTGATCCGAGCTCGATCTAATAAAAATTTTTATGACAGCTATTTATAAATTACCACTCGACAATTTAGAAAAGCGAAATTACAGTTCTTCTCGTTTTGTAGTGAATACAACTTTCGAAATTATATTTTTCTTTATTTTGGAAAATGTATAATATTTAGCAAAGGATAATCCGAAAATTTATTGGTGTGTCGTAAATTTTGAGTTTGTGTTCGTTGAGATTTCGAGTTTATTATCTTAGTAAAGATTATATAAATCATTCTGATAAAAATTATAAAATAAATTGTTATTAGTATGGAATTCTCCCAAGTTTTTTGGGGGACGGTCTTAGGACCCAACCGCAGAGGGATGAAGCTCGCTGTTGTATTCACTAACTCAGAAGAAGTGGACAGACTAGAGAAAGCAATAACAATGTGTGTTATTGTAGAGTAAAGGAGTTATTTTACTTAAATTTATTTAAATTGACTTTTGTATTTAAATTTTAACCACAATAATTTTTTTTTTTTTGCTTAATTCAGCGGATTTTGCAATTTATCAAAAGTTACTTTTCTTACACGGTAAACTTAGTACTGGTGCGAACATAAAGCAAAAAGTTGCTTTCCTTGAAATTCGTAAGTCGATCAACTCTTGTTACATATCCGTAAAGTTTGGACGATAAACTTCAAATAGTGAGTGGTGCTTGCTATCTCTATATGACTTAGTCTTGTAACTTCAGAACTTAGAGGAGAGAGTGAGAGAGAGAAGGAGGTAGTGCAAGTTGAGAACTTTATAAATTATTCCAGAATGATCCACTTTGCAAAAAGTGTGATTCTTTAATAAATAAAATGGTTGCATAAAAAAGTTAATATTAATAACAAATAATTAATTTTTTTATTCACAGTATCCAAACTAGGAATCCTATCTTATATATGAACGATATAAAATATTAGAAAGTGGCAGTAATTATTGAAAGAAAAAAATGTTTTACGTATAAACAGTACTTACTATTTAAAAAAAAAGTTCTAAATTATATAATACAATAAAACAATTTTAATTATAGCTGATAATTTCAACAAATATTACTTTGTAGGTAAAATAAATAAAAAGAAATGTTTATTAAAATTGAATTGTGTTTTATTGATTGAGTAATAATACTCTCTGTTCTGAAACAATCCTGTATTGCATTTCGATACATTATATAATTAAATAGTCACACCGATCGCATGTCACATTTATTGTGTATCAAACGAATCTGCTGAAATGTAAACAGAAACGTACGTTTATAAACAGTACACACGGGCCACAGTCGGCGAAAAGGAAAATGGCGTTCAATTAGTCACAGCTTTTGGCAGCGCATCCGCCATGCAGTTAATATGTAGATCAGTGATGCCAAATGAATTTAAAATGGAAAAATGTTTTCTTCCTGACACCTCAGTGTCTCAATACTGCAGTGTAGTGCTGCATTGACTTGCCTCGAGTGCTGCTGTAATCAATTCTCGAATGCTTAAACTTAAAGCATCTAAACTTGAAGAAATGTTGGAAATCTTGCTGTAAGTTTAGATGTTGTGGGGTAGAAATGTTTCACAAGGGTTGTCATCAATCTTTAGTCGCCTTTTACGACACGCAATGGGATACGAATTAGCTAATTATTCGCTGACCGATCAAACACAGCCGTCTACATGAGGGTCCCCTTTCACACATATGGCGAACACTAGGAGACATATTGCGTACAATTGTCATTACGAATTAAGCACTATATGCGTATGCGTCGATCGAGCCCGACACACTTTTGGTGTGTTTGACACCACAGATGACCATCTAGGATTAAAGAAGAGCTTTTTCTGAAACACGAAGTTACTCAGAACTTTTTTAGAATTTATATTCGATTCAGGAAAAAGTATCTTTATTTCTACATAAGTCAAAATGACATAAACATCTATGAGTTTTTTCTAATAAATAAAATGTATTTCCGAGATATGTTGACAGTTGTTAAATTAGGATATTATTGTGAAAATAATCTAAAACTAATATTTACTTAGTGTTTTTTATTAAGGAAGTAAAGTTAAATGTAAAGAATACGGATTTCTTTTTCTTTACTCAACTTTTAATGAGATTTCTGTTCGAATCTTAAACAATACGATTTAGACATTTCTTGTCTTCTATTGATTCCTTTGATAGAGTAGCTCTTTCGAAATTCTTTCCCTCTGGAAAGAATTCGGTTACGTATAACATAGTTTTAAAAGAAAGAAAAACTGTGGTAACATATATCAATTCTTTTCTACTTTTACAAATTGATGTTTCTCAAGTTTTTTTTAAACAGTACATTTTTTAATTCTATTACTTTTCATTACAAAGAGAAGCAATTGAAAACAATTTATG
Organism: Leptopilina heterotoma; assembly: GCF_015476425.1. Classification (NCBI taxonomy): domain Eukaryota; kingdom Metazoa; phylum Arthropoda; class Insecta; order Hymenoptera; family Figitidae; genus Leptopilina; species Leptopilina heterotoma. The sequence continues at coordinate 993,574 of NW_025111048.1, read as the reverse complement.
AATAAATTTCGATTAATATAAATTGTCGTTGAAAATTTGAAATTGACATATAAAATTATAGGTATCCTTCTACAATAATGTGGCTATCTACAAAAGCCATTTGTGTTCGTAACATTCCACATTTAATGAATTCCTGATGCAATATCGCTTGATCCTTAAGTAATATGAGAGGCACGTCTCGCAACAAAGTGGTTCACAAGTTCGAAGCAACCGCATTCCAAATCTTCAAGTTCGGTAATTCCTCCCAAAACGGAACCCCGAGCAACACAAATGGAGATGCCTTTGCATCTGTCAGACAAATACGAATGAAACAATTTACAATTCTGTTTGGCAATAGTCTAAATGCAAGTAGACAATAGAAAATCGAAACAGTCACATTTTTCAAGAGGCACCATATTTCTTTAATCCACAATCTTGATACTTGTATTTTGACATAAAAAAAAAATCTTGGCCCCTGTTTTAGTATTCTTAACCATTTCCTATTTGATTCCGCATAATATTTACTCAAGAACGACAGAATGATCTAGAGAATGAAATGAGATTTTGAAAATGTACTTCTCAAACTTTCATTTCCTGAAATGAAAACTTTTGTATTCTGATATAAATTTACTAAAGAAATCCACTTGTTTTTCTATTGAAGTCTCTCTTTCATCCTCTCTCACTCCTTTGCTTGTAAATGGAAAACGTTTGCAGGTTCCTGTCAAAATACATCTAAAAATGTTATTTAAACATAAAAAATTATCCGCAATTTTATTTTTCTAAAAGTTATCGTTGCTTCTTAAAATTTTAAACAAAGCTATTATGTTTCTAATTATGTCCATACTATTGTCAATAGTCTCTATATGTTTTGGTGTTAAATCGTATTTACATGTAAAAAAAACTATTACTACTCGAACTGATCGTTCATTCGAACATTTTCTGAATTATACGTTGATTTGAAGATAGTATTGATCCTCTTCATATGAAATAGATGATATGCAGGATAAATTTTGCCTTTCGGAATCCAGAAATTACTAATTACCACAGATGTAGTTTAATAATAATTATGTTTATTTAGAGTGCCGACTTTCGATCTAATGAGCGGATATCATCATCAGATCAAAAGAATTACTTACAATATTTTTACAAGAACGAAAAATTAGTTTAAGGGGTTACATCCAATTAGAAAGACGAAAAAAGTCGATACTTTAGGAATTTTTTCCGAGAAAACTATTGAGTATTTCAATTTAAAAATTAAGGCACATATCAAGAGTACTTTGAACTTTATTTTGACATATTTTAGATATGTGGATGATACAATTTTAGCTGTAAGAAGAGAACACGTCGATCTTGTAATTGACACTTTCAATTCTTATAACCAAAAGTTACAATTTACTATGGAAATAGAAAAAAACAATTCCATTAACTTTCTTGACTTGACACTCATTAGAGAAAATAATCATATAATCATTGACTGGTATCAAAAACCTACTTCTTCCGACAGACTAATTAATTATTTCTCAGATCATCCAATTCAACAAAAAAAGAATATCGTGTACAACTTAGTTGATAGAGCCATTTCATTGTCTAATAAAAAATTCCATTTTGACAACCTGAAGAATAGTAAAAAAATTCTAAAAAAACAATAGTTATCCTCTAGATTTTATCGAAAAACATATTGGTACTAGAATGAACAAATTAAAATATTCGAATGAGAATAATAACAACCAAAATAGAGTCAATATATATAGTCAAATCCCCAAGGTCGCTTTGCCCTTTAACGAAAAATATTTCTTTAAGTTGTCAAATGTTCTTAGGGAATTTAATTGTACTTCTATTCCCATCGTGAACAACAACTCTAATTCTATTGTAAAATTGGGAAAAGATACAACTAAAAAATGGGATACAACGAATGTCGTATATAAGTTTGATTGTAAAGACTGCCCAGCAACTTATATAGGAGAGACAAACCGATGACTACAAACTCGCATCAACGAACATAAAAAAGTGAATGATAATTCTGTGGTCTATCGACATCGTTTAAATTTTAATCACAATTCTGATTGGGAAAATACAAAAATATTGGATAATGAACCTAATTTTAAAAAAGACGAATATATGAAATAATTCATATACAAACCAATCGTTCCACTATCAACAGAAAGGAAGATATCTTCTTAAACAAAACATTCTTTCCTTTACTTAGACGTATGGACTCGTGTCCATAAAGAAAATAATAAATTCAATATAACTTGTACCTCATCTAAGAATGTGTTTATGTTTTGGTTCATTGACTTCTCTCACGTGTTTCCTGGTTTGACTTTGTAAGATGAATAAATTTCTTTTCAGTTGACAGTAAATCGCTGTTTGAGAATGTCTTCTCTCTATTTTAAATTTTATTCTCATAAGTGTGGAATGATTTTTTATTATATTTTGACGAAACTTTAATCTTTGACCTGTTAGCATGTGTTCGATGTTCTAACAAAATTTAGGTATATCATTATTGTTAATTTATAGAAATAGTGCTTTTAGACCTTTACAAAAAAATACTGAAGTATAACCTGTCTATTTAATAAAATTTTAGCCTGATGAGGTTGGCAAACCCTAGCCAACGAAACGTCGCTCTTTTAACGACACAATTTTGAATTTTTATTCAAATCTTACCTTCCCCAAATCATATACATTATCAACAATAATTTTTTTAAAACTTCTATAAAGCATTAGCAGGAGCTCCTCTGAAGCGGGGTATCTTGCGGTGAGCAGGATATTTGTGGACTGGATCATCTAAAATAAATAAACCAAAAATTTTTCGTTAATATAATAAATTATCCTGTGATTAATCTATTAATCTATTGATATGTTGTATGTCCTAAAAATGGTAAGATTTAAAAAGTTTATCATATAAACATATCATATCATATAAGCATTAAAAATTAAAAATGTTAATATTTAAAAAAATTATTTTTTTGTAAAAAAGTCATTAAGAAAATCTTCGTTATGAGGGATTAAGGGATCTACATTACTACATCTATGGTAATTAGTAATTTCTGGAACAAAATTTATTCTGCATATCATTTTCTTAATAATTAATACGACCGAGTGATAGTATCAATCTTATAATTCTATTTGGAAATGTTATTTTTTTAAAATGAAATCTAATTGTTAATGATTCTTGATTTTTATCAACAATTCAAAATTTGTGGATTTTGTGATATTTTCGTTTCCTTTAAAAATTATAGTTAACAAGATATATTTTTTTTGTCTGTTTAGAGAGGAAGATCTGGTACGAGAGTGCAACGCGGGGAATCGAATCTCGAATTCGTGCTGCTGCAAGTGCAAGTGGTACCGGGTCAACACCGCCCGGTGGTGTGGCACGTGGTGTTGTGCTTTTTGTTGGTGACGGTATGGGGATGAGTACTCTCACAGCATCACGTATACTTTCGGGTCAGCGTCATGGAGGCACTGGCGAAGAAGCTCAACTTGTCTGGGACACTTTTCCAGCGGTTGCTTTAGCAAGGGTGAGTTTTTTTTTTTTGCTCTCCTTTAATCCTTCTCTTTCTTCTCCTTATCTGTCCATCGGAATCGTCGGACTTGGTTTTTATTTCTTAAAGAACAGATTGCAAAACAAGGGAACAAGACTAAGAATAATGTTTTCCTAAATGGAGAGAATCTGATAAGGGTTTATATATTTTTTTATTTGAGTTTTTGCTAATCAAATATCATACATTTAAGACAATTTGTAAGAATTATTTCATTTTAGGTTAAAGTTGATTGCCGTTTGAAGAAAATAAGGAGCTTATAATTACTCTCTTAAATTTATTGTTAATGATTATTTGGGTTTTTTTTTCTTTTTGGAAAATTCCACTTTCTTTATATATAATCGTGGGGACTTTGCTTGAAATTTAAAATTCTACACTATGCATTCATAATTGTCCAACGATGATCCGTTTTTAGAAACTTTTTTGGCGCCAAGTAAGAATAATACCCGGAGATTGATGATAACTTAGATTAAAAGTTCTTAAACGTATCGTAATTAACTTTCTAAATACTAATTATGATTTACGGGGTCAGAAAACTGTTACGTCAAACTAACCAAATTATAATATTCCCTAGTGTTTTCAGATTTAATTTTAATTCGTGATAATCAAAATTAAGACGGGGTTTGGTAAATGATCAAGAAATAATTCTATTTAAAATAAGTGTGTATTTAAAATGAACGAAATATAGAAAAGATGAAAGTGATGCTGATGCACGAACTTTCTAATAACTGAATCTGATGTCTCTTTATGTTGCTTTACGGTTGCGTCGTCCAAATACAATAGACTTTTCACGCAGGCAAATTAGCTGCTAAGTGGTTGCAGGTTGACAATTATGACTTATGATCCTCGTAAATTTTCCTTGTATTAATTATGAATTCACAAACTCGAACAAGACTTCCGAACACAGGATTTAGAAAAACTTGGTATAAAGAATATTTGTACTTTTCACTGGTGTGTAGACAACACAAAAATATTAGACTGACGTTTGAAAGGACCACTATTGAAATTTTTAACTCACGTGCAAGATACCAGTTCTTGATGATGGAAAAATTAGACTAAAACTTGTACGGAGCACCACTTCTTAATTTGAGACTTATAATACTGACGACTACATTTTCTTCACTGACTTGCTGTTGATGGTCTGACCCTTTTTATACCAAAAATAATTCTCGAAAATGCACATTAAACCATGTATTTTCGGAAAAGTATTGTTACAGGAACACTTGCGTTAACTCAGCTATTAGATCGATGACGTAACTATACTGGAACATCTAAAATATTATAAAAATTATAAAAATTTATATAACAAGTCTTTAATTTTTTTCACTGAAAGACTGTAAGCAAAAAAATGAGGATTTGATAAATTACATAATAATTCTTCGTTAGAACTTAATTTAAAAATGTAAATTTATTCAGTTAGCGAAAATAAGAGTATATATAGAAAAGTTTCATAATCATATTGGAAAATCAATTTAACAAGAGCTGTGGAATGGACATGCGTTACAAAGTCAATATTTGACCGCAATGAGAGTAATTTGTATCATGGAAGCAAGTTGAGTATTATTTGATAGGATAATAATTAATTAAAATGAGTAAAGAGTCTCTGAGTAATGAATTATAATATTAGAGACATCAATCATCCAACTTGAAATCGAGTTTCATATTCCAATCGACTTTAGATGATTTTAATGTAACTGGTATTATGGAACTATGAATGAGAATTGTTTGAAGTTTAATAAACCTTTGTTCATTTGCTTCAATAATTCTCTTTCAATTGTATTTGCATCAATAATTACGTTCATTTTGCAACACAGAGGGAAATTATGTTTAGAAAAATATATTCTCTTTTAATAGCTAATAAATATTATAAAATAACTATTAATTTACAATTAATTATTAATAAACATTTATTAACATTTTGCCTATACATTATCGAGTATTTAAATCAATTGTCTTATGTAACTATATCTCCAAAAACAGTCTTGATCAATACAGTAGATTTACAACTATGTTGATCCTATATTAATTAATATTAATCAAAACGAAAATGTATTTGCATTTTAAATCAAAATATTGTTAAAGTTTCACAAACATTTTTGATATAATAATGATAGTATTAATGGAGAAATTGTTGGCTTCTCTCCAATTTAAGAAGTTAAACATTAAATCGAACACTCAAAATTTATTATTAAGTGTACAAAGTTTGAAGAAGTAAAAAACTTTATGCATTTGTTACTTCAATTCTCGCATTTACTGCTCTTTCTTCTTTTTTTAATGTTTTTATTATTCTCTATTTTCGAGCATTATCTAGTTAATAAATTTAGGAGAATTGAATGATTTTATTGAATAAAATTAGAAGTATTTCAACTACTTACAAATCAGTATTGATTTCTAATTACTTTATAATAATTCAGTGGAAATATTGAAAAGTTCTGCGCTATTATACAATGAGCATTGAAACTCATTGTTCTTTGACTAGATTCATATTGATCGCAGATTCAATTGCAGACAAAATTGTTTTCGATAAACTATAGTATACCACAAATGCTAATATATGCATTATAATAAGTATTTTAATTAATAATTTTAATTTTCAATTGCTTTTTCTTTTATATTTTAACATATTTTAATATTATTATTTTAAATGTGATTTAAAAATAATCAGTTTTTGAAGAAGAGGAGTAGTTCTAAAGCGTTCCTTATTAATTTCTTAGTATTTTGGTCTATGTCCTCGTCACTGAAATTGTTGTTCTCATCATGGTTTCGATTGTTCTTTTTTTCATCGTTATATTTTGTTCTCTTCTTATTTTTTTTATCTTTGTTTTTTGAATTTCGTCCTTTTCCTTCCTTCGCGATATTCATAGAGACGTTGTCTCAAATCAACAGTTTATTTCATCTTGCGAGATTTTTGAAGGGAAATCATCTTGTAACTTTGTTTTTTGTCCGGATATGAATCTAATATGTTCATGTCTGTTGTCTTTAGTTAAATACTTTTTACTCTTCTTCTCTCTAGTCTATTTGTCACTTTTCTTTTGTTTCGTAACTTTCGCGTGTATTTTTTGTCTAGTGATTGTCGTTCTATCTGTTGCGTTCGTCGTTGTTGTCGTCTTTTATTTTTCGATGAGACCTTCTGCCTTTTTCAAATTCAATTGTGAAAAATTTTGCTAATCCATTTCGAGCATGAAATGGCAGATTCGTGAGAAAATTAACAATCATCTATATCTGGACATTTTCTAAACCGGGGAATATACATTTTCGCAATATTGAATTATTCAAAAGGTCTGCGTAAATTCCGGTAGATAATTATTGTTATGGTTTTATCTAGATATTATTAATTTGAATAAAATTAATTTGGTATGTTTTAAAATATTGCATTAGAGTATAAACTAGGAAAAAGGAAAAAATCACGCAAAGTTATCTCTTATAGTAAAATAATTCCAGCTTTAACAAAATGTGGATTTTTTACAACAACAAAAAATCCAATTCTGTTATAAAGGAAGTTTTATAAAACATTTTCCCTGGAAGCGGATCTCCAAGTTTTTCTTATTAAATATTGGTCGCGATTTTTTTCTGTCCTCTGCTCTCTGAAAAAATTCGCATACATTATACAACAAAATCTATGGTGAGATAGATTATACAGGGACGAATCTCAGATTGCTGGCAGACGGTGGCTATAAAATTGAATGGTTGAACTGCTTTACATTCATGAATTCGTCACCTTTTCTTGGCGTAAGTCTCTTGTGAAGTTGAAAATTCCGACTTTCTTGGTATTAAAAGATTATGGCTAAAATAATATGAGGATAATAAAATATTCTCCAGATCGTAAAATGTGGGATTACTAAATCAATGAATTAAGAACATTATCACGTCCTTATTTGATGAGATGGAAATACTTTTATTAAAAAAAAATTGTCTCTGTATTTAAAATAATGCTATAAACAGAAATTTATAAAAACGTCATAAGTAATCATGGACTAATAAATTTGATCCAACAAATTGGATTTTTGAACTGATGCAAAATAAATAACAAATTATTTATCGTGATAAGGGCTATAGAATGTAACACGTTTACTCCTTTACATAAAAACTGTATCACTCCAATATGACGTAATAGAAATAATGCAATCTGCTATCCGATAAACCCTGGATTATTGTGAAATGGAAAATTTAATCTTCAGTGATAAGTGACGTTCATATTTGAATAAATAATCATCTAAAATGTATCACCTTTTTTTTAATAAATGATTTAAATCTGTTAATGAAATATTCAATTATAATATGTACATTTTTTAAATTCTCTAGATAATAATTAGTTTAATATTGTGTAAAATAAAACTATACCACAAGAGTTCGATAGAAAGTTATAGAAATTTCTACAACATTGTTCCCTTAATTCCCAGTGAAACTACGGTATATGAAACTTTCATGTATCACCTTCTATCAGAAGATAAAGACAGACTTTAGTATGAGAAACCTCGGTACGTTCCTCCAGCTCTTCTCTCTGATGAGAAGCTTTAGTCAAAGGCCTATTAGCCATTATCGTCGAGGTCGTCTACTGTTTCGAATGTATCCCACGAGAATCATCCTCCTCTTCCCTTATCTTTACCTCTGACCAGTATCATTTTCCTTCGGGAACTTATAATACGCAGTTTAATTTCTAAGTGAAAGTTTTTCTTGCATTAAACTTTTACTAATCTTTTAACTAAGACGTTGGATATTCAATCTTTCGCATTATAACTTTTACTTATGTATGTTCTTATAAAACATACTGTTAATTTTAACAATTTGATCATAGATCATTAATAATAAATTATAATAATAAATAACTATTAAAAAAGAATTGTAATAATAAATTGTAACAATAATAACGGAATCATAATTTTTCCAAAAATACATGGCTTAAGGTGCATTTTCGAGAATTATTTTTGGTATCAAAAGGGCCAGACCATCAACAGAAAGTCAGTCAAGAAAATGTAGTCGTCAGTATTATAAGTCACAAATTAAGAATTAAGAAGTGGTGCTCCGTACAAGTCTCAGTCTAAAATTTTCATCTTTAACAAGTCTGCTTCCAGGTACACAATCCTACCTTTCTTCGCGGTTACCTTTATTTTTAAAACAGTTATTGTTGAGGTCAGGTTACTAAACAAATACAATTCTAGAATTAATTTTTGACAATTTTCGTATTCCTTTCTTTCAAATTTTATTTGTCCTTTTTGTTACCGTCTTGGAGAACAACCTCTTCCATATTTTATCACAATGTCTTTCTTGTTATTTATGGAATTAATTTTTTACTAAAGTCTCCAAAACTTTTGATCAGTTTGATATTTGTCTATCTATTTTAGATTCCACCGAATGGTCACGTATCAAGACTTTTGCCAATTTTCTAATGTAAATCATGAAAGATCGTCTAACTTATAAAATCTTATAGTTCGTTTTTCTGTTTAAAAATCAATGTTCAAGTTTCACTTTGAATCTTATTAGAAGACCTTCTTGTTCGTCACTCCCATCACCTTCGTGTGGTCAGCAGACTTCAAAAGCAGGTGAACCCAGAGGTTTGCACAGATTGTCAACGTTAGTCGTCTCTCTCTCTCTTTGATGACACTGATCAGCATAGTTAATTCCCTTGTCACGTTCTTCTTTTCAACTGCGGTTAATTTCAGAATCTCCATTGCCCCTAGGGTACAAGCTATGTCATCAGAGGTGGTTTCTGCTGCTTCTTTTTTATGTTTACATTCATCACCTTTATACTAGAATTCCATTAACGGAAATTTTATTTAAAGTTGATGTTCTATTTATGTGATATCTACACTGCTACACTGTAAGGAATGTTCAGATTAGATTAAAAATGTACCAAAAAAGTATCAACTATTTATTTAAAAATTTAATTTCAAATACTACAAAATTATTTAATTTGTTAAACGCAATTTGTGAGTAGTTTCATGTAGACATGAAACGTCCTTAAAAATGAATAGAAGTAAATTAATTTAACGCATACTCTGCATTATCTTCAGCTATAAAGCTTCTTGTATCTTAGGTATTTCAATGCGGTTTACTATAGTGTTGAAGATTATTTAGATTCCTATAATGATTTATAATGGAATAGAGCACTAGCACGAGAATTGCTTGACGTAGAATAATTAATCGTTAAATATTACGTACACTTTAAATGTCTGAATATACTGAAAGATATTTTTATTGCAGCAATTCCCTCTCTTTCTTTTCACCATAAAATGTTGTTGATTAACATTACATTACATTTAGAAGATATACTATTTATTCGAAAAAATAACAGAACTATTTTTCTTCTTTTATAAATCAACAAATTGTTGAGTTGTTTATATTACAAGTGAAATATCATATCTTCCTTTGTATTTGGACATGCGATAAAACTACAATGCCTTTGAAACATATTGTTTTCAGTGTGTAATAAGCTTTTAATTCCCATGAATGTGTGCGACGATCTATGTAGAAGAGATTTAAAGCAAGAACACCCTTTTAGCTAAAAGTAGAAACAGTTGAAACAGGAAAGACAAACGAATGGCAAATAGCAAACTACCAATCGTTGTTTTTCTTTGTTAAAATGTTCAGTACCACCAGTTTTTCATCATTTGTCATTCGTTTGCCTTTCTCTTTACCAGCAATTGTTGTTGTTTCGTTCGCAAAGCACTTTGTGAAAGATACAGGACAAACTTTTTATTACAAGTGTGAGTTTTTTTCATCTTAACAAGCGAAACGTACATTTTTTTAACAAAGTAGGTTAACGGTGCAATGGTTTTAACGTTTATTCACATCCACAATTAGAAAGATATAATGAATAAATTTAAAAGTATTTTTATTCGAACATAATTGAAGTTTTGAATTGAAAATCATATAAAATAAATATTTGTTTGTAAAAGACGAATATGTACTTGTTACATTTTTGTATTTGTGTTTTTGTCGTTCTTTTATTGGGCCCCCACTTGTCGGATACAAGTGTTAATCAATCTGACCCCGAAAACAATAAAAGTGTGTGGTATGACGTAGTATCTTCTTACAAAGAAAACCTATAAAAGGTGCCACCCTTACCGAATTCGACAGTCCAGGAAACGCCTTCAAGTTAGTTAGTCCAGAAGTCGTCAGTTTCTTCTTCGACTTCAATTCAGAAAACCTCTTCCATTACCAAAGGCCTTCTACGAGTCTTGTCCTAGTCAAATTCATTCAAGGAGATAATTTCTACTACGAGGCACATTTCTATTTTTCTAAGGACTGCATTACTTCGACATCAACGTAAAATAAATAATTAGGTCACTAGTAGGCTAAGGGGTGTTTTATCTAATTTACATCGACACCTGGAGTCCGGACCTTTTAATTTGACTGGCCTGAAAACAATTCGTGGGAAATCTACTGCATTCACTGTTTCCGCTAGGAAGTATCACTTGTTGGGCCTACGACTCTAAGAATAAGTTTAATAGGTAATGACTAATACTATTAAATTTTGTCCCCATTTAAATTCTCGATTGATTCCGCAAAGTTTTAATTTTGTTTCAGTGTCCCTGAAAACATCTGGATCTACTCTTTCTCCCTCATTCTAATTGTAAAGGATTCAAATAAAAACTTTAATAATTTAATATCAATTTAACAGTTCCTCTTTCTTAAGACATGTCCCTAATAATAATTTTTAAAAACAATTATTAATCATTATGGATTTTAGAAAAAATTACATCTTTTAAGTTATTGTATCAAGGTATATGGTGTTCGAACACAGGTTATTAATCAATTTATTTCTAATGTCATTACATGTCTCGTTGCTACATGAATCGAATACGTGAGTTTGCTTAAGTTATCTGATCCCCTACTTATCTGATCTACTACTTGAATCATCCAAAATTCAACAATAAAAGATTTAAATTTTTTGTTCCCTTTACAGCTAAAACTTTTAGAACACAAAGTAGTTTGCGTTCGAAATTTGCGTTTCTAGTTAAACTAATAATCCAATTAACCGTAAAAGGCGCGGGATAAGTAACTGTGTCAATACGCAAATCAGCAGGTCTCCAGTGAATACAACTAAGCGAAGAAGGTCTGGCAATATTCCAGAATAATGTTTGGTAGCCACTTTAGTCTCAGAATATAGAAGCTCATCACATGCGCCTCGTAAAATCAATATATATATAAAGTGGAGGATAGAAGTAACGAATCACAAAAGGTGATTCAATTATTGTCGTGTACAATACTACAAATACAAAGTTTTTAAAAACTAAAATTCTCATAAAAATGAGTCATACATTTTAAAGTATTTTATTTTTAAATATTTTTATTATTACTTATTGAATTAATTGTTATTACGAAATAAATACTTACGTGAATAATAAAATTATGTAACTAAAATAAGAAAGAAAAATTTACAACACGAATAATAATATTCTTTTGCAAATATTCATTATATAATATTTTCATTAAGAATGAAGAGAAGTAATTTTAATAAAAGGATATAGAAATAAGGTTCTTGAATTTAATTAAGGCCATGAAACACTATTTACCATGACTCCATTAGATGAATAAAACAAACATTATATGCTTAAACGCATCAGATTTGGAATCCCAAGTGCTTTTGAACAAGACCTGCATCAAAAAGTAGTCTATAATAAGGGTAGAATAAGTACTGTTTTGTTATCTTTTATTCTATCGCAGAATTCCCCAAATAGAATTATATACATACAAAGAGCTGTATTATACTTATTATTTCCTACCTATTGAAATTATTCTTTTTAATATTTTCATGATATACGAAATTAAATATTTAATAAGCCACAAATTATTATATAAATAAATGAATTTTAATATTCTTCAAAATTTCCGATATTTTCAATTTATTTGAAATTAAAATTAAATAATAGTTTAATCAGTAAAATAAATCACAGTTTATTGAGAATAAATACAATCAAAATTGAAGCATAAAATGCAGATTTATATAAATTGCATCCAAATCATGTTTATATGGAAAATCATCGATTCGTGTTTCTCTACATTTTTCACGGATCAAGTTCTATGGGTATAAAATTCTATGTATATGTGCACTTGTTTATAAAACGAGCACTCTGATAACTTATTATTGAAGAAAGTGGGCTTTTCGATAAGCATGAAGTGAATGCATATTTTACGATAAGAAACTCAAGGAACAGGAAAATTCACAATTCTTGACAAAAATCGAGTAAAACCAGTTTACGTGAGTTTATAGAAAATAATTTTTGAAGAAAAAATAAAATCTTGGTTTATCGTGACTACAGTTTACACGTTATGTCATTATTTCTTAACTTGACATATTAAAAATTATATTAAACGGAAATATAAAAGGAAAAGATAAGCTTTAATAATATATAACTTTGTTTGCAACGGTTTTTATATAGAAATTGTGGGAAAAACTAATTATGAAATATTGTATTTAATTTGACATTTTAATTTTAATATAATTGTAATTTTTAATTTCTTACGAATAATAATTAAGTATTCTGTAAAAAATTTAGAATTAATGTTGACAAATTATTTATTAAAAAAGTTTTTATGATAAATCATCGTATTGTTTAGTATCTATTTTAATTAATTGTCCAGAATTATAGATGTCATGTAGATAAGAAATTTGCTATTTCCAGAAAATGAACTTTCTTGATAGACGAGAGAAAAATTGTATGCCATCTCTTTTGAATAAAATATCATGACGTGAAACCTCCTGGTTTGGTGTATATCGATCGCAATGAAAGCATATAATAACGCCGCTAGCAAGATCTTATAATGTTTGTCATCATATCAATTGCCAGGAATATAATACGCAAACTTATGTGAATAATGATGTTCCTAATCATTATAAGAGGGTTCTTGGAAGGGCCGCTTATAGAATTAACAAAAAAAAGCCTTAGGGATCGTTATAAAATTGCGCTAAAAAACTGAACTTTCTGTCAAGTCAGAGGAAACGTTTATCTTTTATAGAAAATTAAAGTTTATAGGGATTTTTATGCTTGTTTATAAATTAAAATAAAGAAATAAATAAATTTCCACATTTAAAGAAATCTAAATTTTTTGATGAAGAGATTTGCTGCACAGATTAGGTTCTGTAGACGCAAAATTTAGTATTAAGGAGTTATATACTTCGTGGGGTAAAGGTCCCATTTTATCGCCGCATTATTTTATATAAGAAGCAATTTGGGCTCTTCTTACAATCTGCTACGTTATGGACGGTTTCTCTGCACTTGAAGCACGCAGCCGACCTAACTACTGCTTGACAGTTTCGACCTATATGGACATAGTCAAGGCACATATGGCACCTTGTGACCATAACTCTTCGTCTGACCTTGCAGGCCACGAAACTAATCTTAACGTGCCCAATTTTCGCCAAGTTGTCAGCGTCTTCTTGGCTGGTGACCACGACAGCGAGCTTTACTTCTCGCTTATTTGGTCCAAGGACAGTCACCTTTCTGCTGGTACCGTATAAATTTTTCCAGGACATCCTGAACGTCTTCCTTTTCTGTAAGGAAATCCATATCGCGGATTTCCAGTGTAGTTTGCCGGTCCGCCATTTGCACCTTACCTGCAGCTCCAATTACCTTTGTGACCTCTTCGGTGCCTTATTAAAAGTCCCTCTGATTTTAATAAGGAGATCTCGCTTTTTAGTGGGTAAAACTACCACAACTATTGTCTAACTGGCCTCTAGGTCAGCCTCTTCACGAACGTTCTTCAGCACTTTGGCGACTATAAATCCCTCCGCCACTTTGACGATCATTGTTGTTCGTTGTTGTGCCTGTCTTTCTTTCTTGAATGAATTTACTTTGGTGCCTTTTCGGTACCCTTGCCTTCAGACCGTTTAGGAGGTCGCTTCTTCTTCCTCTTTATGCTCAGGACCGCTTCTCTTTTGCTTATGACTCTCCAAGACAACGTTTTTTAGCATTACTGCATTAAAACGGTAACGTTTTAGCCTTCGGTCTTGCCGTGCTTCTTCCGACCAAGTTAATCCCTGATAGAACTTCTTCTCATCTCTTTTGGTCGCTGCAGTGCGTGCTTCTCTTTGACATCCTGTATGGGCGATGTTAAGCTTTTGAGTCCATCCTTAATTGTCATATTGACATTCTTCTGGACTTTACAGGACTTCAGCATCTTGCTGACCTCTTCTTCCATTTTCATAATACTCGCTGTGTGTTGCTCCTGCAGCTTAATGCATTCTTCTCGATCTTCGTTACAGCTAGCAATATCAATCGCAGAAGCATTACTAAAGACAGAAATGCAGCTGACTTGACTTGTTACACTGCTCGTACTTCCTCGTCTATCTACTCTGTCCAAGACAATCCTTGGTACCACCAAAGCTTTGTTGCCCTCCGGTATCCTTGAGCCACTGGTCACCGTCTTTACGCCAGGCGCTTGATGTGGAATCCGGAATAAGTAACGTAATCGACTCCCCAGTAAAGGATTTAAGCTGAAGTATTACCCCGCAGGTATTCTTCCATGTTTTTACAATCGCACATACTTGATGTTTGTTTCATTTCAAGGGAAGAGCCGGCCTTAAAATAATGTGTAACTGCATTACAGCTTGTCGGTGATTAACATGAGGCACTCAACAGACTAGCTGAAATTAACCATAATACCCTTCTCTGGGTTCTTGGTCACAGTGGATTTATTGGAAATGATAGGTAGGGATCAATTTATTGGGCTTGAGCCTCCTATTTGGGTTTCTGACAAATGTTTGGTTCTGGAATTCAAACAGGGACTGACAGAAGAGCACCGAAAGGAATGGCAGGCGACTAGGTGCTGTAGGGAAGCTAAAACACTCATGAGAACTAATATTCATCCTAGGAGAAAAGCGGAATTCCGCAAATTTAATAGAAAAGAGACGAAAGTCATAACAGGGCTGCTAACTGGTCATGGTGATTTATATATAACTTTTGTAAAACTATTTCTTTGATAGTACATGGCAGCTACTGTACATAAAATGCTCATACATAGACCAAAAGTTATTAAAAGTTTTCATTTTCCAATCGGACAGTGTTATGAAGAGGCAACTGAAGTCCGCAATTAGGATTTGAAGCGATTCCGGAAGTTTAATACCAGAAACATTTCTAAAGCAGTTACAAATAAAGATTTAAGTAGGAAATTATTAATTATTTCAGATCCCCTAATTATTTTGTGACTTGACACACATTAAGTTGATAAATAATTATACATCTTTCGGTAGGAATGTGATTGCTGCTAGTTTTTCTACATGGATATCCAAAGAATAAAATTGATAAATTTTTATTGACTTCAACCTTAAAAAATTTAAGTATTTATTTTTTTAAAAATCTTTTCGTTTACTTTTCGATTTTTTCAATCATCAAACAGAAACATTAAAAAAACAGAATTCTTCACTGTAAATGAATGTTCAATTACTTTAACAACGACAGATTTTTTAGAAATTGCTTTTAGACTATTACGGTTGTCAATTTTTATTTCTTTTATGCAATAGCACATTTTATTTCTTTTTGATAAAAATGAATGACTCTCAAAAAACGTCAAAGATCCAATATTGCTAACTATTGGAAATGTCATTTACACTTTTCGATCATATTTGACTTATAAAACTCTAAAAATTTTTGATGCGTGAAAATTTTTTAGGTAAAAAAGGTTAGAAATTAAAATGTATTTTTGAAATTGTTAAAGCTGTCAAGAGCTTGAATGTATCGACTGTATTTATGCTGTAGAGAATTTTAGGTAAAATTTTTACTATGATATAATTTAAATGTGTAAAACTGACTTTTAAATATATAAATCAATCATTCAAGAGACATAAAAATATATAATATGTTGATTTTTTTCAAAGTTTTCCAATCTTTTTAAAAGGTAACCTTTTATTTTTTGCATCTTTCCTCTATGGAGAACAACTTTTCATGATGACAGGTTGTCTTTCTACGTGAGAACTATGATTAGGAAACTTCACTTTCGGATCTTTTATAAAGCAATAAATTTTAATGAATTCAGAATTATTTGATATTAATTCTAATAATTCTTTCATCTAAAATAATATTTCTCCTCCTTTTTTCTTTCTTTTAAAAGTTGCTCAATATAAGTTTATTTTCCGCTCAGAGAGTTAGTTTATTATGAAGAATCAAAGGGAGAACTTCAAAGTCATAGTTTCCTTTCATGAATTTTTTAATGAAATGTTATGAGAAATTCCAAAAACGTGTGTTTTTTCAAAATTCAACAATTGTACAGGTTTTTCGGTAATTCAAAAATAATTTGAATTTATTTTTTAAAAGCAATTTAATTCAGTTTCATATCGACAATGGATCAATAACGATCGTTGTTCCATAGAAAAAATTACTGAAGAATCTCAGGAATTCAACAAATAATTAGGTGCAACACTATAAAAAAAAGGTTCTAAATTAGAGCTGATTTCGGTATTAAAATAGAACCAAATTACGATTTAGTACCAAAATTGGTACTAAATTAGTACCTTTCTTTTTACAGTGTGACGATGTGAATTGTCGTTCTTTATTTTGTCGAAATTCTGAATCGTCACGTCATCTGTCGGAATTATCCCTGAACCGTGATCGTCTTTGGGTGAGTCAGTATCGAGTCAGTGCTGTGCCAGTCGTGTCTCGTCGTTGGCATTTCTGCTTGCCAACTTGTTCAGGCAGAATTTCCTCTGACGATTGAGAGCGTCTCAGAGGTGTTGTTGTTAAAGAGTCGAGTAGTTTATTAATTGAGCTTCAAAATTAATTGGTGCCTGACGGCGAAATTTATTAACTTAAATTTCATATTATTATTTTTGTTGAAAGCGTCGGATTTTGCCTGACGTAAAGCAGAAACTTTGAACTAAAATAAAATTAGTTAAAATCATACGTCACAACAGTGAAGTGAGAAAATATTGCAAAATCATAATTTTATTGCTAAAAGTCAGAGTGATTTTAAAAAAAAATGTTAATTAAATTTGAATTTAGTCAACTTATTATCATTGGTGATTTTTCTCAAAACTACCACTACTACTAGTTTATATAAATCCGATAATTTAAATGCAGTGAGGCTGAAAGGTATGAATCTAATTAATTAAAAACGATAAAAAATATCTTTATTATTACAAATACTATCGTGTATGTGCAAATATTTCTACTGATTTAAACATCTCTTTCTAATTTTCTCCACAAAATATTCATTTCAGTAAACTCGGTTTTATACTTTATTAAGCAAATAGTGTTGGACAAAATTACAGACCGATGTAAGCTCATTGGCTTTTAATGAAATTGATTGAGAGTATCGAAGTTTTTTATTATTGCGTCTTGTTCTACATTCTTTTAATAATTCCTCTATTTAGAATATCACATATATTTTTATTTGACTAATTTTTAATCAATTTTGCCAAACTTACAAAAAATTGCAATTTTTATATCTGCTATTTGTGTTTATTATTAAACACTATGTTATGTTTAAATTATTTGTATAATTTAATTTCGAGAATGTTTATTTTTATTTTCGTTTACAGAATGTATCTTTTCATGTGGCAACGTAATTACTTTATTTTTACTGACAGTACTAAAAATTTTATTTCCATATATAAATGTGAACGGCACAAATTTACTGACCATTTCTTTTAAATTGCTTTCGTAACTCATTATCAGACTACTGCAAATTACATTTTACAAGCTCATTGTAACTGTATTTATATTATGCCAAAGTCATTTCTTCAGAAAACAAAAAGTTTTTCTTTTACAGTCAAGGTAATATAGTACTAATCTTCGTACCCTTTCCTTTTGTGTTTTGTCACGTCCGTCAAATTAACAATCAGTCTTCTCTTCTTTTTTTAAATTAACTTTATAAATTAGCCTATTCAGTAATAAAGAATTTGTTTGGAAAATTTATTTGAATACTATTCTGAATAGCATTATAAATAGTATTCCATTGTTTCGTTTATATTTTCTAGGAATATTTTCACAATTTATTTAAAGCGAGGATATCATTATTCGCGAATGTGTAGCTTTCTACAATTCTCCCTAGTTTTCTTCTCGGTTACCACCTCACGCGACAGATCCTCTCGAGCCATACGCTGAGAGCAGACGACGAGTCAAGTCTCCTACAGGGTTGTCTAACAGAAACAGAACAACCCTTATGACTCCCGTTTGCACTCAAATTAGAATATGAAGGGTGTTCTTGCGCTCGTTGTCACAGGTACACACTGGTAAACAAAAGACATAGATAACTCCAGCAAACTCTGTCTCGAAAGTTATACTTTTCATCATCTCAAGTCTTTTGCAACATTGTATGACTAATAATGACTCGGGTCTTATTTATTTAACAAAGCTTTCTGATTTACTAAAGACTTTAAAAATTTTATAATTATTACATAAGATCACTACAAAATCGTTATACTGTGTTTGCCTTTTTTTTCTTTCGGATAAACGTCAACCATGATATTCCTATCAAAGGTCCATTAAATGATTTATAGTTAAGAATTATTGTGAGTATGATGAAAATGAGGAAAGTTTGCCTTTATTACTATGTTCTTCCTGTAAACCATATCTCTATAAGATAAGAAACAATTACAGAAGTTAACCAATCAAACTTTACATTCGCTAATAATAGAAATCAAAAAAAAAATTTTTTCAAAAATTATAATCAAATTCTTGAAAACTATTTTTCCCAATAATTTTTTGAATTTATAATATTCTTATTTTTTTTTTTTTAAATAAAAAGAATATTTTTAATGCTCGTCTATTTCACAGACAAAAGTGTGAAATAAACTGGAAAAAAACATTTCGCCACAAAGAGATTTATTCGCCGGTTCAACTCAACATTTTTGAAAGAATTCAGCTTGTACAGCTAATGTGAATGGAGTTCGGGATATAAAATAAAGAGAAGTAGAAAATACGAACTAGAGAAACGACAAAAATTCCACCCACATGGAATTATTAGTGGTATGCTGGAGAAAACGAAAGGGAAGATACACGGAGAAATGGCATGGAATTGCAACTTGTAAAAGAAAGTAACAAATATAAAGCAAAATGTTTTGACAATTGTAAAAGTGTTGACCCATTTAAAGGCCGACTTTACTTTGTTCTACAAAGCATTCTACTTTTTATAGTTTTCCTGGTAGCTTTTAATTTTATGTCCTCAATCATGATTCTTTGTTTTATAACAAGTATTGCAAAAGAATTGTACATATTTTCATCAAAAAGTATCCTCACAAGTTTTGTTATCGTTTTTATAGCAACTAAGATTTATAAGTGCCGTAAAAAAAAGACATTTTATAAAGATAAGTGATTTTAAAGTAACGACTTTAAAAAAAAAATTTATTTCAATCTAAATGCAAGTTACATTACTCAAATGATAAATAAAACTTATTATTGCTGTACAAAAGGATATAATCATATCTACATTTTATTGATAAACTTTTTGATTTGTATCAAAATTAAAGGGATTTGCTCCAATAATTATTCGGTAATTCAGCTTTTTGTTCTCTCTTATTATTTTCTACTAGATAAAATAATTTTTTATCAAAGTGATATTTTGAATAATCAAAAAGTATTTTTTAGAAGAAAACTTTTTGTTAAAAAAAATATTTATATGTTGACAATGAGTTTAATTATGTATATTATTATTAATTATTAACTATAATAATCGTCGTATTCTGTATAATTTAATAATATTATTTTTATTTTTATAATTCAAAAATATTTTCATTTAATCAGAAAAAATTATGTTATTATTCATTATTTCTTTGTTCCTCAAAAAATTAGCATTTTGTAACAAACGTTTTAGATAATTAACAAATATAAATCCTGCAAAATATTATCCTTTTTTTAATATGAAAAACTTAATTGTTTGACAAATCGAAATTATTCAGTTATTTTTTTCTTTTTTCTAACAAAAAAAAATTTTTTAATTATTGGAAAATTAAAATTAGAAAGTAGAAAATATTTTTCACATTTTCTGCTTCTTAATTACAATTCATAAACAAAGTACATGTTTTAAGTAAAAAAAATTTTATAAATCAAATATTGTTTAAGAAATTTTCAATTTATTTTGAAAAAAATATTTACAAAACTTCTATTTGTGAAAAACGATTGTAAAATTATTCGAAAACATCAATAACTTCTTTTCTAAATAAATATTTAATTAATATTATTTTTCCACAGGAATTAAAATTCTTCAAAAGATTCAAATTCAAACCTTTTTGAAATTTAATAACTTATAATAAATTAAAGATAACCGAGTGATAAGATCATTATTTTATATAATAGGAATTTTTTTACTGTAATTTTTTCAAAATTATCTTCATCATTTTCATTCAATTATTATTTTCTAGAATTTTTAAATAAAATTCTTCTTTAAATCAATTATCTGTAATAACTTTTGAAGAATTTCTTTGAAAATTTTCAAATCCATTTGTTTAAAATTTAATTTTACGAAATTTCAATTATTCAGAAATTCTTTAATTGAATACGTATTAAAAAATAAACACTTCACAGAATTTCAGAAAAAAATTCAACTAAACTTATTCAAAATAATTAATTCTACAAAATTATTGGTTATAAATATGAAAAATTAAAATTTTTAAAGAATTTAATTTGAAACCTTTTCAAAATTCAATTATTTCTTAAAAATTCATACTATAATGATTTTAATATTCAAATATTATTTGAATAATTGAATATTTGAATTATTTAAATAATAAATATTCAAATCTGAAATTTTAACTGAAATTCTTTTTTAAATCAATTTTTATTAAAAAATTCTACAAGAATTCAATTATGTAAATGCAAAAATAAATAGTTTATTGAATAATTAAATATTTCTTAAAATTCAATTCGCATAAAGAATTTTATCAACAAATTTTTAAAAATTTGAATTTTTTTGATCAATTTTAATAAAATTTTTAAGTAGGTTATTAATATTCAAATATTATTTGAATATTTGAATAATATGAATAATAAATATTCAAATCTAAAATTTTAACTGAAATTCATTTTTAAATCAATTTTTATTAGAAAATTCAACGAGAATTCAATTATTTAAATGCAAAAATTAATAATTTATTGAATAATTAAATATTTCTTAAAATTGAATTCTCATAAAGAATTTTATGAACAAATTTTTAAAGAATTGAATTATTTTGACGAATTTAAATAAAATTTTCAAGTATATAATTACATTTTTCGAGGAATTCGATTAAAAAAAATTGTATTAGAAATAATGGAAATTCAGCGATGAGTTTTATTTATGAAAAATAATTGAATTTATAAAAAGAAACTTATTATTTATGAAAATAATTCAATCCCTGTAAAAAAATTTTATTATTTTATTGAAAATAATTTGAAAAATTTGAAAATAATAGAATTCATATGAAAACGAGGGAAATTTTTAAAAATAATTGAAATTTCTCCCAAAAATTTTATTAAAAATTTTTAAAAAATTGAATTTTGCCAAGAATTTTATTAGAAATTTTTAAAATAATTGAATTTTGTAAAAAAAATTTGATTACTTTTGAAAATAATTAAATTTATGCAATCATTTATAATTTTTTCAAAATTCAATTTTTTTTAGTGTTTTTAAGTAAAATTCGTCTATAAATCCACCATTTTTAATAATTAATTAAAAATGTATAAAAAAATTTAACAAATTTCAGAAGAATTTGAATTATTAAAATTTTTAAATAGCAAAGTAATCTTTATAATTTCAAATGTAATTCATTGAAAATTGAAATTTTATAAAATTTCAATTTAATAAAAATAAAAAAAATAAAAATAATAATAAAAATAACAAGTTAATGTTTTACGAAAATAATAAGAATAGTATATCAATAATTCTTTAAATTGAACTATAAATTTTATTTACATAATTTCATCTAGTTATGAAATTTTTATTTACAAAACTATCTTAAAATTCATAAAACTCTTCTTTAGAGTAGATGAATTGTTAGTTGTACTTCCGGTTGACACGCTTTTAAATCTTTCCACTTGTACCAAGTCGAGTTCATATTTGGCAATAGAATGCAAATATCTAACCATAAATGCGTCGAAAATAAACAAGTGTTGATTTATAACACAGTTATGCGAATTCAATTCCAAAAATTCGAGATTTAATAAATTTATTGCGGATGTACGTCCCGAGTGCAATTCGATGCAGATCCGCGTGAAACTTTTGCTTTGATTTACTCGAAACGACAAGAGTGCGGATTCACTCCCTATTGCGTAACACCATTCAAATATTGGTAAATCACACCGGATAAGCGTTTGCATCGTATTTGCATTCGTGATTTGATGTGTTATATGTTGTGGTTTTCTACATCGTTCACTTGGTAAACCAAATACGTTTCACGATTTTCAAACCTCGATCTAATGCTAATTTAAAAATAATTAGATTATTATATATATATATGGGTAATTCACATAGAAATTAAAAACTCATAGAAATTCAAAATTATGATTTAATAACAAGAATAATTGATAATCAAAAATTTTTATATTAATAATGGTTTTCATCTTATTACAAAAAATTGACAAATTAATTATTCGCCAGGCTTCGCGCTCAACTACTAAAACATACTATTTACTTATCAAAAAACTATTTTCGAAAATTATAATCAAATTCATTAAAACGATTCAATTATTTTCAAAAAATATTTGAAATTCAATTATTTTCAATATCTAGTATTTTTCATAAAATTTCGCAAAACAATTTAATTATTTAAAGAAAATTGATGAAATTCATCCAAAATTCAATTATTTTTATAGATAATAAAATTCCCACAGGAATTCAATTAATTTGGAATATTATAAAAAAATTATTCGAAAGAAATCAATTATTTTAAATACAATTGTAATTAAATGTTTTTGAAATAATTTAATTATTTTTTTAGATTTTAATAAAATTATTCCCAAGAATTCAATAATTTCGATAAATAACAAAATTAATCCCGAAAATTCAATTATTTTCAGGCATTTTAATAATATTCTTTGCAAAATTCAATTATTTTTATAAATAATAATTTTCATTACAACAATTCAATTATTTTTAAAAGCAATAAATTTCTTCTTGGAAATTCAATTATTTAAAAAAATTCTAATAAAGTCGTTCGCAAGAATTCAATTACTTTCACTAATAATAATAACATTTTTTATTGAAATTCAATTATTTAAAAAATTTTTTAATAAGATTCTAAGCAAGAATTCAATTATTCTCATAAATATGAAACTCATCGAAAAATTTCAATTATTTTCAATACTATTTTAAATTAATTAATAAAAAAATTCAATTATATTGACAAATAAAATTTTCCACAAGAATTCAATTATTTAAAATAAAATTTTTATAACATTCATTATGTTTCGAAAAAATTAATTATTTAAAACAATGTCTATAAAATTCTCATGAAGAATTCAATTATTTTCAAAAATAACAAAATTTTTCAAAGAAATTCAATTCTTTTGAACATTTTAATAAAATTTTTCGCAATAATTCAATTACTTTCATAAATAATAAAATTCTTATCAGAAATTCAACTATTTTTGAAAATTTTAATAAAATTCTTAGCAGCTATTCAATTATTTTCATAAATAATAAAATTCATCACAGGATTTAAATTATTTTTAATAAAATTTTACAGGAATTGCTCGAGAAATATAATTATTCTTAAAAATTAAATTTCAATTCCTCGAAAAAATGAATTATTTTAAAAAAAAATGTTTTTTTAAATTCTTTAGAAGAATTCAATTATTTACAAAAATATTAGAATTTTTTTACAGAAATTTAATTATTTAAAAATATTTTAATAAAATTGTTCGAAAGAAATCAGTTATTTTAAATAGAATTT
This sequence comes from Leptopilina heterotoma, assembly GCF_015476425.1. Lineage (NCBI taxonomy): Eukaryota > Metazoa > Arthropoda > Insecta > Hymenoptera > Figitidae > Leptopilina > Leptopilina heterotoma. Next base: position 969,253 of record NW_025111048.1, on the reverse strand, counting down.
TCATTAAAATGTTTTGAAATAATTCAATTATTCTTTTAGATTTAAATAAAATTCTTCCCGAGAATTCAATTATGTCGATAAATAACAAAATTATTCAAAAATTTTAATTATTTTGAGGCATTTTAATAAAATTCTTTGCAAAATTCAATTATTTTTATAAATAACAATATTCATAAGAAGAATTCAATTATTTCTAAAAGTAATAAATTTCTTCTGAAAGATTCAATTATTTAAAAAAATTCCATTAAAATCGTTCGCAAGAATTCAATTATTTTCATAAATAATAATATGCTTTTTAGGAATTCAATTATTTTCAAACATTTTTTATAAAATACCACACATACATTTAATTATTGTCAAAAATTTTAATAGAATTCTTTCTAAAATTTAATTATTTTTAAATTCTTTTTCGCAATTCAATGATTTTCAATATCTACTATTTTCATAAATTTTCCAAACAGAATTCAATTATTTAAAAAAATGTTTGTAAAAATCTTTGTAAAAACTCAATTCTTTTCACAAATAATAAAATTTTTTTTTAAAATCAATTATTTAAAATAGAATTTGCATAAAATTCATAATTTTAATATATATAATATTTTCATAAATTTTCCAAACAAAATTCAATTATTTAAAGAAATTTTTGTAAAAATCTTTATAAGAATTCTATTCTTTTCACGAATAATAGAAATTTAACACAAGAATTAAATTACTTTTTATAAATATTTAAATTCTTTTATGAATAATAAAATAATTTGATTATGTTCTAATACTTTTTTTGATGTTCCTTTCTTTGTAATTTAAAAGTGTACCAAAATTAATTTTCAAATTACACTTTCGATTGAAAGAATATCACTTGATAGAGAACGATATTAAAAAAAAATTTAATTTCCAAAATGATACATATATTTTTTACAGAAATATTTGAGTTACAAATTTTTAAATGACAAATTCCAATATTTCCATGACGGAATATTGATTGAAACTTGGGGTTCTGGAGCATAGGATTCGGGCGCTTTCGATTTGATTGCTGTTTGATTTTATCGTTTCTTTTTGTGTGAAGTAAACGAGTCGCGTCAGCATGGATACTATAGACGGAATTTGCTTTCTTTCATGAAAATGCCGATTTTGCGGCATGTAGAATTGGTACTCGATAGCGACGCGGCGATTGACGAAAGTCAACATAGTGAGTAGGTCACGAATTTCAGTACTTTGTTCAAATTCTTTACAAATACTCTGAATAAACAAAAATCCACATTTTGCAAGAAAAAGTGACCTGAAAATAAAAAATTTTAATCTTGCAACTTCAAATACTTTAGTACATATATTTACCAGTAAAAAATTAATAATACATTTCGAATAATTTTACAATTTAAGAAATTCGTAAATAAATGTAATAGAACATTTTTTTTTTGAGTATCTAATAATTTTTGGAGTGAATCAGAATATTCTTCAGTGTCAGACTCTTCAGAAAAAGTCAAAATTTTGTCTGAAAATCAGGGAAAAACAAAATTAAATTTTTGTGGCAACCCTGAAAAAGGTCCATTGAGATATTTAATCTTTAAATAAAGTAAAATCAATCATAATAACACAGTTGTAAATAAACTAAATAAATACTAGCAAATTATTACTTATTTTTTCGATTTATCTATTTTTTTAAAAATTTTATTAGATAAGGGTCTTAATAAACCCTTAAAAATGAAACAAAGAAGTTGGAAATTGTATTATCTGGAAACTGGAATTAACAGAAAAGTGAAAAATAAATTCCAAAGTAATTAAAATTAAACTGAAATTGCTTTTTCTAACACTGAGAGCCTTTAATTTTACCTCATTGAATAGAAAGTTTAAATGAAATAATTAAGATGGCTAGAAATAATTACAAAAGTCTTGACATTTCAATCTTTAGTTAAGCTGAGCTTAAATCTCCATCCTTGAAAGTTGTCTGCTTTAACCAAAATGTTAGCTAAGCTTATCACTAAAACCTTGTGGATTTATCAATGTTCAAATGTGTAAATCTTCCTCTGATATGATAAAAAATTGACATTTTCATTAATTGCAATTTTTCTCCATTTACTCAGATTCAAAATATTCATTACAAAAGTATTTCACCAGAAAAAAAAACTTACCAAAGAACATTCATTTGTAGAATCACGTGAACCAACGCAGTTTTTAAAGTATTTTGAGATCATTTTACATGAGAAAAGTTAAAAATTCTCTCATAACTTCCAAGAATCTTGAATCCTATACTAAAAAAGTTTAAATAGATTTTACTTTCAGAATTTTAATTCACTTTTAATGGAATGATTATGAAATGTTTATATAAATAAGAAAAAAAAAAGTTTAAAATAATTTAACTTGATTTGTTTTTCTTTTCAAAGCAAATTAAAAGAATTTAAATCTAATTTCTTATTCTTCAAGTTCCTCATATTTGTTTGTTATATATATATATTATATTAATATAATTTATGAGTTATGAATTTAAATAAATTAAATTTTCTACTCAAAATTTGACGCTTTCAACATTTTTTTTTTTGTATAAATCTGATGATTTGAAAGAATAAAATAAAAGGAATAACTTAATCTTTAAGTAAAATTAAAGACACAATCCCATTGTCTTGTAACATTTTTTCGCAACTTAAACGCGATGTATCCCAGTGATTCTGCTTTTTCCTGCGCCTCATTCTTCTCATCTCTCTTGCCCTTTGGCTTCTCTTCTCTCTTTTCCATTTGAAATGGTGCTCAGATAATTTATCGGTTTACGGTTGCACTCCTTTTTCGAGTTGTCGCAGCGTAGCGTGGGGCAATTCAATAAATCCTAGGGACAGTCGCTTTAACGAACTCGGAGTTTTCAGATCGTAGAATTCAATTGACGCCAAAATGTTATACTTTTAATCTCAGGTATGAAATAATTACACAATTGAATGGGAAAATATTTTCAATGTTGTATTAATGATTCACATGAATTTTATTTCTTTATTCTAATATATATTATTTTCAGGAATTTACTTGAAAATTTAAGAGTAAAAATATTATTCTTGAAAGAACGTGATATATTAAATTTCTCGGAAATTTATAAGAGAAATGTGCAAATAGCTCTTCAGCATGAAGAAAAATTTTTCATATTACAATTTACCAACTACAAAAGACACTTTTATTTAAACTACTATCTTCAATATAGAATTTTTTTCTATTCTCAATTTTCAAATACACCTGGAGTAAATAATATGAATACAAATTTTCTCTCTAATCTCATTTCTGGAATATATCAGTAACATGAGCTTTACATCCTAATCAATATTAATTAATAGAAATTAATTTATTTCTCGAAAACTATTGAGTGTTTCAATTTAAAAATTAAGCCACATATAAAAGGTACTTTGAACTTTATTTTGACATATTTTATTTATAAAAGTAATTTTTGTTTAAACTTCTATAAAGAATTCTCCGAAGCGAGGCATCTTGGGGTGAGCAGGATACTTCTGGACTGGATCATCTAAAATGAAAAAACCAAAAAATTTTCGTTCATATAATAGATTATCCTGTGATTAATCGAAGGAATAAACAAAATAATAATAGAAATCCGCTTCTGAAAGCGGATTCCTAATCCTAAGTGGATATAACCCCTTAAATACTGCTGATGTCATCAAGCAAACATTAAAATTTTAAAAACTTTGAAACTCCAGAAGTTTTGAATGTCAGTGACTTGATATGTAAAATTCTATCCTCAACGTTTAATTATATTACAAGAAAGGACTGACAGGATTAAGGGACTGTGCATAAGAGCTTCTGTCACAAAATTCCAACTGTCACCAAGATAGAGTCCAGAGGTGGTAACTTGAGCTACTCGGAAATTAGAAGTAGACGTTCCCGCTTAAATTCCATGGGTAGCTTTTGGTTCGCATCGGAAAATCTTGTGGTTAACGGTCATGGAAAATAGTTCTCTAAAATAATATAGAAGTGCTCTTCTTTAATTCCTTAAACTAATCATGAATCTATATTAAAATTTTAGAAAATTTAATCATCGCAAACTAATCCTTTTACATAATTCAATGTCTGCAAATTCACGTCGCCAAAGTTTCAACTTTTGATATGTCCGCTCTGATGCTAATGAATTGTCAGAAAATTTATGTTTGAATTTTGCCTTCCCCGCATTCTTGGATGTAATTGAAAATCCTGTCCAATTATAAGGGTAAAAAAAATTGCTTAATTCTGTAAAATTAATATAGTGTTAAAAGTTGACAAACGTGTAACAACAAATTTTTGTGGTATGAACTAAATAAAGTGTAAAAACACTAATTAATTCGTTTTAGGAAAAAAATAATACTCTACCACCAAAGAAGATTATTTAAAATGTTCATATTTTTCATGACCCCAACTGCCCCTAACCCCTTAAGCTAGGTTCATGATAAAGTTCTCCAGCCTCCCTTAATACCGCAGTACGTGAATACCTCCGGTCTGCCTTGTCCACGATTATTGATCATTGGACGTGAGTGTAAAACTCATGCCTATTTTTTCTTTCTTCACAGAAAATAGAACACGTCAGTTTACTTCTGAAAACATCAAACAGCAAAATGTTTATTCTATCAAAATGAAAATTTCCTCTACTGAAAATATAATATTGTGAAAGAATTTTAATTTACAATATAAAACATTTATTAATATGAAATTAAGATTATTAAACAATAATGTTTATTAAAGCACTACATTATTGTAATAATGATTAGTTTTTAAATTAGACATGGCTCAAGTTTGTGATTCAGTATTAACAACAGAATTATAATTGCCTACTTAGAAGTAAAGCCAAACTGACTGAATGCATGCTTTAATTCAATTAGATTCGCCAATTCATCCAGCAGACCCTTTGACCTCTTACTAGAACATAATTCGACAGCACCAACAAAACACTTAATGTCAACAGGATCACTTGTACTACATCATCATGTAGGTATTCATAGATGATTAATTTAATTCAAAGCATTTGATATTTCAAAATATTCAATTCTAATGTAATTATAAATGATTACTAATTAATCCGGAATTAAAAAGATAAGTTAATAAATATATGGAGTAGTTTAACAATAAATACGTCAATTTAGAAAAATCTTTTGAAAAATCGTCTGTTAATAATGATAAGAACTGACAAATTATATAATAGGTAACAGAACCTGATTCCAATTTTGTTCCCATTGAATCATAGAACAATCGTTGAATCATTAAATTTACGACATGTGCGCGCATAACAAAGCCCAAACATATGTTCACCTCTCTAACAATTATGCGAACTGGGATATTAAATCTTAAGGAGACATACATATGTGTACCAAGATCTTTAACTGAATTAACCCTGTCAATTAAATTGCACATACGTATGGTTAACAAAAGCTTATGTTTGTTTATTATAAAACATGAATAACTATCTACGAGTTGCAACATTTAATAACCCAGACTTGATTCTATATTGTGTTATATGCTCAAACTCAGGAAGGTCATAAATAAAACGAATGCAAGCATTTAAGGATCTTTCAAGTTTATTTAATTAATTTAATTAATTTAATTAATTTAATTTAATTTAACATCAGACCAAGATCCTTCACTGTTTCCTTAAATTGCAATGACCTTACCCCTCTAATACAAGAGGTGTTATACCCATTAATAATTCAATAGACGGTTGTCTAGAAACTGAGATTACCATTGCTTGTGTTTTATTAGCATTCAAGGCAAGTCCATCGCTCAACATAATCTATATTTATTTGAATCGTTTTTAACAGATCAGACAAATATGATAATGGATCGGAAAGATAAAATTTGAAATCATCAGCATACTTATAAAATTTAAAAATTTTTAATTGACTTCCCAGATCTGAAACAAACAAATTAAAAATTAGAGAAGACAGTGTGTACTAACTTTTAAAAAATGCAAAAAATAAAATAAAAATCTTGACTGACCCTCATCCTTTAATTAGTTAATAATCGATCAACCCAACTCAAATCGATACTGGAAGAAGTAGTCTCTTTTACAGAAGTGATATTCTTTGAAACATTAGCAAGTATAAAGGAACATGTAGTCTAGGTTTTCTCTTTTCTTCGTCGTACTTTGCATCTTCTGAGAGTATACTCGTAAGCACGTGACATTGCATAAGAGTTATAGAACTATGAAATTCTTTCGTACTTTGTGAGAAGAGAACTTCTTAAACTCAAGTTCAACTAATTAAACTTTTCGTCATCTAATTAGTGGTTAGCTTATAATTTAAGTTTATATCTTTTTCGTATTATTCTTTAATTTTCTAGAGTAGTAAAAAAAAACTTCTCAAGTTGACAATCTGACTTTTTCAATTTCATTTTAAAACAATATTTATACGCAATTAATAAAATACCTTTTTTGATTTTCATATTTTAGAAAGTAGTTTTAGTTTCTCAATAGTATAAATGAAATGAAAAAGATTAAAATTCTATTACATGTTTTTTTGAGAAATTTAATTGTATTCGGAAAATACAATGTGAACAGGTGGATTTGTAAAAACGGAAAAATAAAGAAACAATCAATTTTTCTATTTTACACGTAAAAACGGAATTGCGTCGATTTTTCATACGTGCATGAAAAACAATTTTGGTTTTCCTGTGAGAGTTGTGCATTTATCAGCGGTGAAAAAAATTCCACAGAGTATCAACTGGATATAGTTCGACGGTCGAATGCAAAAATCCAAATTCGCCGTGCGTCATGACGGTCACTAAAAAACAGTCAGCATTCGAATGATCATCCATCGCGGCTGTAATGAAAGCATTCATCAATCCAACTGTGAATAATAGGAGCTCTATTTATACGACTACAGTACTCATCTGGAAAATGACTCTTGATAATAGACATTCATAAATTTTCTCTCACTGAAAATGAATTTCACTTTCTTCACTAAAAACCTTGATGTGATTATAAATATGACATTTACACAAGCAGCTTTGTTAATTAAAATTTTCCTTTTTTTTAAATTATCAATATTTTATTATACATTATAATGAAACATTTCTTCTACCATGTTTTTAATTAATGAAAGATTCAAAACAGTATGAATTTTTAATTTTTAATCCATCATTATATTTTTCAATGAGATACTCGTGCATGAAGCGTACATTAAAGTAAATAATTTTGTAAAATGAAATTTTCCTATATGATGATTCGCAGATGGTTCGTAAGGTATTTATATATACATATACAGTACTGAAATGACATTTCATATTAAAAGCACGCATAAAGCATGAAATGTCTGCAATGGAACGACATACTAAAACGACATCAATGAATTGACACATCCAAATATGTGGAACATATATATAAAGGTTAAAAAGATAATTCAAATATTCATTTTCAGTTAGTCAATCACATTTTGTAATATAGAAAACAATAGTTCTCGTATGTGGTTAAAATAAAAGCAAATATTCTGATTGCAAAAAAATATACATGGATTTGGTGGAAGCAAATAGAGCACATTTCCAAACAGAATTTGTTTTATAGCTTTTTTATGCCAGAATAATATTAGTGTACAAAAAGATTGTTAAAAAAATGGTTTTTGCTTTTAGTATAATATGTAAAGAAAGAATTGTTAAAAATAAAAGTGATTCTTTTTTTTGGAGTCGTAAATGGAAAATGTGTATATTTTCAGATACCTGGATTAAATTCAAAGTTATGTGGGGATGACTGCTATTCTTGTTCTGGTCGATCCAGTAATAACCACTTTCGTCTTGTACTGGACTATTCTTCAACCCAAGGAACTACCTATTGGCTTCAAACTTCGTGGGTTTAGGTCACTTTTCTACCAAGTGATGGTGTCCCTAAAATCTGCACCAAGGTTTCCTGGACTTCGTCTTTCGCAGTAAGGGAATTCAGGTCGAGGATCTCCAGTGTTACCTTTCGATCCGCCATTTGCACCTTATTGAGCAAAAGTCGTTATCCTTAGGTAACCTTAAGATCGTTAACCACATTAACAATAATTGCTGATCTTGGTGGCTTTCGTGGTTTACTGCCTTCTTATAGGTTCGACCCCTGTTGATCTCACCACAAGACATTTCAGGAGGTTTCTTCTTCTTCTTTAAGTCCTTTTTTGGCTCCTTCTACATGCGTGGATCTTACTTCCTGTATGAGCGCTGTAAGACTTTTAAGTCCCTCCCTTAATTGCCATGTTGACATTCTACTGTACTTCACAAGACTTCAGCATTTTTGCTGACCTCCTATGCAATTCTATCAATACATTCTGTCACTTCATCCCGTTGGCCTAATGAAGTTATTTGTATCTTCATTGCAGCTTGCGATGTCAAGTTCAGATGCTGCTTGCGCTAGGTTCTCGATGACGGGAACCAGTGAGGGGTTTGCCGAAGCATTTCCCCGCAGGTACTCCTCATTTTTGTAATCACCCATTATCATCCTTCTGTTTTGGTTGTCATTTAGTGAAAAGCCCCGACACCACAAGGTCTACCAAACATATCCATGTCAGTCATATCCCAATATTTATTTATTTAAATGTTCGAAGTTCCTAGAGCTAATTAGCCCTTCAAGGAATAGTACATGATATACTGATTTTTTTTCTCGAAGCCTGTTAAGATTTAGTTCATCCGAATCCGAAAACTCGAACAAATCATAAAGATAACTCTTGTTAATAAATATTGAGTAGAACAAATTTCCTATAAAAAATTGTCTTCTAGTTGCAACGTTCAATAATCCCAACTTTACTCTATATTGTATATAAGAGATTTAACCAACCAAAAGCTGTGGAAAAGTTAGTAATGTATCAGTAGAAAGTTTATTGGTTTGGAAGAAATTACCATAGCCTGAGTCTTATTCGAATTAAGAACAAGTCACCCGCCCACTTAACAATCAATATCTATTTGAATCATTCAAATTAAATCAGTAAGCGATGACAGTGGACCTGAAAGATAAGACTTAAAATCGTCTGCATATTTATGGTATTTACAGTATTGAAGCTGATCCCCAAGATCTAGTTAAAAATCAACGATGAGAGTGATACGCCCTGGGAGAGTGATACATTTAAGTTTATCTCATTCTGAAAAATCACCATTTCCATTATAAACTCTTTGAAATCTAGGACCAAGGTAAGACAAATTTAATGTCTATTGTGAACTTTAACAATACTGTACATGTTCTGTTGTTTAGCTCGAAAACCAGATCCTAGGATCCCAATAGAATACACTGAATATCCTGATGCTTCAAGAGTGCTTAACCAATTTTAGATTTTCACAAAAAAATCTCAGGTAGAAATTTGCAGGATGACTTCTATTTAGCTCGGTGACGAATATGAGTTAGATTTTTGCAGACTAAGTTCTTCTTGAACAGTGGAAGTTCACAAGTATTAAAACGATTGTTGGCTTCACGGAATATGTTCCATTTAATTTATTGGTTTGTTCACAGATAAAATTCTCAAATCAAGTAAAATGTAAAATGGTTTTAAAATTATTTAAACAAAGTATCAAGAATTTACCATCTAATTGATAACTTGATCTTACTTCTTGCATGATCCTCTTTGTAATCTATAACTTATACAAACTACTGCGGCTTCGCTTTGAAACTGAAATTAATTTCATCATGCCGGATTAATTTCCCATTTCCTTATGATTATTTTATGAAAATTGAAAATATTCGATTAGATATTATTAAATGATGAAATACGTTATTAAAAACAACGTAAAATAATATACACTTTAGAAAATATTTAAATTTAAGTTACTTAAAAATTTGATATGTCTTTTGAAGTAAAGTAAAAGAAAAGTTTGGCTAAAAAATAATCCTGTTATGCACATAAGAAGATACAAACTTGACGTATATATTTCGGCGGGAATAAGAAGCTTCATGCGGAATTCCGAAAGCATACGACGTCGTCCTATCTGAGTTTATCCACGGTTCAACAGTTCCCAAAACTTGGTAAGCTCATTTCAACTCGCGTTAGAGAATCATAACAATGTCATCTTAGGAAGCATTGGAACGACGCAATTTTACTCATGGACATCATCTAACCAGTAAAGGAGTATACTCTCTAGATTTCAACTTCTAGGCAACATTGTATTAAAGGGATGGACTATATCACTTTCGAACTATGAGGAAATATTATTACTACAAGATGATTAAATTAGGGGAGTTCTTAAAGCTATTGATCGTTGAATTTGTAACATGTGAGGTTAAAAGGAGTCAAAGAGCAGGTTTCCAAAATTCAATTTACGCTGTCAAAGGAAAGTAGACGTTTCTAAAATTTGTTCTACAGTGTCCATTGAATAAATATACTCTATTTAAACTTAATGAAAACGGGGAATTGGTTTTTGAAAGAGTTTGCCGTTTTATCAAAGAACATATAAAAGGCGATAAGTCTTCTTCTCTCTTTGAAACATTCACTTCGATTATTTTTTAGAATATTCAGTTGGTTAGAAAAGTGGTGTATTGTTTGTAATATCTTTGCAAATCTCTTTCTATTTCACATTGAATTTATTTTAGAATTGTTTTTTCTTCATTGAAGAAAATTTCTTAACAACTTTTGCATTAGTCTCCATATCATTAATCTACTGATTGGATCTTTTACATTAAATAACTTATGGGAGAGGGATGTTTGAGTTTTTGTAAATATTAGAAATGGATTGAAGAAATAGTAATAATGAAAAGTACATTAATTTTTATAATTAGTAATAACTTTGTTCTCTAGTTTATACGTTATGGATTTAACTCCTTCAAATAATTATATCCAGACGAGAAAGTTAGCAGACTCGTTCGTGCTTTCGGTCCACTATTTTGGCCAATAGCACGCACGTATTACCGTGTTTCAATTAAACTTTAACTGCCGACATTTACAAGGACTGTCAGTGATGCATTTTCCACAGTTCGTGTCACTTTAAATGGAAAATCCCTGAATGAGAATACCTTTATCTTTGTCATTAACATATTTTAAAATTACCATAACCCAGAACAAGAATTTTAGATTCAATGAGATCTTTTGAATTGATTTAATATTTTCGTTTTTTTTAATGATATTAAGTGGATTTTTTTTTACATTCTATAGTTTATTGGAAAATGGGACCCTAAATAATATTATTAAACTCCCAATGATGCACATAATACATTTTGTGGGTGTGTTTTACTTCACACTCTTCATCATCCGTGTCTCGTTATCTATTCCTCTTCCATTCCCGATTACCCGTCGCTCCCACGATCCCATTAGGCGCCTAATGGTTATTATTCACGATTAAAGCTGCGATTTGTGGTGCTTTTGCCAAATCGATAAATTATTAACTATACCTGTCCATTTAGTATTTTCATCGATCTTTACAAAACGTAACTTCAAAACATTATTATTCTTTTTAAGAGTTTAAAAAATATTTTTCAAAATGGAATTTATTTAGGAACCTTAGCATTTTCTGTGATTTAGAGAAGAGATACAGTCAATAAAAGAAGAATAAAGCAAAAAGAAAAAGAGTTGAGAAAATTAAAATCTTTCTTCCAGAATAACGATTAGAGGGTGTTGAACCCACCAGTTTGTCTTCTGAATGGCTGAGTGTTATCATTGTATTTGTAACAAAAATTTTGAGTTAATATCTCTTTAATTATACTGTCTTTATTTGCCTAATTTACAAAATAATATCTTTAGATACATATAAACTTTTTGTCGAAATACATAAAACATGTAATTTTTATAGAATTACTGATAAACATATCCAAAGCTTGATCATCAATTCTCAAAGGTAAGGTATATATTTTATGTTCCAAAAAATCCTTACAAGTTCATTGTTATTAATACACTTAAGTAGGAAAATATCAGGCGTACAAGCTGAATAAAAAAAAACTAATTACTTAAAAAATAAAGACAAAAATGAATAAAAAATTATTTATGACTTCTTACAGAACTGTATGTTTCAATATTAAGAATTCCAAATTTTCCAATAGTAAGACAAGAAAATTGTGAACTTTTCATCAAAGCCATATAGATTATCTTTCGTGTCGGCTGGGAAAATTCATACCAATTTACATCAAATCTAAAACAATGATCAGACATCACAAAAAGATGGTAATTCCACTGAATACCAAATATTAAAAATTTACATTTAAAAAATTATTATTTTACTTACAAGTAATTATGGACATTTTCACTTTGACTTAATATTTGTTGACCAAAAATTGATATTAAAAGTAAATGAAACATTAAGATGCATAAATAACTTAAAAACATCAAAAAGAAGTATGTTTCATGCAGTTTTATGACAACCTAAATATAAAAATATAAAAATTTTAATTATTCGTAAAAAAAAAACAATCACAGATATTATGTAGCACAATCTGGTGCTATTATTTAATTACCAACCATTGCTCCTGTGAAACTTATCAATATTATTTCAACAGTAGTTCTAACAAATAAATACGGTGAATAACAGTAGTTTACTTTATCCACAAACCTGTAGAAAAATTAAAAAAGAAAAGAATACCAATAAACAATACTTCTTTATTATAATTAACATATTAAATAGTAAACTAACTGTATTATTTTATAGTAAAACTTCATACAGTTGATGGTTTCGTTATAAATATTTATCTCATAATTTTTTGAATCACTAATTTCATTCAAGTTGAGTAGCTTACGCCTATTATAATTGAAACCATATTTAAAACTAATAAAAGAAAATTATTATCAATAGCATATCTCTGGAACCTTTAATTTTCATGTCCCTCACATATATTTTGATAATTTCAATAACTTTTTTTTTGTTGGAAATATTAAAGTTTGAGCTTATTTCTTAAAGTTTATGTAGACAGAGTTTCAATACTGTGCTAAAAAAAATTAACAAATTTTTTCTCATTGAAATGTTAAAGGTTCTAGAGATATGCACATATTTGTTTGCATTTATTTGCTTGAAACTTAAAAAATAATAAAAACCTAAAAACTTTAAACATTCCATAAGAATGTTGACATAAGGTGAATAATAATAAATCTGGAGAGGTGACTGCAATAATAGTAAAGATAGCATTTGAAAAAGAAAACAAAGTTATATAAAAGAAGTAATCATCAGCTTCAAAGAAGTAGTAATCAACTTGCGCAATATACATTTTTGGTCGAGTAAAATTTTCTATTGGAAAATATATATCCAAACATGCAGGTGTTATTACTACTCCAACATATACTGTAGATGAAATTGCTGTTGTAACTGAGAAAGAAAATATAAAATAGTTTGTTAGCTTATTAATTTCGAATGTTATTTAGAAAAGAAGAAAATATCTTTCTTGATGTTATGATATAAAACGAAATCTATTTCTGGTGTGATCTTATTTGATTTGATAAAAATCCATATACAATATATTTATGTTATGCTCTTCTAAATACACTTTGATATAATTCCATTCACTAATATTTTTATGTAATTTCAGTTTAAATTTATCTAAGGATGTACAGTGGCGAAAAATGTACTTTTTTGTTTCAAATCACTCTACAGGTCACAATTTTTTACCAAAATGATTTTTCTACTTTTCTAAATCTTCGTAATAAAATTCTCTATCGATCTCTCGAACTCGATTTTCGGATTTTTTCAAAACATTTTTTTAATAACAATAAGTATTTAAAAAATCGTAAAAAATATATTTATTTTTAGCTATTAAAATAAGATTTATGAAAAAAAGTATAACAATTTATAAAATTTTTTAAACAATTAAATTGTTGTTATTTTTTATAAACTGTACTTAGGGCTAGAAATTTCTGGTTTCTTCTTAATTTTGCAATTTTTCATGAGTAAAATATCTACTGATGTTAAAAAATAAAAAATAATTTATTTTAAAACTGCTATAATTTCTTTTTCATAAAGTGCACTTAGGGCTAGAAATTTTTAAGTTTTTTCCAAATACATCAATTAAGAAATAAAAAACTATAAAAAACTATAAATTGTTTAAGCAATGGTTAAATAATAAATTTTTAGTTTTTCTATTATACATAAGTGTTTAAGTTATTATTGCAGAATAATTGAAAAAAAACTAGAAATTTATAGTTTTAAGTACAAAATTGAAAAATTAACTAAAAATAAATTGTTTAAACAAAGTTTAAATTGAATTAATTTTTAATTTGATACTTGAATGTTGTAGTTACAAAAAAATGTACAATATACAGAAAAAATAATTTCTAGCCCTAAGTACAGTTTATGACAAAAATAATAACAATTAATTGTTTAAACAATCTCTAAATAAATTATTTTTTATTATCAGTAGATATTTTATTCATGACAAATTGCAGAGTCGAGAAAAAAATAGAAATTTCTAGCTCGAATTGCAGTTTATAAAAAAATAACAACAATTGATTGTATTTAAACAATTTAATAAATTGTTATACTTTTTTCATAAATCAGAAACAATCTAAAATTATTTTAATAGGTTTTCTGATTAATTTTCTTAATTATTGAAGCTAATAAAAAATATTTTTAACGATTTTATGATTTATTTAATACTTATTGTTATTAATTACAAAGATTACAAAGATTTAGAAAAAAAGAAAAATCATTTTGGTAAAAAATTGTGATCCGTAAAGTGATTTGAAACGAAAAAGTACATTTTTCGCCACTGTGGGATGCCTGTCGTCGACGGGCGAAAGCTAATAAATAATTATTAAAATAAAATATATGGATTTTTATCAAACAAAATAAGAACACATTAAAATTACAAATCCAAACAAAATAAGATCTTTAGAAATCTAATTATGTTTTTCATTTTTATTCTTATCTTTTATACTTGTTTTTGTAGTGAAAGAAGTTAAAAACATGATTAAATTTTACAATAAATTTTAAATAATGGTAAAAATAATATTTCAACTTACTTATATAAAAATACACGAATAAATGCCCTTGATATGCGGCCTTTTGCAAAATTTTTAACTGATCTTCCAAATTTCGAAGTGACAGATGTTCTTTAGCTATCCACTCTAATATTTCAGCCAGCTAATACAAAGTATTCGATAAATATTTATGACTTTAACCTATATGTATATTTGTTATAGTTAAAGTTTAATAATAATTAATTATAA
The DNA here is from genome assembly GCF_015476425.1 of Leptopilina heterotoma. Lineage (NCBI taxonomy): Eukaryota > Metazoa > Arthropoda > Insecta > Hymenoptera > Figitidae > Leptopilina > Leptopilina heterotoma. Next base: position 954,215 of record NW_025111048.1, on the reverse strand, counting down.
TTAATATTAATTATTTAATATAGAAGTAATAAGTTTATTTTTAAAAAAGTTCCAATATTGTACACTTGTTATTCAATAAATAATTTTACTCTGAAGCAATAATAATAATAATTCATGTTTTATTTTAGTTAAATCATTTTTTCGCACTTTGACGAAAGTAAACTCGGTAATGTTCGCATTAACTAGTTAATCTGGACATTAACCAGTTAATGTTCGAAAAAAAAATTTTCTTTCGAACTTTAACGGATTTGATCAGATAATCCGCAGATTAACTAGTTATAATGTGCACATTACTTGAATTTCGGACTTTAACTATAACATATATACACTGCCGCTCAGTAGGATTCACCTTACATACAGCAAATAAAATTATGGTAAAAAGTTTTTTATTTTAATTTCTAGTAAAGCTGGAAAGTTTATTAATGTATTCCCTACTACCATAATTTTAAGATAATAAATTTAGATAAATGTTTCATCATTTTCTAATTGCAGTTAATAATAAACAAAATTTAAAGTTACCTTTACACAACTTTAAAACCTGTAAAAATTTGTATAAAATAATTATTTAAAATTTTGCTTTCTAATAGAACTAATAGTTTATAGTGATGTCAATTTTCGAATTTCTTAAAATCCTATGAACGACACTGTATATATTTTATTTTTCAAAAGTTAATAATTTAGGTACCTTAGAACATCTTCCTATTAGCAAATAATAACACACGTATAAAATAAAGGTACTAAAGAACATTGGTAAACATATGAATATTTCATTCATGTTGTGTCTTGATGTATACAATTTGACTAACTAGAGACATATGTAAGAATTATTAATTTAAAAACATTTTACAAACACATCAAATTAATTCAAAAATATTCTAAAATATTCGGAGGTTTAAGGTATTTTTCTCCTTCTTCTGTTGTGCATAAAGACGTTTGGGAAATCTACCTATAGATGTGGGTTTAGTACAAAAAAAAAAATAAACAAAATAATACATTATTACCTATATAACTGACGACCCACAACATTACAAATTTTACCTATTAAAACTAATTTATTTATTTATTTATATTTTAATAATAATTACTGGCAACTTGTTAACAATTATATTAAAGTTTTCTTTCATTTCTTGAATTTTAATTTTATAATTGTTCATAATTTGTTTCTTATTTCAAAGTTTAAAGCGTCAATGTAAAAATAAAGAATAAATAAAAATAAAAACATTTTATTACATTTCATAGATTAATAAACATTTTTTTTTTTAATTAATTAAGAAATAAAAGCAACGTAAGACGCTCATAACATGAATATAATTTTTAAATTGTTTTACAAATATTTGGTAAAATAAAAACTTTTTATATCACAATTGCTTCATTTTTCTTATGGTAGAATAATTATTTCGAAATGTTAAAATAAATTTTTAAAAATTAAAATTTGAATTTTTTGTTGAATATGTAAAAATAGTTATTAATTATAAAAATATTGATAAAATGTAAACTTTATATACATGAATCGATTTTTTTTTTCATGCCAGCAATATAATTTTGACAAAAATGAATTCAAATTTCTTTATAGGAAAAAGTTATTTCAAAAAAACACGTTTTCATTAGTAATTAGTACTTTTAATTTATTAATTGTAAATAATTGTTTTGAATTAATTATTATGGAATAAAAATAATGACAACATAATATCTAGATATAATACACTAAACATAACAAAAAACAGAGGTATACACGAAAGATTATTAAGGGATTGAAAACATGAAAGAGTGCGAAAGATTACGAAGATTATTATGGTTAATTAATATACATACCATAGGTATATATTGTAAAATAAACATCATAACTGCAAAAGTACGTAATGGATATGCATATTTTTTACGTTGAAGAGGCCACATTCCAGAGAATGACATAATTAGCTTATTGGCCAAAAAGTATGTGTTATAAACTTCTTCCATTTTCAAAATTATTATTTAATAAGAGAAGATATTTATTACTATTTAATTCAAAATATCTTTTTTAGCCTAGTACATTAACAGCAGTCTTCAATGTACAACTAAAGCACATTTTTTTCAGATATTGATGTACTGCTTAATCAATTCAAACTCTGACATTTATGCTTGTCAATCAAAAACTTTTCTAAACCCTCATTACTTATCATGCAAAAAAACTTATATGTTAATTTAACATACTCTTATTTACTTTTAAATTCAAGGAAAAAACTTTCAGTTTAGTGAAACATGATATTATCTTCACGATACTGTAAAGTGTTCTAAATAACAACTTAAAGGAAACGCACTATTTTTAAATTTATGATAATTATAATTATAAAAGTTTATATTTTTCCAAGTAAAATCAGGTTATCAAGAAATAATTCTTTTGTACTATTAACTAGTAACCTGATTTTACTTGAAAAAATATAAACTTTTATAATTATATCATAAATTCAAAATTGTGCGTTTCCTTTAAGTTGTTATTTAGAACACTTTACAGTATCGTGAAGATAATGTCATGTTTCACTAAACATAAAGTAAATAAGAGCATGTTAAATTGACTTATAAGCTTTTATATGATAAGTAATGAGGGTTTAGAAAAGTTTTTGATTGACAAGCATAAATTTCAGAGTTTGAATTGATTAAGCAGTACATCAATATATCTGAAAAAAATGCTTTAGTTGTACATTGAAGACTGCTGTTAATGTACTAGGTTGAAAAAGATATTTTTAATTAAATAGTAATAAATATATTAAATAAAAAAAAAATATATAAATATATTATTAGATTTCGTTCATAATTTGTTTAAAATAGCAACAATTATTATAAACAAATAGAAATAAAGTTTATAAAATAAACTTCTCCGCCTAATTTCGTATTTTTTCTGGTCAATTATGATTCTCTGTTTTATCACGAGTATTTAAAAAAAAAAGTCAGTATATTGCATTAGGTCAAAAGTTATTAATATTTTTGTGACCGCGCTCGCTGCGCTCCACTGTGGGATAAAAAGAAAAAATTTTGTTTAAATGAACTTTTAGACCCCCAATTTTTAACCGAATTAAAAAATTTGTTTCCCTCTAACTTGGAACTAAATTCTAAAAAGATCTGTGAAAGTAGATTTTTAAATTTTATATTATAAATTTTCAATGTTAATGTAATGTGTAAAAAACGATTTTTTAAACTTTTCAATAGATTTTAAACAAAACTTTTTTTACATACTCAATATTGCATACATTTTACGTCTGAAGGGGTGTGTAAGTAGTAAAAAAATTGTTTTTAAGATTACAAATTGTTATAAACAAATTAAATAAACAATTATACTCTAGACGAAGATAGGATTAAAAATAAATTTTGTTTGTCATTTTTGCGCAGAAATGAATCAAATTTATTACGATTAATGTTTTTTCTAAGCAGCTTAGAGATTATCCTCATGAAAATGTTATTTTACAAATAACTTAAACATTTTTATGAACAAATTATATAAACAATTAAAATGTAGACTAAGATATGCCTAAAAGAAATTGTTTTTTTTTATAAATTTACTGCAGCTTATTGTAATTTAACTTGTTTTTAATAAAACTGATGTTTTTCGATAATTTTTCTTAATTATTTAAACAATTTTAATAAACAATAGCATTTTAGGGACATTTTTAGACACAAATAAATCGAATTTTTACAATTAAGTTTTCTTCTATTGCCCACAGATTATCATCGTAAATAAATTATATTTAAATAACTTTATCATTTTTATAAACAAATTAAATAAACAATTATATTTATCAAACATTTTTGGTTAAAAATTAATTGTCTGTAAATTATAAATTAAGATTAAATTATACAGTTAATTTCTTCTAATGAAAACGAAGTTTTGCTTTAATTTTTCTTATTTTTACAGATAAATAGCATTAACAATTAAATTTGATGAAAATATAATAAAAAAATAAAATGTTTTTAAAACTTGTTTAAATAAAGATTGCAAAAATGTTTTTAAAGTTTTATTTTATTTCTGTCCAAAACTGTTCATACAATGCAATTGTTTATTCAAACGTTTTCAATAACTAAGAAAAATTATCGCAAAACATCAGTTTCATTAAATACAAAAAAAAATTAGATTGCAATAAGCTGAAGTAAGTTTATAAAAAAAAATTTATTATTTTTACCATTATTTAAAATATAATGTAAAACTAAATCCTATTTTTAACTTCCTTCACTACAAAGAAAAAGTATAAAAAATAAGAATAAAAATGCAAAACAGAAATAGATTACATTTTATCATAAGATCACGAAAGAGTTTTTCTTATTTGTTAAATATAATTTTGGAAATTAATAATCTAACAAACTATTTATAAATTTTTTTTCAGTTACAACTGCTATTTTATCTGGAATATTTATTGGAGTTGTAATAGCACCTGCATGTTTGGATATATATAATCCAATTGAAAACTTTACTCGAAGAAAAATATATATTGCAGAAATATTTATTTTATGTGAAGTAAATTTTACAATGAATGTATTTTTAACCACATGGGCAAAGAATGTGGAGAAAAAGAAGGTTTTTTTTATGTTTTTAAGATTTATTGAAAAAATTTTGAACTGTGAACAATGTATGGTCGATACCATGGAAAGAAGAAAATATGAAAAGGACATTTTTTTCTTCGCATGGTTAATTATATTTTGGCCATAGTTTGAAAATATAAAAAGTAAAAAACTATTTTTCTACGAATATATCAATTCTCAGAACAACATTTAAACTCTTTAAGATTGCATTTTGTTCATCACAAGCGGAAAACAGTGCTTTGAAATGAAAATTCTCTGCGGTGGAAAATACTGAAAGCAAAATTCAGTAGATAAAGAAAAAAAGTAACTAGTGAAAAGAGTTTGAGAATGGAAAAGGAACAAGAGAGGCAGTCACTTTTTATATCGTTCTTCCTTCCTGCTACCTTTCTCCAAGGAATTTTAGAGATTATTCCAAAAACTGTCATCCTGATGTGAGAATTTTTCTTTGAAAGCTCCCCACAAATGAATTTCTGATTTAAAAAAAAGAACTTATAGGTAATCGAAAACACCGCTGAAAAAAATGAAATTATTAAAGAAAATTTGAAATTACAATATAATTAAGATATGAGTTGAACAATTTTGAACATCAATATTAATGTTAAAACCATTTCACTGTTATGCGAAAATGAACTTTAGAAATTGCCGTTGCGAGATTAACATCTATTATTGTTTTATGCCGACTGGTCGACATATGGTTACATTCACATTACGTTTATCAGCGTATTGTACCTTATCTTAACTGGTTTCCAATTGTATTGATCAAAACTGTTTTGAGCTACCATAATCTTAACGTTTGGAAGTGAAAATAAAAAAGCAAAATAAATAATACTTTTGTAATAATTTAATGCACTGAAAAAATATTATTTGAATCAAAAAAAGATTTTTGATTCAATTAAATTATTTAATTTGGCTATTATCCATTAAATATTTATTTGTGCTAAGTAAACATTTACTGGACATAAATATTTTAATTTATAGTATTAAATAAATAATTATTTGTACCAAATACGAATTACTAAAGTGATAAATAAATGGAATAATTGGATCTAATAAAGATTTCTTTAAATCAATTATGAAACTACGATTTTCTAATTATTCTGTAAGGAGATTTATAATATAATTTTTTTTTTGAAAATTCAAAATGGCGGATGACATTTTCAAAAATTTATTGTATCAAATATTTAATTATTCATCATAATTCTTGTGGAAAATTTTATTTGTGAATGTAATTGAATTTTTCGATTAATTAATTAAAAATAGTATTAAAAGTAATTGAAATTCTTCAATGAGTTTTAATATTTATGACAATAGTAAGTTCCAAAAGCGCTTAAACATTGTTTCTTTTCATAGTAAGTTTTGCAAAAAAGCCTTTTTTAAACTTAATGATTTCTACTTAAAAAAATTACTAAATATTGAAATTAATTATATTCATCTGCATGTCGCCTTTTTAAATAAATCATTAAATATATGTAAAGAGCGTATCTTAAATTTTAATTTCAATGTTAAGTCTCGTGACAGGTTCTTTGCGCTATCCCGGGAAAAATTTGTTTGTATTCTGAATGCTAATAATGACACTCATAAAAACAAATTTAGATTACTAACAAATAAACAAACAATGAATTCTCAATGTAATCGAGATAATTGGTTTAAAAACTTGACAGACATTGATGTTCCTCCGGAAGTCGTTGAAATTGCATCGTTGGGTCCTAATTTTAGTTTCTCGAATGACATTTCAAAAAAAGATATTATAAATTCTATAAAAAATTTGGAGTCCTCTTTATCTAATCTTGAAATTGATGATACTTTTAAAAATTCTTTAAGAGAAAAATTTTCTAATATTTTGACTAATAATTTGACTAATAAACATTTACCAAAAAATCAAGATAGATCTTTTTCTAAAAAATAACAAAAAACAAAACTCTTTTTAAAAAATAATCCTGAAGTCTTTTTTACTCCAGCAGACAAAGGGAATGTTACTGTTCTCATAAAAAAGGCTGATTATAAAAATAAAATGTCAAACTTGTTTTCCAATGCTTCAACGTACAAACTTATAAAAAAGAACTCCCTTAAAAAAATACATAAGGAAAATGTCCCACTTTGTCCAATAATTTCTCTAATTAATAGCCCCACTCATTTTCTAGCCAAAACATTGTATAATTCCTTAAAAAATTGTATTAGTTTACAACGATCACATATCAACAATAGTTTAGATTTTTAAAAAAAATTATGTAACCTTGCCATGGACGATGGCTACACTTTTCTTTCACTTGATGTAAGTTCTATGTTTACAAACATCTCCTGTGAACTAGTCATTCAGAGTTTAGATCGACGCATACGCTCTATAAATCAAAATTGTAAAATTCCATTCTGCGACATTATCGACTGCACTAAGTTTGTATTTAATAACACGTATTTCTTACTCGATGGGAAATTTTATAGTTAGATTTATGGAACTCCTATGGGATCACCAATCTCGGCCTTTGTTTCTGACATTGTTATGGATGATCTGGAAAATGACTGTCTTGAAATATTAAAAGAAAAATATAATTGTGTCCCTCTATTTTACTTTAGATATGTGGATGATACAATTTTGGCTGTAAGAAGAGAACACGTCGATCTTGTAATTGACACTTTCAATTCTTATAACCAAAAGTTACAATTAACTATGGAAATAGAAAAAAACAATTCCATTAACTTTCTTGACTTGACACTCATTAGAGAAAATAATCATATAATCACTGACTGCGACTGGTATCAAAATAACCTACTTCTCCCGACAGACTAATTAATTATTTTTCAGATCATTCAATTCAACAAAAAAAGAATATTGTGTCTTGACAGTAAATCGCTGTTTGAGAATGTCTTCTCTCTATTTTAAATTTTATTCTTATAAGTGTAGAATGATTTTTTATTATATTTTGACGAAACTTTAATCTTTGACGTGTTAGCATGTGTTCGATGTTCTAACAAAATCTAGGTATATCATTATTGTTAATTTATAGAAATAGTGCTTTTAGACCTTTACAAAAAAATGCTGAAGTGTTACTTATCTATTTAATAAAATTTTAGCCTGATGAGGTTGGCAAACCCTAGCCAACGAAACGTCGCTCTTTTAACGACACACTTTTGAATTTTTATTCAAATCTTACCTTCCCAAGATCATATACATTATCAACGATAATTTTTTTTAAACTTCTATAAAGCATTAGCAGGAGCTAATCAATATAAGTGGCAATATATGTACTATTCTTTAAAATGTAATTTGAGATTTTAATGTAGACACATAATCACATCTCATGCTAGCTCCCGGAAAAAGTTTCGTTTCCTATGCAGTTTACATTTTACAAGCGAAGTAAAATTTTCAAAGAAAGCATAAGTAAAATATTCGAAAGTTGAGTTTAAATAAATTTTAATTTACCATCTCAGCCACATTCTCTTAAAAGCTTGCTAACTTTCATGATTTCATTTTCGAAACTTTCAAGATTCTATATCACAAGATAAAGGTAAAGTAGATATTCATAATAGTATACTTGAAAATCCATTTTTGGATATTTATTTCAGTATTTTAATTTCTTTTAAAACTAATTTCAAATAATTATAAAAGTTTTCCGTAAAAAAATAAGGACATATTAAAGAGTAAACTGAACTTGTGGGATATTTTTGTTTAAGATAAAAACTTAATTAGATTAGAAGTAATTTTATTTGCTTAGACCAATCTTATTAAGTAGTGAAAACAACTTTTCAAAAAACTCAAACTCAAATTATTGTGTTTTATTATTATTCGAATAAAATTATTCAAATAAAATTATAAAGAGTAAAAACTAAAATATATAGCTTTATTAATAAAAACATAACTTCCAATGATAAAGTATTGAGAATTTTTAAATATAATTGACATATAAATTTTTTCAAGCATGCGGTAAAAATTTGTAACAATTCATGCGTTTACAAATATGAATTATAATTTATGTATAAGGTCATGAATTTTTCCTCACAAATTGGTTCATTAATCTCTTTTCCACAATTTCAGTTTTATGTCCAGGCCAAGTCGGTGGCTCACCAATAAAATATACGTGTCGCTACCTTTATTTCTCATTCATTCACAGTTATCGATTTATTTACGACTTTAGCCAATGTCCGGTTGCTCAGCACTTCATCATATTCGAGCTATATGTATATATAGATTTGTGCATTCGTTGAAATTCGTTGGACAAGTGTTAATTCACGCTTTGACGAATTTCGTCATATTTAAAGGGGAATGGGAAATGTAATTATTTATTTTTCCTTTCTAAGAGGAGAAAAAATATTACATGTTGTAAAAATTAATAATTATTTGAAAAAAAATATACACCATTGTTTTTGGGTAATAATAATTATAGCAAATGGAAATTTTCACATATTATGTCACATTAATTTCTTAATTTCACACTTTTTAAACGTTGTAAATGAGAATTTGAAAAATCTTTATTCTTGAATTACACAGTAAATCGTGAGGTATTAAAAAATGTTGCAGATTAAATCAGGGACCGTCACGGAAATCAAATTTTGATTTCGTTACGATATTCCAAAACAAAACGAAATTATTAATGTATTTTGATTTTGATTCGGTAACGAAACAAAATTTACTTCCTATTTTGATTCTGATACTGTAACAAAACAAAATTTACTTTCTATTTTGATTCTGATAATGTAACGAAACAAAATTCACTTCCTATATTGATTCTGATACGTTAACGAAACAAAATTTACTTCCTATTTTGATTCTGATATTATAATACTGCAATTCGGTTTTCTTATAGAAACAGAAGTCGATTCGAATTCTATTTCAGATTTCGTATGTAAAAACGATATTATCTTCTGATATATTTGACATTTGCAACAAAATTTAGGTTCAATGAGACTTATACACGCGCAGTAGTATTTTATCAAAATTAAAACAAAAAAGAATTTTGATTTTGATATTGGAATCAAAACTAAATAGAATGGAATTTTGATTTTGATATTGGAACCAAAACGAAATAGAATGGAATTTTGATTTTGATATTGAAACCAAAACGAAATAGAGTTGAATTTTGATTTTGATATTGGAACCAAAACGAAATAGAGTTGAATTTTGATTTTGATATTGGAATCAGAACTAAATAGAATGGAATTTTGATTCTGATACCCATATCCGAATCAAAACAAAAGTATTTTTTAATTTTGTTTTGGTTCCGTGACGGTCCCTGGATTAAATTAACACCAAAAAAGATTAAAATAATAAATTTTGCTGTTATTTTTTACAATGAATGAAATTTTAGTTCATTAAATTTTTTTATAACTGTAAAACATGAAGATATCGATAACTCCGAGTCTTCGACTCGGAGTGATCGATTTCTTCATATTTTATAATAATTAAAGATGATTTTATATTATAAGAATATTATACTTCTTCCAAATTATTTTCATTACTTCAAATCAATTATTATTTTCAAAAATTTTTAACTACAATTTTATTTTACATCAACTATATTTAATAATTTTCGAAAAAGTTCTTTGGCAATTTTTAAATCCATTTGTTTACAATATTTAATTTCATGAAATTTCAATTTTTCCTAAATTCTTTAATCAAATGCATATTAGAAAATAAAAACTTCAAATAATATAAAATAAAATTCAATTAAACTTTTTAAAAAAAATTAATTTCAAAATTTAATTATTTCTAAAAATTCACGCTATATTGCTTTTAATATTCAATTATAATCTAAAGCTTAAACTGAAATTTATTTTTATGAAATAAAAATCAATTTTTATTAGAAAATTCTACAAGAATTTTATTATTCAAATACAAAAGTAAATAATTTATTGAATAATTGAATGTTTCTCAAAATTCAATTCTCATAAAGAATTTTATTAACAAAATTTTAAATAATTGAATTCTTTTGTCGAATTTTTATTAAAACTTGCATAAACATAATTACTTTTTTCAAGGAATTCAATTATAATTAATAAAACTCTACGATGAATTTTATTATTAGTAAAAAAAATTGAATCCTTAAGAAGAATTTTATTACTCTTAAAAATAATTTAATTTCTGCAATAATTTGTAACTTCTCTAAAATTAAATATTTTTCTTGTGTTTTTAACCCCTTGACTGTGGATGACGTGTATACACGTCATGAAAAAAACTGGCCCAAACAGTGGATGACGTGTATACACGTCATGGCCCAAACAAGAAAACATCTTAACATATATTCGCAAAAATTCTTACCCAGGGGTTTTTGGGGTCGCTGATCACGTTTCTGAAGTCAGATTTTCAAAATAAATCATTTTTCATCCAAAATGGCCGCCAAAAATTTTGAAAAATTTCAAAAGTGGATAAATTCTTTTAAAAATTTTTACTCGGGGGTTTTTGGGGTCGCTGATCACGAATCTGAAGTAAGATTTTAAAAACAAATAATTTTTCATCCAAAATGGTCGCCAAAAATTTTGAAAAATTTTAAAAGTGGATAAATTCTTTTAATAATTCTTACCATTTAAACTTTGAAAAGCTAATAACAGATTCGTAATCAGCGACCCCGAAAACCCCCGAATAACGAATTTTAAGCGAATCCAATGAATTTTTCAAAATCGTGTCCGCCATTTTGGATCCGCCATTTTGAATTTTTGAAAACTAACACCGGAATCGTAATCAGCGACCCCAAAAACCCCTTAGTACCTATTGTCATGAAAATTTATTTACAAGAAGGTCTTACACATTTTGGGACCATTTTGTTATATTTTAGCTACACACTGAAGGGGTTAACAAATTTAAATTGTCTGATAGCATTCGGGTGGTGGTGTTACTACTTAAAAATTGAAATAAAATTCTCTATTCTTCAGGATTGTGTGGGGCTCAGTCCCTACTAGAACTCTGGTAATATTCAGATTATTAGAATTGTTATATTTGGAAGAAATAAATTTTTATTTTCGTTCTTACCAAATTATGATTGTCTGATGGCGTACGGGTAGACCTGCTACTACTTAAAAATTGAAATAAAATTCTCTATTCTTCAGGATTGTGTGGGGCGCAGTCCCTACTAGAACTCTGGTAATTTTCAGATTATTAGAATTGTTATATTTAGAAGAAATAAATTTTTATTTTCATTTTCAACAAATTTAAATTGTCTGATAGCATTCGGGTGGTGGTGCTACTACTTAAAAATTGAAATAAAATTCTCTATTCTTCAGGATTGTGTGGGGCTCAGTCCCTACTAGAACTCTGGTAATTTTAAAATTATTAGAATTGTTATATTTGGAAGAAATAAATTTTTATTTTCATTTTTAACAAATTTAAATTGTCTGATAGCATTCAAGTGGTGGTGCTACTACTTAAAAATTGAAATAAAATTCTCCATTCTTCAGGATTGTGTGGGGCTCAGTCCCTACTAGAACTCTGGTAATTTTCAGATTAATAGAATTGTTATATTTGGAAGAAATAAATTTTTATTTTCGTTCTTTCCAAATTATGATTGTCTGATGGCGGACGGATAAACCTGCTACTACTTAAAAATTGAAATAAAATTCTCTATTCTTCAGAATTGCGTAAAACTGAGTCCCTACTAGAACTCTGGTAATTTTCAGATTATTAGAAATGTTATATTTGGAAGAAATAAATTTTTATTTTCATTTTTAACAAATTTAAATTGTCTAATAGCATTCGGGTGGTGGTGCTACTACTTAAAAATTGAAATAAAATTCTCTATTCTTCAGGATTGTGTGGGGCTCAGTCCCTACTAGAACTCTGGTAATTTTCAGATTATTAGAATTGTTATATTTGGAAGAAATAAATTTTTATTTTCGTTCTTACCAAATTATGATTGTCTGATGGCGTACGGGTGGACCTGCTACTACTTAAAAATTGAAATAAAATTCTCTATTCTTCAGGATTGTGTGAGGCTCAGTCCCTACTAGAACTCTGGTAATTTTCAGATTATTAGAATTGTTATATTTGGAAGAAATAAATTTTTATTTTCATTTTTAACAAATTTAAATTGTCTGATAGCATTCGGGTAGTGGTGCTACTACTTAAAAATTGAAATAAAATTCTCTATTCTTCAGGATTGTGTGGGGCTCAGTCCCTACTAGAACTCTGGTAATTTTCAGATTATTAGAATTGATATATTTGGAAGAAATAAATTTTTATTTTCATTTTTAACAAATTTAAATTGTCTGATAGCATTCGGGTGGTGGTGCTACTACTTAAAAATTGAAATAAAATTCTCTATTCTTCAGGATTGTGTGGGGCTCAGTCCCTACTAGAACTCTGGTAATTTTCAGATTATTAGAATTGTTATATTTGGAAGAAATAAATTTTTATTTTTATTTTTAACAAATTTAAATTGTCTGATAGCATTCGGGTGGTGGTGCTACTACTTAAAAATTGAAATAAAATTCTCTTTTCTTCAGGATTGTGTGGTGCTCAGTCCCTACTAAAACTCTGGTAATTTTCAGATTATTAGAATTGTTATATTTGGAAGAAATAAATTTTTATTTTCGTTCTTACCAAATTATGATTGTCTGATAGCATTCGGGTGGTGGTGCTACTACTTAAAAATTGAAATAAAATTCTCTATTCTTCAGGATTGTGTGGGGCTCAGTCCCTACTAGAACTCTGGTAATTTTAAAATTATTAGAATTGTTATATTTGGAAGAAATAAATTTTTATTTTCATTTTTAACAAATTTAAATTGTCTGATAGCATTCAAGTGGTGGTGCTACTACTTAAAAATTGAAATAAAATTCTCTATTCTTCAGGATTGTGTGGGGCTCAGTCCCTACTAGAACTCTGGTAATTTTCAGATTAATAGAATTGTTATATTTGGAAGAAATAAATTTTTATTTTCGTTCTTTCCAAATTATGATTGTCTGATGGCGGACGGATGGACCTGCTACTACTTAAAAATTGAAATAAAATTCTCTATTCTTCAGAATTGCGTAAAACTGAGTCCCTACTAGAACTCTGGTAATTTTCAGATTATTAGAAATGTTATATTTGGAAGAAATAAATTTTTATTTTCGTTCTTACCAAATTATGATTGTCTGATAGCATTCGGGTGGTGGTGCTACTACTTAAAAATTGAAATAAAATTCTCTATTCTTCAGGATTGTGTGGGGCTCAGTCCCTACTAGAACTCTGGTAATTTTCAGATTATTAGAATTGTTATATTTGGAAGAAATAAATTTTTATTTTTATTTTTAACAAATTTAAATTGTCTGATAGCATTCGGGTGGTGGTGCTACTACTTAAAAATTGAAATAAAATTCTCTTTTCTTCAGGATTGTGTGGTGCTCAGTCCCTACTAAAACTCTGGTAATTTTCAGATTATTAGAATTGTTATATTTGGAAGAAATAAATTTTTATTTTCGTTCTTACCAAATTATGATTGTCTGATAGCATTCCGATGGTGGTGCTACTACTTAAAAATTGAAATAAAATTCTCTTTTCTTCAGGATTGTGTGGGGCTCAGTCCCTACTAGAACTCTGGTAATTTTCAGATTATTAGAATTGTTATATTTGGAAGAAATAAATTTTTATTTTCATTTTTAACAAATTTAAATTGTCTGATAGCATTCGGGTGGTGGTGCTACTACTTAAAAATTGAAATAAAATTCTCTATTCTTCAGGATTGTGTGGGGCTCAGTCCCTACTAGAACTCTGGTAATTTTTAGATTATTAGAATTGTTATATTTGGAAGAAATAAATTTTTATTTTCATTTTTAACAAATTTAAATTGTCTGATAGCATTCGGGTGGTGGTGCTACTACTTAAAAATTAAAATAAAATTCTCTATTCTTCAGGATTGTGTGGGGCTCAGTCCCTACTAGAACTCTGGTAATTTTCAGATTATTAGAATTGTTATATTTGGAAGAAATAAATTTTTATTTTCATTTTTAACAAATTTAAATTGTCTAATAGCATTCGGGTGGTGGTGCTACTACTTAAAAATTGAAATAAAATTCTCTATTCTTCAGGATTGTGTGGGGCTCAGTCCCTACTAGAACTCTGGTAATTTTCAGATTATTAGAATTGTTATATTTGGAAGAAATAAATTTTTATTTTCGTTCTTACCAAATTATGATTGTCTGATGGCGTACGGGTGGACCTGCTACTACTTAAAAATTGAAATAAAATTCTCTATTCTTCAGGATTGTGTGGGGCTCAGTCCCTACTAGAACTCTGGTAATTATCAGATTATTAGAATTGTTATATTTGGAAGAAATAAATTTTTATTTTCATTTTTAACAAATTTAAATTGTCTGATAGCATTCGGGTGGTGGTGCTACTACTTAAGAATTGAAATAAAATTCTCTTTTCTTCAGGATTGTGTGGTGCTCAGTCCCTACTAAAACTCTGGTAATTTTCAGATTATTAGAATTGTTATATTTGGAAGAAATAAATTTTTATTTTCGTTCTTACCAAATTATGATTGTCTGATAGCATTCCGATGGTGGTGCTACTACTTAAAAATTGAAATAAAATTCTCTTTTCTTCAGGATTGTGTGGGGCTCAGTCCCTACTAGAACTCTGGTAATTTTCAGATTATTAGAATTGTTATATTTGGAAGAAATAAATTTTTATTTTCATTTTTAACAAATTTAAATTGTCTGATAGCATTCGGGTGGTGGTGCTACTACTTAAAAATTGAAATAAAATTCTCTATTCTTCAGGATTGTGTGGGGCTCAGTCCCTACTAGAACTCTGGTAATTTTCAGATTATTAGAATTTGTTATATTTGGAAGAAATAAATTTTTATTTTCATTTTTAACAAATTTAAATTGTCTGATAGCATTCGGGTGGTGGTGCTACTACTTAAAAATTGAAATAAAATTCTCTATTCTTCAGGATTGTGTGGGGCTCAGTCCCTACTAGAACTCTGGTAATTTTCAGATTATTAGAATTGATATATTTGGAAGAAATAAATTTTTATTTTCATTTTTAACAAATTTAAATTGTCTGATAGCATTCGGGTGGTGGTGCTACTACTTAAAAATTGAAATAAAATTCTCTATTCTTCAGGATTGTGTGGGGCTCAGTCCCTACTAGAACTCTGGTAATTTTCAGATTATTAGAATTGTTATATTTGGAAGAAATAAATTTTTATTTTTATTTTTAACAAATTTAAATTGTCTGATAGCATTCGGGTGGTGGTGCTACTACTTAAAAATTGAAATAAAATTCTCTATTCTTCAGGATTGTGTGGGGTTCAGTCCCTACTAGAACTCTGGTAATTTTCAGATTATTAGAATTGTTATATTTGGAAGAAATAAATTTTTATTTTCATTTTTAACAAATTTAAATTGTCTGATAGCATTCGGGTGGTGGTGCTACTACTTAAAAATTAAAATAAAATTCTCTATTCTTCAGGATTGTGTGGGGCTCAGTCCCTACTAGAACTCTGGTAATTTTCAGATTATTAAAATTGTTATATTTGGAAGAAATAAATTTTTATTTTCATTTTTAACAAATTTAAATTGTCTGATAGCTTTCGGGTGGTGGTGCTACTACTTAAAAATTGAAATAAAATTCTCTATTCTTCAGGATTGTGTGGGGCTCAGTCCCTACTAGAACTCTGGTAATTTTCAGATTATTAGAATTGTTATATTTGGAAGAAATAAATTTTTTTTCGTTTTTACCAAATTATGATTGTCTGATGGCGTACGGGTGGACCTGCTACTACTTAAAAATTGAAATAAAATTCTCTATTCTTCAGGATTGTGTGGGGCTCAGTCCCTACTAGAACTCTGGTAATTTTCAGATTATTAGAATTGTTATATTTGGAAGAAATAAATTTTTATTTTCATTTTTAACAAATTTAAATTGTCTGATAGCATTCGGGTGGTGGTGCTACTACTTAAAAATTGAAATAAAATTTTCTATTCTTAAGGATTGTGTGGGGCTCAGTCCCTACTAGAACTCTGGTAATTTTCAGATTATTAGAATTGTTATATTTGGAAGAAATAAATTTTTATTTTCATTTTTAACAAATTTAAATTGTCTGATAGCATTCGGGTGGTGGTGCTACTACTTAAAAATTAAAATAAAATTCTCTATTCTTCAGGATTGTGTGGGGCTCAGTCCCTACTAGAACTCTGGTAATTTTCAGATTATTAGAATTGTTATATTTGGAAGAAATAAATTTTTATTTTCGTTCTTACCAAATTATGATTGTCTGATAGCGTACGGGTGGACCTGCTACTACTTAAAAATTAAAATAAAATTCTCTATTCTTCAGGATTGCGTAAAACTGAGTCCCTACTAGAACTCTGGTAATTTTCAGATTATTAGAATTGTTATATTTGGAAGAAATAAATTTTTATTTTCATTTTTAACAAATTTAAATTGTCTAATAGCATTCGGGTGGTGGTGCTACTACTTAAAACTTGAAATAAAATTCTCCTTTCTTTAGGATTGTGTGAGGCTCAGTCCCTACTAGAACTCTGGTAATTTTCAGATTATTAGAATTGTTATATTTGGAAGAAATAAATTTTTATTTTCGTTTTTACCAAATTATGATTGTCTGATGGCGTACGGGTGGAACTGCTACTACTTAAAAATTGAATTAAAATTCTCTATTCTTTAGGATTGTGTGGGGCTCAGTCCCTACTAGAACTCTGGTAATTTTCAGATTATTAGAATTGTTATATTTGGAAGAAATAAATTTTTATTTTCGTTCTTACCAAATTATGATTGTCTGATGGCGTACGGGTGGACCTGCTACTACTTAAAAATTGAAATAAAATTCTCTATTCTTCAGGATTGTGTGGGGCTCAGTCCCTACTAGAACTCTGTTAATTTTCAGATTATTTGAATTGTTATATTTGGAAAAAATAAATTTTTATTTTTAACAAATTTAAATTGTCTGATAGCATTCGGGTGGTGGTGCTACTACTTAAAAATTGAAATAAAATTCTCTATTCTTCAGGATTGTGTGGGGCTCAGTCCCTACTAGAACTCTGGTAATTTTCAGATTATTAGAATTTGTTATATTTGGAAGAAATAAATTTTTATTTTCATTTTTAACAAATTTAAATTGTCTGATAGCATTCGGGTGGTGGTGCTACTACTTAAAAATTGAAATAAAATTCTCTATTCTTCAGGATTGTGTGGGGCTCAGTCCCTACTAGAACTCTGGTAATTTTCAGATTATTAGAATTGATATATTTGGAAGAAATAAATTTTTATTTTCATTTTTAACAAATTTAAATTGTCTGATAGCATTCGGGTGGTGGTGCTACTACTTAAAAATTGAAATAAAATTCTCTATTCTTCAGGATTGTGTGGGGCTCAGTCCCTACTAGAACTCTGGTAATTTTCAGATTATTAGAATTGTTATATTTGGAAGAAATAAATTTTTATTTTTATTTTTAACAAATTTAAATTGTCTGATAGCATTCGGGTGGTGGTGCTACTACTTAAAAATTGAAATAAAATTCTCTATTCTTCAGGATTGTGTGGGGTTCAGTCCCTACTAGAACTCTGGTAATTTTCAGATTATTAGAATTGTTATATTTGGAAGAAATAAATTTTTATTTTCATTTTTAACAAATTTAAATTGTCTGATAGCATTCGGGTGGTGGTGCTACTACTTAAAAATTAAAATAAAATTCTCTATTCTTCAGGATTGTGTGGGGCTCAGTCCCTACTAGAACTCTGGTAATTTTCAGATTATTAAAATTGTTATATTTGGAAGAAATAAATTTTTATTTTCATTTTTAACAAATTTAAATTGTCTGATAGCTTTCGGGTGGTGGTGCTACTACTTAAAAATTGAAATAAAATTCTCTATTCTTCAGGATTGTGTGGGGCTCAGTCCCTACTAGAACTCTGGTAATTTTCAGATTATTAGAATTGTTATATTTGGAAGAAATAAATTTTTTTTTCGTTTTTACCAAATTATGATTGTCTGATGGCGTACGGGTGGACCTGCTACTACTTAAAAATTGAAATAAAATTCTCTATTCTTCAGGATTGTGTGGGGCTCAGTCCCTACTAGAACTCTGGTAATTTTCAGATTATTAGAATTGTTATATTTGGAAGAAATAAATTTTTATTTTCATTTTTAACAAATTTAAATTGTCTGATAGCATTCGGGTGGTGGTGCTACTACTTAAAAATTGAAATAAAATTTTCTATTCTTAAGGATTGTGTGGGGCTCAGTCCCTACTAGAACTCTGGTAATTTTCAGATTATTAGAATTGTTATATTTGGAAGAAATAAATTTTTATTTTCATTTTTAACAAATTTAAATTGTCTGATAGCATTCGGGTGGTGGTGCTACTACTTAAAAATTAAAATAAAATTCTCTATTCTTCAGGATTGTGTGGGGCTCAGTCCCTACTAGAACTCTGGTAATTTTCAGATTATTAGAATTGTTATATTTGGAAGAAATAAATTTTTATTTTCGTTCTTACCAAATTATGATTGTCTGATAGCGTACGGGTGGACCTGCTACTACTTAAAAATTAAAATAAAATTCTCTATTCTTCAGGATTGCGTAAAACTGAGTCCCTACTAGAACTCTGGTAATTTTCAGATTATTAGAATTGTTATATTTGGAAGAAATAAATTTTTATTTTCATTTTTAACAAATTTAAATTGTCTAATAGCATTCGGGTGGTGGTGCTACTACTTAAAACTTGAAATAAAATTCTCCTTTCTTTAGGATTGTGTGAGGCTCAGTCCCTACTAGAACTCTGGTAATTTTCAGATTATTAGAATTGTTATATTTGGAAGAAATAAATTTTTATTTTCGTTTTTACCAAATTATGATTGTCTGATGGCGTACGGGTGGAACTGCTACTACTTAAAAATTGAATTAAAATTCTCTATTCTTTAGGATTGTGTGGGGCTCAGTCCCTACTAGAACTCTGGTAATTTTCAGATTATTAGAATTGTTATATTTGGAAGAAATAAATTTTTATTTTCGTTCTTACCAAATTATGATTGTCTGATGGCGTACGGGTGGACCTGCTACTACTTAAAAATTGAAATAAAATTCTCTATTCTTCAGGATTGTGTGGGGCTCAGTCCCTACTAGAACTCTGTTAATTTTCAGATTATTTGAATTGTTATATTTGGAAAAAATAAATTTTTATTTTTAACAAATTTAAATTGTCTGATAGCATTCGGGTGGTGGTTCTACTACTTAAAAATTGAAATAAAATTCTCTATTCTTCAGGATTGTGTGGGGCTCAGTCCCTACTAGAACTCTGGTAATTTTCAGATTATTAGAATTGTTATATTTGGAAGAAATAAATTTTTATTTTCATTTTTAACAAATTTAAATTGTCTGATAGCATTCGGGTGGTGGTTCTACTACTTAAAAATTGAAATAAAATTCTCTATTCTTCAGGATTGTGTGGGGCTCAGTCCCTACTAGAACTCTGGTAATTTTCAGATTATTAGAATTGTTATATTTGGAAGAAATAAATTTTTATTTTCGTTCTTACCAAATTATGATTGTCTGATGGCGTACGGGTGGACCTGCTACTACTTAAAAATTGAAATTAAATTCTCTATTCTTCAGGATTGTGTTAGGCTCAGTCCCTACTAGAACTCTGGTAATTTTCAGATTATTAGAATTGTTATATTTGGAAGAAATAAATTTCTATTTTCATTTTTAACAAATTTAAATTGTCTGATAGCATTCGGGTGGTGGTGCTACTACTTAAAAATTGAAATAAAATTCTCTATTCTTCAGGATTGTGTGGGGCTCAGTCCCTACTAGAACTCTGTTAATTTTCAGATTATTAGAATTGTTATATTTGGAAGAAATAAATTTTTATTTTTATTTTTAACAAATTTAAATTGTCTGATAGCATTCGGGTGGTGGTGCTACTACTTAAAAATTGAAATAAAATTCTCTATTCTTCAGGATTGTGTGGGGCTCAGTCCCTACTAGAACTCTGGTAATTTTCAGATTATTAGAATTGTTATATTTGGAAGAAATAAATTTTTATTTTCATTTTTAACAAATTTAAATTGTCTGATAGCATTCGGGTGGTGGTGCTACTACTTAAAAATTGAAATAAAATTCTCTATTCTTAAGGATTGTGTGGGGCTCAGTCCCTACTAGAACTCTGGTAATTTTCAGATTATTAGAATTGTTATATTTGGAAGAAATAAATTTTTATTTTCATTTTTAACAAATTTAAATTGTCTGATAGCATTCGGGTGGTGGTGCTACTACTTAAAAATTAAAATAAAATTCTCTATTCTTCAGGATTGTGTGGGGCTCAGTCCCTACTAGAACTCTGGTAATTTTCAGATTATTAGAATTGTTATATTTGGAAGAAATAAATTTTTATTTTCATTTTTAACAAATTTAAATTGTCTGATAGCATTCGGGTGGTGGTGCTACTACTTAAAAATTAAAATAAAATTCTCCTTTCTTTAGGATTGTGTGGGGCTCAGTCCCTACTAGAACTCTGGTAATTTTCAGATTATTAGAATTGTTATATTTGGAAGAAATAAATTTTTATTTTCGTTTTTACCAAATTATGATTGTCTGATGGCGTACGGGTGGAACTGCTACTACTTAAAAATTGAATTAAAATTCTCTATTCTTTAGGATTGTGTGGGGCTCAGTCCCTACTAGAACTCTGGTAATTTTCAGATTATTAGAATTGTTATATTTGGAAGAAATAAATTTTTATTTTCGTTCTTACCAAATTATGATTGTCTGATGGCGTACGGGTGGACCTGCTACTACTTAAAAATTGAAATAAAATTCTCTATTCTTCAGGATTGTGTGGGACTCAGTCCCTACTAGAACTCTGGTAATTTTCAGATTATTAGAATTGTTATATTTGGAAGAAATAAATTTTTATTTTCATTTTTAACAAATTTAAATTGTCTGATAGCATTCGGGTGGTGGTGCTACTACTTAAAAATTGAAATAAAATTCTCTATTCTTCAGGATTGTGTGGGGCTCAGTCCCTACTAGAACTCTGGTAATTTTCAGATTATTAGAATTGTTATATTTGGAAGAAATAAATTTTTATTTTCATTTTTAACAAATTTAAATTGTCTGATAGCATTCGGGTGGTGGTGCTACTACTTAAAAATTGAAATACAATTCTCTATTTTTTAGGATTGTGTGGGGCTCAGTCCCTACTAGAACTCTGGTAATTTTCAGATTATTAGAATTGTTATATTTGGAAGAAATAAATTTTTATTTTCATTTTTAACAAATTTAAATTGTCTGATAGCATTCGGGTGGTGGTGCTACTACTTAAAAATTAAAATAAAATTCTCTATTCTTCAGGATTGTGTGGGGCTCAGTCCCTACTAGAACTCTGGTAATTTTCAGATTATTAGAATTGTTATATTTGGAAGAAATAAATTTTTATTTTCATTTTTAACAAATTTAAATTGTCTGATAGCATTCGGGTGGTGGTTCTACTACTTAAAAATTGAAATAAAATTCTCTATTCTTCAGGATTGTGTGGGGCTCAGTCCCTACTAGAACTCTGGTAATTTTCAGATTATTAGAATTGTTATATTTGGAAGAAATAAATTTTTATTTTCATTTTTAACAAATTTAAATTGTCTGATAGCTTTCGGGTGGTGGTGCTACTACTTAAAAATTGAAATAAAATTCTCTATTCTTCAGGATTGTGTGGGGCTCAGTCCCTACTAGAACTCTGGTAATTTTCAGATTATTAGAATTGTTATATTTGGAAGAAATAAATTTTTATTTTCATTTTTAACAAATTTAAATTGTCTGATAGCATTCGGGTGGTGGTGCTACTACTTAAAAATTGAAATAAAATTCTCTATTCTTCAGGATTGTGTGGGGCTCAGTCCCTACTAGAACTCTGTTAATTTTCAGATTATTAGAATTGTTATATTTGGAAGAAATAAATTTTTATTTTTATTTTTAACAAATTTAAATTGTCTGATAGCACTCGGGTGGTGGTGCTACTACTTAATTATTGAAATAAAATTCTCTATTTTTCAGGATTGTGTGGGGCTCAGTCCCTACTAGAACTCTGGTAATTTTCAGATTAATAAAATTGTTATATTTGGAAGAAATAAATTTTTATTTTCGTTCTTTCCAAATTATGATTGTCTGATGGCGGACGGATGGACCTGCTACTACTTAAAAATTAAAATAAAATTCTCTATTCTTCAGAATTGCGTAAAACTGAGTCCCTACTAGAACTCTGGTAATTTTCAGATTATTAGAATTGTTATATTTGGAAGAAATAAATTTTTATTTTCGTTCTTACCAAATTATGATTATCTGATAGCGTACGGGTGTACCTGCTACTACTTAAAAATTGAAATAAAATTCTCTATTCTTCAGGATTGCGTAAAACTGAGTCCCTACTAGAACTCTGGTAATTTTCAGATTATTAGAATTGTTATATTTGGAAGAAATAAATTTTTATTTTCGTTTGTACCAAATGATGATTGTCTGATGGCGTACGGGTGGACCTGCTACTACTTAAAAATTGAAATAAAATTCTCTATTCTTCAGGATTGTGTGGGGCTCAGTCCCTACTAGAACTCTGGTAATTTTCAGATTATTAGAATTGTTATATTTGGAAGAAATAAATTTTTATTTTCATTTTTAACAAATTTAAATTGTCTGATAGCATTGGGGTGGTGGTGCTACTACTTAAAAATTGAAATAAAATTCTCTATTCTTCAGGATTGTGTGGGGCTCAGTCCCTACTAGAACTCTGGTAATTTTCAGATTAATAGAATTGTTATATTTGGAAGAAATAAATTTTTATTTTCGTTCTTTCCAAATTATGATTGTCTGATGGCGTACGGATGGACCTGCTACTACTTAAAAATTGTAATAAAATTCTCTATTCTTCAGGATTGTGTGGGGCTCAGTCCCTACTAGAACTCTGGTAATTTTCAGATTATTAGAATTGTTATATTTAGAAGAAATAAATTTTTATTTTCGTTCTTACCAAATTATGATTGTCTGATGGCGTACGGGTGGACCTGCTACTACTTAAAAATTAAAATAAAATTCTCTATTCTTCAGGATTGCGTAAAACTGAGTCCCTACTAGAACTCTGGTAATTTTCAGATTATTAGAATTGTTATATTTGGAAGAAATAAATTTTTATTTTCATTTTTAACCCCTTGACTGTGGATGACGTGTATACACGTCATGGCCAGAACAAGAAAACATCTTAACGTATATTCGCAAAAATTTTTACTCGGGGGTTTTTGGGGTCGATGATTACGTTTCTGAAGTCAGATTTTCAAAATAAATAATTTTTTATCCAAAATGGTCGCCAAAAATTTTGAAAAATTTTAAAAGTGGATAAATTCTTTTAATAATTCTTACCATTTAAACTTTGAAAAGCTAATAACAGATTCGTAATCAGCGACCCCGAAAACCCCCGAATAACGAATTTTAAGCGTATTCAATGAATTTTTCGAAATCGTGTCCGCCATTTTGGATCCGCCATTTTGAATTTTAAAAAACTAATGTCAGATTCGTAATCAGCGACCACGAAAATCCCCGAGTAACGATTTTTAAGCGAATCCAATGAATTTTTCAAAATCGTGTCCGATATTTTGGATCCGCCATTTTGAATTTTTGAAAACTAACACCGGAATCGTAATCAGCGACCCCAAAAACCCCTTAGTACCTATTGTCATGAAAATTTATTTACAAGAAGGTCTTACACATTTTGGGACCATTTTGTTATATTTTAGCTACACACTGAAGGGGTTAACTAAAATTCTTCAATAAATCCATTATTTTTAATAATTTTTAAAAAAGTTCTTCTTTGAGAATTTTCAAGTTCATTCGTTTACAAATCAATTTTACAAAATTTCAATTATCCTGAAATTCTGCAATTAAATATATATTGAAATAGTAGATATTGAAAATCATTGAATTTTAGAAAACTTTTGAAAATAATTGAAATTTTGACAAGAATTTGATTAAATAAAATTTTGCAAAATAATTGAATATCAGAGAAGAATTTTATTCCTGATTTATAAAGAGAATTGAAATTTTGACGAGAATTTTTTTAAATTTTTGAACACAATTGAATTCAGTAACTATGTTACTAAGTTAGTTAGTAAGTTAGTAACTAAGTTAGTAACTAACTTACTAACTTACTATTCTCCCTGGAGAAACTGAATTCTTTGAATTTTTACAAATCGCTGATTTTGGTGTTTTATTTAAAGTAAAATTTAATTCATAGTTAAAAATAACACCAAAATAGATTATTTTAATGCTTTCTGGTGTTAATTTAATCCTAGAGGGATTAAACTGTTGCAGATTATTTTAATCCATTCTGGCGTTATTTTAACACCTCACGTTTTACTGTGTTTAGAAATGTTGTCAGACGGACTTAAAATTGGAAAAATTTAGCTCATTTAAAAAGAGAGACTAGCAGAATTTATTTTTGTCGAAAAGCTAAGTATTTTAAGCGATAACAAGTGGGAACTCTTGAATGTTTTTTTTTTTGTAATAGGGATACAGTGGGAAAGTGAAATATTTAGGTAAATTTTTTCTAGAAAGTTTACTTTTTTTTGCAAATAAGTAATTTTCACGAAAATGTAAAGAAAGAAAAATTTTAAATATTTTCCTATTAAATTCTATTCTTTCTCAACATGTGCAGCTTGTTCTATATAAAGTGAGACGATATCACAGAGTTTAAGAAGTCTGATCGACTCGTAAATCTCTTTTCTTGCCGTTTACTGACATGAATTTAAATTATCCGCGCAGACCTCTTCAATTCCTTTACGCATAGTACAAAAAACGAATAAAACTTTTACGATGGAATAAAATGCATCGAAAATTAGGTGGAAAATTGTGATGGTTAGATGTAATACGACCTATTAGACTCAATATAATTTTATATTCGTATGCATACAGATAATAATTTCATGTCCTCATAAAACGTACGGTTCCACCTACTGACTAAAAATAAGCCAAATATTTTATTATTGCTCAGAAAAAAAAGTATGATGTTAAACTAAACACCAAAGTACATCGTTTAAAATAAACATTTTTATATTCTACAAAAAATGAATGAATTCTTAAATTATTCTATTAAAAAAAATTATATTTTATTTACGACAATAATAATAATAATAATAATAATAATAATAATAATAATTATGTTTCTAAAGAAAAATCAATAAAAAAGTTTGCACATTACACATATTTATAAAATACACAAACTGAAATGTGTTATTGCAATGAAAAGCACGTTTTTACTTTGGCTTTCTGAATAACCATCCATCTGCATCGTTCTGTCGAACTTTATCCACCACGAAAACGTCTTCCGAATTCAACTTGTCTGCTTTAGTGGAGAATGGAATTCGTGTTTCCATCTTTATGACTTTTTTTTTAAAAACTTACTTTAAAGCAGACATTTTGACAAAAGTTGAAAATTTTTCACACCTCACTGCAATCAACACACATACACATACTAGATGTAATCTTATCATGAATGAGTCAACGCTTTACAAAGGCAGGTCTTCAACAATAAGAATGATGATATTTATAGACTTGTCAGAAAAATGTTTAAATGTATTTGTCAGTTTTAGTCTTTTAGTTGTTATAAATATTAAACACAAAAAATGATTAACATTCTACATTTTAAAGTAGAATTATTTAAAATCCATAACCTTATTTTTTAAATAATCTAAATGAACAAAAGGATAACTTTGTTAATTTGTGTCATAAAATGTTCATTCCTTTTAAAAAATATTTCTAGAAGAATCAGCTTAAAGTTTTTGTTTCGTGAAACAACCTAAAAACATTATTAATTGAAATTTCGCAAAAATTGTTATTTGACACTTAAATTAAAAAATAATCTTCATTACGAAAATTTTAATTATTCTGAAGAATAGAGAGGGTAAAAAAAAATTATTATACATAATATTCAACTTTCTGAACAACGAATATAAATAATATTTTTTTAGAGTATTTCCACTACTTTTCATTCGATAATTTTCAAAAAAAAATTTCGAAAAAATCAATTATTTAACAAAATTTTATGCAATTTATTTTTCACAATAATACAATTAGTTTCACTAATAATAAAATTTTTCATGAAAATTTAATTTTTGATAAAATTTTTGATTAAATTCTAAGCATGAATTTAATTATTTTCATAAATGAGGCTCCGGATCTTAAAAGGGCACTTTCCGCATAGACTAAACATGGTGAAAGTGCCCTTTTAAGATCCGGAGCCTCAAATAATAAAACTCATCGAATAATTTCAATTATTTTTATTACTATTTTAAAATTAATAACGAAAAATTCAGTTATTTTCACAAATAAAGTTTTCCACAAGAATTCAATTATTTAAACTAATAAAATGTTCATCATGTTTATTATATTTCGAAAAAATTAATTATTTAAAACAATGTTTATAAAATTCATATGAAGAATTCAATTATTTTTAAAAATATAATAAAATTTTTCACAGAAATTCAATTTTTTTAAAAATATTTTAATAAACTTTTTCGCAATAATTTGATTATTTTTGAGAATTATAATAAAATTCCTAGTAACTATTCAATTATTCTTATAAATAATAAAATTCATAGAAGGATTTCAATTATTTTTAATACAATTTTACAGGAATTGCTCAACAAAATGTAATTATTCTTAGAAACTTAATTTCAACATTTTTTGGTTTGAATAATTATTTTCAAAAAATTAATAAGATTATTCGAAAGAAATTTTAATTTCTGTTTTAAATATAATTTTAATTAAATTTTTTCGAAATAATTCAATTATTTTTTTTAATTTTAATAAAATTTTTTCTAAGAATGCAATTATTTACAAAAATAATTTTTCGAAGAAATTGAATTATGTCGATAATTAAGAAAATTACTCCTGAAAATTTAATTATTTTCGGGTATTTTAATAAAATTCTTTTCAAAATTTAATTATTTTCATAAATAACAATATTCACCACAATAATTCAATTATTTTTAAAAGTAATAAATTTCTTCTTGGAAATTCCGTTATTTTAAAAAATTCTAATAAATCGTTCACAAAAATTCAATTATTTTCATAAATAATAAAATGTTTTTTAGAATTAAATTATTTTCAAATAAAATTAAAAAAATTTCCTACAGACATTGAATTATTGCGAAATTTTTTAATAGAATTCTTTGTAAAATTTAATTATCTTTAAAAACTTTTCGCAATTCAATGATTTTTAATATCTACTATTTTTATAAAATTTCCAAACAGAATTTAATTATTTAAAAAATGGTTTGTAAAAATTTTCGTAAGAATTCAATTCTTTTCATGAATAATATTTCTGATACTTATTAATTCACATTATTTTTAAACATTTAACAATGTTTTCAAGTTATTTCACGAAACTATAACTTTAAAAGCGGATTCTTCTAGAAGTATTTTGTAAAAGGAATGAACACATTATGTGATAAATTAACATAGTTGTCAATTTGTTAATTAAGATTATTTAAACAATAAGTTTATGGATTTTAAATAATTCTACTCAAAAATTAAATAAAAGCCAACTTATTATAATGCTATTTAATAACGTTCGTTTCCTAATAAATATGTGAATTTTAACAAAAATTATCCCTCGTTTCATGGAAAATTTTTTTTTTTAAATTTTGATTAACAAATAAAAAATTTTAGATATTTATTAAAAATCGGCATGGAGGAATTAATGCGCAATTTAATAGGTTTTAATTTTAAAAAAAGTTTATTAAATTTCATTAAAAATTGAAGCTCCTCCATTCACTTACGAAGAGTGTTTATAGATTTGTTGGAGTTAGTACAGTACAGTGAATCGATGGACAGAAGATTTAAGTAAACGGATAAAAATTTTAAAATAATGAATGAAGCAGATGAGGAAAAACATTCTTTGTGAATGATTAATTCTATTAAGCACACAGAAGTTA
This sequence comes from Leptopilina heterotoma, assembly GCF_015476425.1. NCBI lineage: Eukaryota > Metazoa > Arthropoda > Insecta > Hymenoptera > Figitidae > Leptopilina > Leptopilina heterotoma. The sequence continues at coordinate 925,759 of NW_025111048.1, read as the reverse complement.
ATAAAAGTCACACTTTTTTGATCTTGTTTGTATCATAATTTTTAAATTTATTTTTCATTCAATTTTTTTTTTTTATTTTGCGATTTCCACGTTTCACTTGAAACAAGTAGAAACGACTTTATGCTGATAAATAAGGTAACTCTCAGTAACAGGAATCGGTTTTGGCACGATATCAAGTACATCGTGTATGGATAAACTTTAATCTCCATGTACGACCCATATGCAACAGTAAATTCGTGTACATCGTACGAACACTATTGGCATATTCCACCCCTTTCTCGTTTGGTGCCCGTTAGGTTAGAGTATGAAATCTACAAAAAAAAAAATATCTCTTGGCTCTCCTCAGTTACATTTTTTCGAATGTAAAATATATGAAGTATGAGAAAATGTCATTTTACACGTTAGAAAAATCCAGTTGACGAAAAGTAGAAATATTACGCGGTTACGACAACTTTCTAACAAGAAAAGTTGCATGGATATTACACAAGATATTCCATGTGCCTCGTATACTTTTTGAATACTATACATTTTGAAGACTATACATTTTTATGATTTTTACCTTCATCAGAATTTTACCTTTTCTTTACGAAAGATAATTTTTTTTTCTCCATAGAGAAAAAGTTGATAATAAAAGGGCGTTTTATACTAAAAAAGGTAGAAGGAAACTTTCACGTGCATATAAACTGGTGTATTAATATAAAACCTCGAATACATATTTTATCAAAAAATGACCAATCATTTTTATTTGTTATTCTTACTATTAGTCCCCTTTTTATTTTGGATGCATAATTTTTTAAAACTGCACACGTTTAGACAATTTTTAGAAAGTTTACGATTTACCTCTAAAGGATCCAGATAAGGTCGACAGCTAATTTATAAGCAAACATCTGAAAACTTTTATGGAGAATTTTATTTGTTTATTAATAATTTGATCCTAGTGCAAGACAGATATAACGGTGGAGAAAAAAGTTTTTGTGAATCTACCTCAACTTTTGATGACCCCGACGATTGTAAATCTTTTATTGAACCTATTAAAGGAGATATGGTCACTGAATGTAATAGAGATGTTCTTCTTTAATGCACTAAATTAATTCCCATCTAGTTTGTTAAAGTCAAGAAGGGTGGCGTTTGATTAGCTGTGGGAATTCTCAACCCTCCGCACTATAGGAAACCAAATAAAACTTAAAGACCTTTCCTCGGCAGTCTCACTCAAAGGTCAAAGCACCGAATTAAGTTGTAATTTTGAATATCTAGTTTAGATCTCATTTTATGTATTAAGTACCATTCGGAACTTTTCTTGCAAATTCAAAAATAAAGGATGCAATATATGACTCAACAAAAGAGCAAATTAGAACGCGTTGATATTATTTTCTAAGCCTGGAATTTGTATGCAGGCATTCAGTGTACATGATACGCATAAATCATGCGTCATACCAGACCTACGTATTATGTACATTCTGCTTACGCACGTGTACCTCCAGAGCTTCTAATGAGACATCATGTATATATCGTAGAACGTGGTATTAAACACGTATAAACAATCATAAACTAGTGCCTTGAATGTAACATGCTCTCACATGAATACCATATTATAATTTATTTTACAAATCTCATTAAAACCACTTTCAATTCTAATGTGTTAACATTTGAAATATTTCGGGTCGCACTGCATAACTTATAAATATTTCAGTTTCATTTCTCTACCTTCTTGCGTTATAACTCATTTTACTTTGTTAAAATTCTAATCACAAAATCCACTTGAAATGTAAATCACACTGATAGAAATAGTGATGATAATTTTATTAAATAAAAATTAATATTTGAGTTTAGTTGCTTTTCAACTCTTACAATCTAAGTAAAGTAAACCACTTATAATAATATTTACTAACACAGTAAAACGTGAGGTTGTAAAATAACACCAGAATGAATTATAATAATCTGCAACAGTTTAATCACTCTAGGATTAAACTAACACCAGAAAGGATTAAAATAATCTAATTTGGTGTTATTTTTAACTATGAATCAAATTTTACTTTAATTAAGACACCAAAGTCAGCGATTTGTAAAAATTCAACGAATTCAGCTTCTCCAGGAAGAATAGTAAGTTAGTAAGTTAGTTACTAACTTACTAACTAACTTAGTAACATAGTTACTAAATTCAATTGTGTTCAAAAATTTTTAAAAATTCTCGTCAAAATTTCAATTCTCTTTATAAATAATAAAATTCTTTTCTGATATTCAATTATTTTACAAAATTTTAATCAAATTCTTGTCAAAATTTCAATTATTTTCAAAAGTTTTCTAAAATTCAATGATTTTCAATATCTACTATTTCAATAAAATTTTTCAAAAGAATTCTATTATTAAAAAAAATTTGAATAAAATTCTACGCAAACATTCAATATTTTCATAAATAATAAAAAATTTTACAGGAATTCAATTATTTACAAATCTTTTTATAAATTTCTTCCGCAATACTTCAATTATTCTCATAAATAATAACATTTTTACAGGGCTTCAATTATTTTTATAAATACTAAAATTCTTTTAGGAATTCAATTATTTTCATAAATAATAAAACTCATTGCATAATTTCAATTATTTTTAATGCAATTTTAATCGAATTCCTCGAAAAATGTAATTATTCTTAAAAATTTTATTAAAATTCGTCCAAAGAATTTAATGATTTAAAAAATTTGGTGATAACATTTTTTATGAGAATTTAATTTCAAGAAACATGAAATTAATAAATTATTTATTTTTGTATTTAAATAATTGAATTTTCGTAGAATTTACTAATAAAAATGGTTTTAAAAATGAATTTCAGTTAAAATTTTAGATTATAATTGAATATTAGAAGCATTATAATGTGGATTTTTAAAAATAATTAAATTTTAAAAAAGTTTCAAATTAAAATCATTGAAATTCTTAATTTTTCATATTTTTGACAAACAATTCTGTAGAATAAATTCTTTTTAAAAGTTTAATAGGATTTTTATTGAAATTATTTCAAGTTTTTATTTTTCAATATATATTTAATTGCAGAATTTTAGAATAATTGAAATTTTGTAAAATTGAATTGTCAACGAATGAATTTGAAAATTCTCAAAGAACTTTTTTAAAAATTATTAAAAATAATGGATTCATTGTAGAATTTTAGTTAAAAACTCTAGAAAAAAATTTAATTTCAGAGAAGTTACAAATTACTGCAGAAATTAGATTAGAGACGCATGATTATTCCCCAAATGTCATTTTTCCGAAATGTCATTTTACCAAACTGCACTTTTGCGAATAGTCATTTTTGCGAAAAGCCATTTTTGCGAAATGTCATTTTTACGAATAGTCATTTTTGCGAAAAGCCATTTTTGCGAATAGTAATTTTTGCGAAAAGTCATTTTTACGAATTTTCATTTTTGCGAATTGACATTTTTACGAATTGTCACTTTTGCGAATTGACATTTTTACGAATCGCCATTTTCACGAATTGTCACTTTTGCAAATTGACATTTTTACGAAATGCCATTTTTGCGAATAGCCATTTTTGCGAAAAGTAATTTTTACGAATTGTCGTAAAATTGATAATTGACAATTCGCATAAATGACTTTTCGGAAAAGTGATAATTCGTAAAAATGGCGATTCGCAAAAGTGACAATTCGCATAAATGCCATTTCTCAAAAATGAAATTTCGCAAAAATAACAATTCGCAAAAATAGCTTTTCGCGAAAATGACAATTCGCAAAACCGACAATTCGTAAAAATTACTTTTCGGAATAATGGCTATTCGCAAAAATGACATTTCGTAAAAATGTCGATTTGCAAAAGTGACAATTCGTGAAAATGGCGATTCGTAAAAATGTCAATTCGCAAAAATGACAATTCGCAAAAATAAAAATTCGTAAAAATGACTTTTCGCAAAAATTACTATTCGCAAAAATGGCTTTTCGCAAAAATGACATTTCGCAAAAATGGCTTTTCGCAAAAATGACTATTCGCAAAAGTGCAGTTCGGTAAAATGACATTTCGGAAAAATGACATTTGGGGAATAATCATGCGTCCCATTAAATTATTTTCAAGAACAGAAAAATTCTTCTTAAGGATTCAATTTTTTTACTAATAATAAAATTCATCGTAGAGTTTTTTCAATTATAATTGAATTCCTTGAAAAAAGTAATTATGTTCATGCAAGTTTTAATAAAATTAGACAAAAGAATTCAATTATTTAAAATTTTTTAATAAAATTCTTTATGAGAATTGAATTTTGAGAAACATTCAATTATTCAATAAATTATTTACTTTTGCATTTAAATAATTACATTCTTGTAGAATTGTCTAATAAAAATTGATTTTCATTTCATAAAAATGAATTTCAGTTAAAATTTTAGATTATAATTGAATATTAAAAGCAATATAGCGTGAATTTTTAGAAATAATTGAATTTTGAAATTAATTTTTTTGAAAAACTTTAATTGAATTTTCTTTTATATTATTTGAAGTTTTTATTTTCTAATATGCATTTAATTAAAGAATTTAGGAATAATTGAAATTTCGTGAAATTGAATATTGTATAAAAATGGATTTGAAAATTGCCAAAGAACTTTTTCGAAAGTTATTAAATATAGTTGATGTAAAATAAAATTGTAGTTAAAAATTTTTGAAAATAATAATTGAATTGAAATAATGAAAATATTTTTGAAGAAGTATAATATTCTTATAATATAAAATAATGATTTTATTACTTGGTCATCTTTAATTATTATAAAATACGAAGAAATCGATCACTCCGAGTCGAAGACTCGGAGTTATCTTCATGTTTTATAGTTATAAAAAAATTTAATGAACTATTTCATTCATTGTAAAAAATAACACTAAAATTGATTATTTTAATCTTTTTTGGTGTTAATTTAATCTGCAACACTTTTTAATACCTCACGATTTACTGTGAAACGCTGGGAGGAAGAAATTAAGAAAATTCAAAGTTTATTTTATAACAAAATTTTATTTTTGCCAATCAATACGCCAGGATATGCAGTGAGATTAGAAACAGGAGTTCCAAATTTATTATTTATGAAAGTAATTGAAATTGTGCCAAGAATTTTATTAAAATTTTGGAAATTAATTGAATTTCGGAGAAGAATTTGATTATTTATAAAGATAATTGTAATTCTGACAAGAGTTTTTTTTAAAGCTACTGTAACTTCTTTAAAAATTATTTTCATCATAACGATTATTCATTTCTAGAATTTTCAACTAATATTCTTTTCAAGTCAATTTTTTTTTTAATAATTTTTGAAAAAGTTTTTGAGAAAATTTTGTTCTAGCCATTGTTTAGGAAAAGTAAAAACAAATTTTACTAACAATTGTAAGTAAACAGAAGATAAATCCTGGAAAAAGTCTGGAATTTTATATTTATCATTTTGTGGCAACCAAGATATGTCTGGATCAAAATGTAACTGTTGTTAAAGATGTTTTTATGAGTATGATGGAATGTTCACAAAGAAAATAATGTGTTGAATCTATTTTCCTATGTTAAGAATAAATTAATCGATAAACATATAATCCCAGTGTGTAGTAATAAAATTAAATTTCATAATTATTCTAATAAAAGACGAAGTACTTAGTAAGCTGACGTCAGTGGTAATTTATAGGTTCCTTTACTTCCGTTCCTATAATACCACTAAAAATTTATGCAACCCCAACTTCAAGTCTCTGGTTATAAGGTCCAAGAATTCTTGATTATCATAATCGATCCACGTCACAAATTTTATTTTTATGACTAAATTATAATGGTTTACTTGATACTAATAGTTAGGTTGTGTTCATCAAATCAATTATATTCTTTACCGTAACAAAGAAAAAAGTTTTCGCAAAGTTTTAAATCTTCATCAAATTGAAAATAATTTTTAACTAATACAAATAAACCGATTATGTTTCAGACGTACAATCAAGACGCTCAAGTAGGAGAATCATCAGCATGTGCTACAGCTCTTCTTTGTGGAGTGAAAGCAAATTATGAAACAGTCGGTTTAGATTCGTCAGCTCGCTTTGAAAATTGTTTCTCTGCATTTAATGCTAAAGTTCCATCTTTAATGAATTGGGCACAAAAACAAGGTAAACAAAATATAATAATTTCACGACGTTAATAATAACTGTCGTTTCTCTTTCTAAAAATTGAGATAAATATTAAATTTTTAAATCGAAGACAGAAACTACTCAGAATTTTAATTATGCAGAGTCTGATCGCTGAGCTACTATGTTTCGAGTTAAATTGAATTCATTCGAGTTAATTAAACGAACAAATATAATACACTTGGGAATTGAAAAACGTAATTCCATATCAATTCTGAAAATGTTTCCTAACAATGATATGAAAATTCGACATTTTGTTAACCACCACAATTCATCATGGATATATTTAACTTATATAAAAATTAAAAATACTAGTTATTAAATTTAGCAAATTATAAACTTATAATTAATTCTTTATTTTAATTATCATTATAATAAAATAAATTCTAATAATTTTGATTACTTTCTTAAAAGTTAAGTTTAAATTTAGAGGTTAGAAAAAGTTTTAATTTACCTAATATTATAGATCAATCTAAAAGTGTATAAACAGAATTTTTAACTCTTTAGTTTTAAAAAAGTTTTAAAGCATACAAAATAACCTTTGCAGCTGTAGCTGAAAAAGAGACCTGGGTTTGTGCGATTTACTTTTCTTTTATTTTCGTGAAAGAATCGTGTCTTGAATACCACACGAGCCGTAAGCAGTTGATCTTTTGCTTTAAGAATAGAGTAAAGATCTTAGGAAGTTGGTTAACTTTCTTCATTGAAACTTGGTTGGAAATATTTTCAGCTGGATTTTTAACTGTTTCAAAAAAAAAGGAATCTACTTATTATTTTGAAAAATTTATTTATTTATTTATTTTTCCGAAATTACTTCTGTCGAACGCAATGGATGGGATTATTCAATAAAATCGTTTATCTAAAACGGCAAAGCATGAAGTTGCTAATTTATTTGCATGCCACCTGTAACAATAATAAAAGCAAGGATTTGATTAACAATTTTAATATTAGTTACAAGGAATACGAGTACAAATTTAGCAATAATATTTAGCATATATATAATAACATAAATAACTATTTTAATCGTTTCACCATTTAACCATATTTATAGGCATTAAACAAAAGTTTCATTTACTTTAGAAAATCATTTGTACCAACATATGTACAACATTCTTCTTTATTCCACTATTTTGTGATTCATATACTGATTGTTGTAATTTAGGTTTCGGTATGTATTTTTTAACAAACAATTATTATTTAATATTAAAAATAAATAATTTTATAAATATATTTAACTCTATCTCACAATTTTTTTTTTTATTATTGAAATATACCTATAAAATTTTTAAAGCTTCGTCGATGAATCTGAAATTGGATTTTCAAACTCTAAAATGGCGGATCCAATATGGCGGACACATTTTAAAAAGATAGTTTAATTTTTATGAAACTTGGTATGAAGAGATTTTATGGATCCCTGATAACGAAGAACAAACTTGATGTCAGATTTATAAAAAAAATTTTTTTATTTTGAAACGAATAAAAAAAATTGAAAATTTTCGTTAAATTTTTGTAATCTCTCCATTTGTTGGATCTATTATTTGATAAGTTTAAATTTTCCTACACAACGATAAATAGAATTGATATGTGAGTAAAAACTTTTGATATAATTGAAATTCATTTAATTTATTTATTTTCTATTATAAATTTATAATTAATTCAATTATTATTTAAATATCTTAATTTGTTTATTTAATGAATGTCATTTTGTTTCTTTGAAAATATTTTTAATAGACGGACAAAAAATAATGTTTATAGTATAAATATAAATTTCTGTACCTTACATTAATATATGGAATAATAATTTTTTTATAACAACTATTAATAATTGAGCGTGAACAAATATTTTTTCCCTCGCAGGTTGAACAGGTCAACTTTTACCTTATAAAAATAAAATTGAAAAAAAGGCCATTCATTTGTAAGTATAATTTATTTTATAAGAAAATAAATGAAACAAAATAACATATGATTAATGTTAAAATAAAAAATTGCATTCATCAGTAAAACGTTTACTATTGAATAGAGTGACTTGAAATTTTTTTTTGTCATTACACAAAAAGATTTCTTGTATTTAACATCGACTTTATTTTTTTAATAATTTTTTTTTTTATAATTTGAAGACATTTACTGATAATTTCTTACATTTACTGATAAGAAGGAGGGTAAAAAATACTCTTTTAAATTATAAAAGACTTGATACGCCGGATAGTATAATAATTGACATAGGTCAGAAAGTGACATTCTATTTATAAATAATAAGAATACCTGAATTATAAATATTAAAATAATATTTAAAAATAAACAGTTGTGTTACTTTTTATTTTAATGAATTCATTTTGGATGTTATAAAAGACTCATTCGGAACAAAAATAATTCAGTTCCTTTTGATATAAGCTCTTTATGCACATGAAGAAAATAAAAAATAATAATTAGTGTTATTGAAAATAATGTTTTTGTAAATATTATAATATTCGTGCGAAGTACTATTGAAGGTATAATATTTAATATTTATCTTTATTCGACCTGTAAAATATAAGTTTTTTAAATTTTATTATTTCACAAAAAACTATACATTTTCTTGTGCACTTAGTTAATCTTTGTTAAAGTTTACTTTTTAAATTTTAAAATTATTTTTTATTTTTAGCTAAAAATGTTGTTCTCAACAAATTTTATAATTCTTTGTTTGATCATTATTGCAATATTCACAATTATTGCCTACTATAGTGATAATAGAACATATTTCAAGGAAGCTTCTTCTCTTCCTATTCACAGAAAAGTAATAATACAAGCATTTTCAACTAAAATATTGCAACAGTATATCGAAATTATTAACAAAAACACACTAAACTTTATAAATGTTTTATCAAGTAAAGAAAATTGTGAAGAATTCGATATAACAAGGATTTACAGGACTCATGGAGTACGTTCTGTTTTAGGTAAGAATAGAAGTTTCTATAAATAAATTATTAATTTAATAAATATTAATCAGACATTATATTTATCTATACTTAGGCATATTGAAAAATTTTACGGTAAATGAATTAATAATAATGAAGATAATTTTTTGTCTCTTTTAGAAATATTCATGGATAATTCATTAAATGTGTGTGATGATAAAATAACGAAATTCGATGAATTCACATCAAGGTTCGCGAAATTTTGATTTAAAACAAACTTTGCTTATAAATTTAATAGCAAATATTATAGGTTAAAATTTGTGATATTACAATAATAGGTAACATAATGTAATCAAATAATTTTTTTTCCAGATTGATTAAACTTATAAAGAAAAGAATATATAATATTTTCATATTACCAGATTTTACTTTTAACCTTACACAATTATCGAGAGAGACATATACAAATGCTGCGTTAGTAAAAAATATTCTAAATACGGTAATTTTGAATAACGATTTTTAACTAATTTTTTTAACAAATTTATCTCCGTTAAGAAGCAGTGAAACTACATATAAATTTGTTAAAAAAATTTGCACGTAATTCGTGGAGAATTTCGTATAAAATACGATAGAATTAGTTTCAACTGGAGTTGAAATAAAAATGTATTTTACTTTTAGATCATTCAAAGGCGAAGAAAATATCTGAAAACTATGGATGAGAAAGGTACATAATCATTTTACTTTATTTCCAGTATTTTAGTCCCTAGTATCCCTATTTGATTGTTGATATTCTTTTGCACATTCCAGCAATGGACATTTTTAATAACATTCCCTTATGTTGTTAACAGATGAAAATTGTAATAAAACACTTCTGGATATGTTAATAGAACAATGTGATCATAAAAACTCAATCACCGATGAAGAGGTGTTACAGGAAATCACTACAATAATTTTTGGGGTGAAGAAGAAAAATTAATTTGTTTCTTTGCTTTGCTGACTTCCTGAAAATTATTCCTAAACTTTTTAAATTTAATTTTTCAGTCCATTGACACTACTACAGCTACTTTCTCATTTCTTATGCTAGTACTTGTAACGCATCCTGAAATACAGGTAATAAAAATGTTTTAAGCTAAACTTAGAAATATTCTCTTGAAGAAGCAATTGAAATTTAAAATATTTTGAATTGTTATTTAATACTCTTTAAAATTTGTATGTTTTTTTTTAAATAACCTCTAGACAAGGGTACGCGAAGAAATTTATAGAATTTTTGGACATACGGATCCTAATGATTATCCAGCTAATGCTAGCGATCTAATTGAAATGGAATATTTATCGAGAGTGATCAAAGAGACATTACGATACTTTCCGATTATTCCATATTTTTTACGAAATGTTACAAATGATCTTCATATTAGTTCGTTTCTCTTTTTCTAAAAATTTAAACAAACTTTATTTTTATCATATTGAAATCGTTATACACAGTAAAACGTGAGGTGTTAAAATAACACCAAAATGGATTAAAATAATCTGCAACAGTTTAATCCCTCTAGGTTTAAGTTAACACCAGAAAGAATTAAAATAATCTATTTTGGTGTTATTTTTAACTATGAATGAAATTTTACTTTAAATAAAACACCAAAGTCAACGATTTGTAAAAAATAAACGAATTTATGTAGCTTCTCCAGGGAGAATAGTAAGTTACTAACTTAGTTACTAACTTACTAACTTAGTAACATAGTTACTAAATTCAATTGTGTTCAAAATTTCTTTTTAAATTTCGTCAAAATTTCAATTCTCATTACAAATAATAAAATTCTTCTCTGATATTCAATTACTTTACAAAATTTTAATCAAATTCTTGACAAAATTTCAATTATTTTCAAAAGTTTTCTACAATTCAATGATTTTCAAAATCTACTATTTCAATAAAATTTTCCAAAAGAATTCCATTATTAAAAAAAATTTAAATAAAATCCTACGCAAACGCATTCAAATTATTTTTATAAATAATAAAAAATTTTACAGGAATTCAATTAATTACAAATTTTTTTATAAATTTCTAAAGCAATAATTCAATTATTTTCATAAATAATAAGATTTTTACAGGGATTCAATTATTCTTATAAATAATAAAATTATTTTAGGAATTCAATTATTTTCATAAATAGTAAAACTCATTGCAGAATTTCAATTATTTTTAATGCAATTTTAATCGAATTCCTCGAAAAAATGTAATTATTATTAAAAATTTCATTAAAATTCGTCCAAAGAATTTAATGATTTAAAAAATTTGTTGATAACATTTTTTATGAGAATTTAATTTCAAGAAACATTAAATTAATAAATTATTTATTTTTGTATTAAAATAATTGAATTCTCGTGGAATTTACTAATAAAAATGGTTTTAAAAATGAATTTCAGTTAAAATTTTAGATTATAATTAAATATTAAAAGCAATATATCGTGGATTTTTAGAAATAATTAAATTTTGAAAAAGTTTCAAATTAAAATGATTGAAATTCTTAATTTTTCATATTTTTGACAAACCATTCTGTAGAATTAATTCTTTTTAAAAGTTTAATAGGATTTTTATTGAAATTATTTCAAGTTTTTATTTTTCAATATATATATTTTATTGCAGAATTTCCAAATAATTGAAATTTTGTAAAATCGAATTGTAAACGAATGAACTTGAAAATTCTCAAAGAAGAACTTTTTCAAAAATTATTAAAAATAATGGATTTATTGAAGAATTTTAGTTAAAAACACTAGAAAAAAATTTATTTTTAGAAAAGTTACAAATTGTTGCAGAAATTCAATTATTTTCAAAAGTTTTCTAAATTTCAATGATTTTCAATATCTACAATTTCAATAAAATTTTCCAAAAGAAAATTTTTTCATTATTAAAAAAATTTGAATAAAATTCTAACCAAACATTCAATTATTTTCATAAATAATAAAGATTTTTACAGGAATTCAATTATTTGCAAATTTCTTTATAAATTTCTTCGCAATAATTCAATTATTTTAATAAATAATAAAACTCATTGCAGAATTTCAATTATTTTCAATGCAATTTTAATCGAATTCCTCGAAAAATGTAATTATTCTTAAAAATTTTATTAAAATTCGTCGAAAGAATTTAATGATTTAAAAAATTTGGTGATAACATTTTTTATGAGAATTTAATTTCAAGAAACATGAAATTAATAAATTATTTATTTCTGTATTTGAATAATTGAATTCTCGTGGAATTTACTAATAAAAATGGTTTTAAAAATGAATTTCAGTTAAAATTTTAGATTATAATTAAATATTAAAAGCATTATAACGTGGATTTTTAGAAATAATTAAATTTTGAAAAAGTTTTAAATTAAAATCATTGAAATTCTTAATTTTTCATATTTTTGACAAACCATTCTATAGAATTAATTCTTTTTAAAAGTTTAATAGGATTTTTATTGAAATTATTTCAAGTTTTTATTTTTCAAAATATATTTAATTGCAGAATTTTCGAACAATTGAAATTTTGTAAAATTGAATTGTAAACGAATAAATTTGAAAATTCTCAAAGAACTTTTTTAAAAATTATTAAAAATAATGAATTTATTAAAGAATTTTAATTAAAAACAGTAGAAAAAAATTTAATTTTAGAGAAGTTACAAATTAATTGCAGAAATTCAATTATTTTCAAGAGTAATAAAATTCTTCATTATTTTTATTATAATAATAAAACTGATCGCAGGGTTTCAATTATTTTTCATACAATTATAATTGAATTTCTCGAAAAATGTAATTATTCTTAAAAATTTTATTAAAATTCGTCGAAAGAATTCAATTATTTAAAAATTTGTTAATAAAATTCTTTTTAAGAATTGAATTTTGAGAAACATTCAATTATTTAATAAATTATTTACTTTTGCATTTAAATAATTAAATTCTTGTAGAATTTTCTAATAAAAATTGATTTTCATTTCATAAAAATGAATTTCAGTTAAAATTTTAGATTATAATTGAATATTATTGAATATAATTGAATAGGGGAACATAGTCTAGGTCGGCCACCTTTTTGACTTTTGTTTATAACTTTTTTTTAAAAATGAATTTGGACAATTGAAGTATATGGTTGGAAAGTCCTGTTTAATAGGAACATTTTTTCTGTACAAAGTAAATTGACAGGTTTAAAAATGAAAAAGTTATAAAGATTTAAAAAAAAAAAAATTTGTAGTCCAGGTTAGCCATTACAGTCAAGGTCGGCCATGTTTAAAATTCAAAGGGCATTAATCGTTAAAAAATAAAATAACATGTTTGGAGTTACGGAAAATTGATTCTTTATTGTTTACAGTTTGTAACTTAATGAAATAACAAAATAATAACAATAAACAATATAAAAAAATAAATATAAATAAAAAAAAGTTTTGCACTAAAATATTAATAAAATTAAATAAAAATATTAATAAGATGATCAATTATATTATGAGTTATACAGAATTGCAGTTTTTGCAAATGAAGTAGCTCGTCCTCAACTTTGCGCATTTTAAACACATAGTGGCCGACCTTGACAGTAAGTAACATTACCGAATTGTTGTAAACAAAAAGAAATACGTTTCGGGATTCGATTTTTTACTTTGTTTTCCTTTCAACCATGAGTCCCACAAATTTTCTGCATACTTGCCTTGACGATTCAATTTGTTTTTTATCTTTTATTAATGGTTTTTCACATTATGCACAAAACTTTTTTTGAGCTTTTTTTGTACCGACGTCACAGAAAACACAATTTTCGATTTTCCGAAAATGTAATTGAACAAAAAGTTAGGTTTCACTAAGACAAGCTTCGACAAAAATGCGCGTAGGTGGCGCTAGTGAACTTGACAAAAAAACGCGAGTGGCCTACCTAGACAGTAGGCCAACCTTGACTACATTCCCCTACATCGTGAATTTTTAGAAGTAATTGAATTTTGAAATTAATTTTCTTGGAAAAGTTTAATTGAATTTTCTTATTTAAGATTTTTTGAAAATAATAATTGAATTGAAATGATGAAAATAATTTTGAAGTAGTTACTGTAATAATATTCTTATAATATAAAAAAATGATTTTATTACTTGGTCATCTTTAATTATTATAAAATATGAAGAAATCGATCACTCCGAGTCGAAGACTCGGAGTTATCTTCATGTTTTATAGTAATAAAAAAATTTAATCAACTATTTCATTCATTGTAAAAAATAACACTAAAATTGATTATTTTAATTTTTTTTGCTTTTAATTTAATCTGCAACACTTTTTAATACCTCACGATTTACTGTGTTATTTCTGTTTAAATATTAATATCATTTTTAGAAAAAAACACTATACCAAAAGGGACAGATGTATTTATTTCAATTGCGCAACTACATAAAAATAAAAAATTTTGGCCTGTACCAAAAAAATTTGATCCTGATAGATTTCTCCCTAATGAAATCGCAAAACGACCTTCATGCTGCTATTTACCTTTCATTATGGGTTCAAGAAGTTATTTAGGTAAATAAAACAATTTCCAAATTTAGTATTTTAATATATATATATATATAATAATAGTACAATTAACATATAGAAAATGTTTTATTACAATTTCTTCTCTATTTCAAAGGTTTCAGATTCGCTGAAATGGCATTGAAGATTGTTATTTCCTCAATTCTTCGAAAATATGTTTTGTCATGTGATAAAACTATACCGTTACAACATGTAAAATTGGATTACAGAATGTTTACATATCAAAAAGAACCAATTAAAATAAAATTAAAAAAGATAGAAACAAATTAATTCAAAATGATTTTCTAAAGTAAATGAAACTTTTGTTCAATGGCTATGGATATGATTAAATGGTGAAACAATTAAAATAGTTATTTATGTTATTATATATGCTAAATAGTATTGTACTCGTATTCCTTGTAAGCTAATATTAAAATTTTTATCGAAAACATGAAAAATTAAAATAGAACTGACTGAGTCTTGTCGTGATTTATTTTTCAAAATTGTATCTTTTTATATGTTAAAAATGCAACTCTTAGAATTAAGAGTACTTAATTTACGAAAGGGCCTATTAATATTCAAATAAATAAATCAATAAAGTCAAAATATTCATATGTCAGTCATCTCGAGAAATGCAAATTCTTCCCTCTTAATTCTGGGTCAACAATAGCTTTTACACCAGTTTTGTTATCTAATTGCTACAATCTATTGAGTGATATCAAATATGAATCTTAGAATAATAGTCTTGACAGGAAAGCATTTTCTAATAATTTCGTAATAAAGATCAGAATATAAAAAACCTTTTTATTTTTACAGGAACATAATTCTCTAGAGTGATAAAAGATTTTCTCCTCTTAAAACGAATAATTATTAAATTGTAAATTTTATTTTTTATTGCTGCCTAGGAAATAAGATTTAATGAGAATTTCAAATTAGGTTGATCATAAGAATCTACATTACTATTAATTGCGCAGAATTTACTTTGCCTTGTGTTCTTAGAAATTTTAATTGGAGGGCTTTTAGATTATTTAGTAAATTATCAGTATTATTCATATAAGTGACCAACTGTAAAAGAACAGGATTTTTATCAATCAATAAATAAGTAAAATACCAGGTTTGCCACAAGTCAGAGAAGTCAGGGAATAAAGGGAAAAGTCAGGGATTTTTATTAAAAGTACTGGAAAAAATTAAATTTTTAGAATTTATAAGAAAATTCTGAAATTTTGTGTTTTTTTTATTTGCCTCATAAACTATGAAATTGCTAAGAATTCTAATACAAACCCTTCAATTTTTTCTGTTTCTGACAATAATTTCTTTTTAAATAACTTAATTCTTCAAGAACTTAATTCATAAATAAATAAACTTCAAAGATTTCAATTTAAATTTTAGAAAATTTCCATTTTTATAATGAATTTAAATAGAAATTTAAATAACAACTAATTACAGAAAATCAATTATTTTCAAAAGTGATGAACTTCTTCGCGTAAATTCAATTATATATAAAAAAATTTTAAAAACTCTAGTCAAAATTTCAATTATCTTTATAAATAATAAAATTCTTCTCCGAAATTCAATTATTTTTAAAAAACTTATAATAAAATTCTTGGCAAAAATTTTAATCATTTCAATTTTTTTTAATATCTACTATTTTAATAAAATTTTCCAAAAGAATTCTATTATTTAAACAAAATTTTAATAAAAATTTCACAGGAATTCAAATACATACCAATTTTTTATATATTTCTTACCACCAATTCAATAATTTTTAATTTCTTAATGAAGTTTCTCCAAAGAATTCAAATATATTCAGAGAATTGAAAAAAAAATAATTCTGAGAAATCAATTCTTTCGAAAAATTTATTTAAAATTCATTTAAAAATACCATTATTTAAAACAATTTTGACAAAATTCTTTACAATTTAAAAGAGTTTGAATAACTATCTTAACAAGAAATTAATTATTTTTATAAATAATAATATTTTTCTTCGGAAAGAAATTATTTTCAAAAATAAAATTCTTCACCGGAATTCAATAATTTAAAAAAGATTTTTTTTTAATTCCTTGTCAGATTTCAATTAATTTCAATTTTTTAATGAAATTTCTCGATAGAATTTAATTAGTTTCAAAAAGTTTTAAAAAATTCTAAGAAATTCAATTATTTAAAAAGTTTTAAATAAAATTCTTCACAAGAAATGAACTATTTTCATTAATAATAATATTTTTCTCTGGAATTCAATTATTTTCACAAATAAAATTCTTCACAGAAATTCAATTTATTAAAAAAATTTTTAATAAAATTTTTGGGAAACTTTCAAATATTTTCAAAAATTTTCCTCATTTTAATTATTTTTAATATCTACTATTTTAATAAATTTTTCCAAAAGTATTCTATTATTTAAACAAAATTTTATTAAAAATTTCACAGGAATTCGTATACATACAAATTTTATATATATATTTCTTCGCACCAATTCAATAATTTTTTAATAAAGTTTCTCCAAAGAATTCAAATATATTCAGAGAATTGAATAAAAAATAGTTCTAAGAAATTCAATTATTTCGACAAATTTAAATAAAATTCTTTTAAAAATTGTATTACTTAAAAGAATTTTGCTAAAATTCTTTACAAGATTTAGTTAATAATATTGCAATTTTAATAAAAATTTTCCAGTACAATTCAATTATTTTCACAAATAATGTATTTTTAATGGAAATTCAATTATTTAGAAAAAATTTTAATAAAACTCTTGACTAGAAATAAATTATTTTTTTAAATAATAAAATTTTTCTTGAGAATTCAATTATTTGAAAAAAGTTGGAAAAATGCTTTATAAATTTTGAAAAATTATAATAAAATTGGTCGTAGAATAAAATTATTTTCGTAAATTGTAACATTCTTCCTAGGAAATACAATTATTGTCAAAAATGTTTGTAAGAATCTTCGAAAGAATTCAATTATTTTGTAAAAAATAAAATTCTTCAAAGCAATTCAATTATTTAAGAAATTTTAATAAAATTCTTCCCAAGAATTCAATTCTTTTAAAAAATAAACATTTTCACAGGAATTCAATTGTTTAAAAAAGAATTTTTTTAAATTCTTTCTCAGATTTCAATTATTTTCAACTTTGTAATGAAATTTTATCGATGAAATTTAATTATTTTCAAAAAATTTTAAAAAATTTTGAAAAATTCAATTATTTAAAAAAATTTGAATAAAATTATTGACAAGAAATTAATTATTTTCATTAAAAAAATGGTATTTTTCTCCGGAAAGAAATTATTTTCAAAAATAAAATTCTTCACAGGAATTCAATTATTTAAAAAAGAATTTTTTTTCAATTCCTTGTCAGATTTCAATTATTTTCAATTTGTTAATGAAATTTTTCGATGAAATTTAATTATTTTGAAAAAAGTTTTAAAAAATTCTGAAAAATTTAATTATTTAAAAAAGTTTGAATAAAATTCTGCACAAGAAATTAATTATTTTCATGAGTAATGATATTTTTCTCCGGAATTCAATTATTTTTACAAATAAAATTCTTCACAGAAATTCAATAGTTTAAAAAAAAATTTTCAATAAAATTCCTTGCAAGAATTCAATTATTTTCATAAATAACAAAACTTATCGCAGAGAATTTCAATTATTTTTTTATACAATTTTAAATATAATGATAGAAAATTGCATTTTATTCTTAAATTTTTTTTTCAAAATTCACCGAAAGAATTCAATTATTTTTTTTTAAATTTCGATAAAATTCTTCATAAAAATTCTAATTTTAAGAAATAATCAATTTATTGAATAAATTATTTATTTTTTGTATGTAAATAATAATTGAATTCTCGAAAAATTTTTTGATAAAAATTTATTAAAAAATGAATTCTAAGTAAAATTTTAGATAATAATAATTGAATATTAGAAGAGTTATTGTGTGAATACTATTTGGAAATAAATTGAATTTTGAAAAGGGTTCAAATTATAATCTTTGAAAATTTTAATTTATAGTTACAATGTTATTATGTTATAAAATAATGACTTTATCACTCTGTCATCTTAAATTTATAAATTTTTTTATATTTTTTATATTTATATATAATATATAATTTTATATAATATTTTATATTATATACCTATTTATATATTTATATATTTATATATTTAAACATTTATATATTTATATATTTATATATTTAAACATTTATATATTTATATATTTATATTGGGACGCATGATTATTCCCCAAATGTCATTTTTCCGAAATGTCATTTTACCGAACTGCACTTTTGCGAATACTCATTTTTGCGAAAAGCCAATTTTGCGAAATGTCACTTTTGCGAATTGTCATTTTTGCGAAAAGCTATTTTTGCGAATTGTCATTTTTGCGAATTGTCAATTTTCCGAAAAGTCATTTTTGCGAATCGCCATTTTTACGATTTGTCAATTTTTCGAAAACTCATTTTTGCGAATTGTCATTTTTACGAAAAGACATTTTTGTGAAATGTCATTTTTGCGAAAAGACATTTTTGCGAAAAGTCATTTTTACGAATTGACATTTTTGCGAATTGTCATTTTTAAGAAATGTCATTTTTGCGAATTGTCACTTTTGCGAATCGCTATTTTTACGAATCGCCATTTTTACGAATTGTCATTTTTGCTAATAGTCATTTTTGCGAAAAGTTATTTTTACGAATTGTCATTTTTGCGAATTGTCATTTTTGAGAAAAGCTATTTTTGCGAACTGTCATTTTTGCGAATCGCCATTTTTACGAATTGTCAAATTTCCGAAAAGTCATTTTAGCGAATTGTCATTTTTGCGAAAAATACAATAGAAAACTTGTAGGTCTATAAATCCACTATTGTATTTTTCGCAAAAATGACAATTCGCTAAAATGACTTTTCGAAAAATTGACAATTCGTAAAAATGGCGATTCGCAAAAATGACTTTTCGGAAAATTGACAATTCGTAAAAATGTCGATTCGCAAAAATAGCTTTTCTCAAAAATGACAATTCGCAAAAATGACAATTCGTAAAAATAACTTTTCGCAAAAATGACTATTCGCAAAAATGACAATTCGTAAAAATGACTTTTCTCAAAAATGTCTTTTCGTAAAAATGACTTTTCGGAAAATTGCCAATTCGTAAAAATGTCGATTCGCAAAAATGACATTTCGGAAAATTGACAATTCGTAAAAATGGCGATTCGCAAAAATGACAATTCGCAAAAATAGCTTTTCGAAAAAATGACAATTCGCAAAAGTGACATTTCGCAAAATTGGCTTTTCGCAAAAATGAGTATTCGCAAAAGTGCAGTTCGGTAAAATGACATTTCGGAAAAATGACATTTGGGGAATAATCATGCGCCCCATTTATATTATTTATATATTTTAATTTTTCTTATAGAAAAATAGTAATGATTAAATATTTATTTATTTATTTTATAAATAATATTTATTTATTTAAAAAAGAAGTTATGGATGTTTTTCAGGGTCAGGGAAAAAGTGAAAATTTTCCCTGGAAATCAGGGAAAAGTCAGAGAGTCAGTTAGTTTTATATATATATATATATATATATATATATATATATATATATATATATTTGTAATTGATTAATTAGATATTGTTCAGAATGTTGCGTGATTCATTAAAGCATATCACGTTTTTCCTTTGGAACACAAATTACGTGTACATTCAACTGATAAAGTAGATCAAACCTGCCACCTCAATTCAGTCTCTAAGATGAATTGCTCTGTTGATTAATCACAGAATGTTTTGTGCCGGCATCGATTGATGTGACGTGAAAGCTCAAAAGCTGCCTTATTCCTAATCCAATAAATGCCTTCCGGTCATCTTTTGTTTGCAATATTTTTATTTCATCTTCTCCCTGTGTAACTTATTTACTAATCTATCGACTGTATCTTCAAATCAACATTTTCCGTTTTATAATAAACAATTTTATTCTTTTTGATAATTTCTTGATCATTCTTTATAGAAATAATTCTTTAGCAATATTGAAAAATATTAAATTTGAGGAAAATTTGCAAAATTACAAACTAATGTTTGACATTAAACTGTATAGTTGAAACAAAATGACGACTGAATACTCTCGAGGTGGCGATTGCTTTCTCTTTGTTCTCGACAGACAAGACATGTGCTTTGCCTTTAACATCAATGGATTAGTTGCTCTCAAAGCGATCCTTGAATATTATTGATCCATTGCAATGAATACAATTCCAGTAAGGATTATCAATTACTATTGAGTTTTACTCTCTTCATTAATTTATCCTATTTGTTTTTTTTTGTCTCATTTGAAATTAAGTCAATGAATTTATTTTTGTCTTTATTTTTTTTTTTTTTTAACAAAATACATTTAATCTTTTTATTTAAATAATAGGAGAAAAAAGAGAACTTGGAAGGAAAATATTTGAGTTGAAAACCATTCATTCGTATTTTTTTAATACTAGTTAAATATTCTCTCTCTCTCTCTCTCTCTTTCTCTCTCTCTTTTTCAACCTCGTTTATTTCTTAAGATTGAAAAGGGTGGCAGAAGATATTGCCGACTCCTAATTAAAATACGATTCACGATTTGATTTCACGACTAAAGTACTCCATCCACAGTTTCTCCTTTCGTCGTATATATTTCCTCGAGTGCATATATATATAGTGTAGATGTAAACTGCAGTCTACTTTCAATGCATTTAGGCAACGCTGTTCATTTAAACCCACCAGGAGCAAATTTACAAGTGTTCCATATCTTTCAAGTGACAAATATAGTTAAATAAAATGTTCCAGATTTGTCGAGATTTCAAGAAACTTTCGTAAATATCTTCTTCTTGTTCAGTATTACCACAAGTGAGGAAAGTCAGGGAATTCAGGGAAATCAGGAAAAAGTCAGGGATTTTTATTAAAAGTACTGGAAAAAAATTAAATTTTTAGAATTTATAAGAAAATTTCTGAATTTTTGTGCCTTTTATGTTTTTCTCATAAACTTTATGAAATTGCCAAGAATTCTAATACAAACCCTTCAATTTTTTTCTATTTCTAACAATAATTTCTTTTTAAATAACTTAATTCTTCAAGAACTATATCATAAAATTATTACTTATAAATTATTTAATGAATAATTTATTAATTTTACTTAAAAATTTCAAAATTAATTGGATTTCAAAAGAGTTGCGAATTTACAATCTTCATATAAATAGATGAACTTCAAAGGTTTCAATTTCAAATTTTAGTGAATTTAAATAGAAATTTTAAGAACTGATTACAAAAATTCAATTATTTTCAAAAGTGATAAACTTTTTCGCATAAATTCAATTATGTTCAAAAAATTTTTTAAAATTCTTTTCAAAATTTTAATTATCTTTATAAATAATACAATTCTTCTCCTAAATTTAATTATTTTCGTAGAAAAATTTAATAAAATACTTGGCAAAATTTCAATCATTTTCAAAAATTTTCCTCATTTCAATTATTTTTAAATATCTTCAATTTTAATAAACTTTTCCAAAAGAATTTAATTCTTTAAACAAAATTTTAATAAAAATTTCACAGGAATTCAATTACTTGACAAATTTTTATAAATTCCTTCGCACCAATTCAATAATTTTTAATTTTTTAATGATATTTCTCGAAAGAATTCAAATATAGAGAATTGAAAAAAATAATTCAGAGAAATTCAATTATTCACACAATTAATACATTTTTTTAATGGGAATTCAATTATTTAATAAAAAAAAAGTTTGAAAAAAACTCTTCGCTGGAAATCAATTATTTTTATAAATAATAAACTGCTTTATAAATTTGAAAAATTATCATAAATAAATTAATCATAAAATACAATTCTTCGACGCAATTCAATTATTTAAGAAATATTAATAGCATTCTTTCTAAGAATTCAATTCAATTTTAAATAAAATGATAGAAAATTGCACTTATTAAATTTTTTTTTTTTAAATTCGCCAAAAGAATTCAATTTATTTTAGAAATAAAATTTTTCACAAGAATTCAATTATTTGAAGAAAATTTTTTTTAAATTCTTCGTTAGATTTTAATTATTTTCAATTTTTTAATGAAATTTCTCAATAGAATTTAATTATTTTAAAAAAGTTTTAAAAAATTCTGAAAAATTCAATTATTTAAAAAAATTTGTATAAATATCTTTACGAGAAATTAATTATTTTCATGAATAATAATATGTTTCTTCGGAATTCAATTATTTTCGTAAATAATAAAAGTTGTCGCAGAAATTCAATTATTTTTTATACAATTTTAAATGAAATGATAGAAAATTGTACTTATTTATAAATTTTTTTATTAAAATTCGCCAAAAGAATTCAATTCATTTTAAAAATAAAACTTTTCCATAGGAATTCAATTATTTGGGAAATTTTAATAAAAATTCTTCCCAAGAATTCAATTTT
Source organism: Leptopilina heterotoma (assembly GCF_015476425.1). Classification (NCBI taxonomy): domain Eukaryota; kingdom Metazoa; phylum Arthropoda; class Insecta; order Hymenoptera; family Figitidae; genus Leptopilina; species Leptopilina heterotoma. The sequence goes on along the minus strand of NW_025111048.1, from coordinate 902,811 downwards.
TTTCAAAAATAAACATTTTCACAGGAATTCAATTATTTTAAAAATAATTTTTTTAAATTCTTTGTCAGATTTCAATTATTTTCAATTTGTTAATAAAATTTCTCGATGAAATTTAATTATTTTTAAAAAATTTTGAAAAATTCAATTATTTAAAAAAATTGAAATAAAATTCTTCGCTAGAAATGAATTATTTTTATAAATAATAACATTTTTCTTGAGAATTCAATTATTTAAAAAAATTTTGATAAAATGCTTTATAAACTTGAAAAATTATAATAAAATTAGTCGTAGAATAAAATTATTTTCGTAAAATATAACATTCTTCCTAGAAATTCAATTATTGTCAAAAATGTTTGTAAGAATCTTCGAAGGAATTCAATTATTTCGTAAAAAATAAAATTCTTTAAAGCAATTCAGTTATTTAAGAAATTTTTATAAAATTCTTCCCAAGAATTCAATTCTTTTAAAAAATAAACATATTCACAGAAATTCAATTATTTAAAAAAAATTTAATAAAATTCTTCGGCAGATTTCAATTAATTTGGATTTTTTAATGAAATTTATCAATAGAATTTAATTATTTTCAAAAAGTTTTGAAAAATTTAATTATTTAAAAAAAATTGGAATAAAATTCTTCACAAGAAATGAATTATTTTTATAAATAATAATATTTTTCTCCCGGATTTAATTATTTTCACAAATAAAATTCTTCACAAGAATTCAATTTTTTATAAAGAATGTTTAATACAATTCGTTGCAAGAATTCAATTATTTCCATAAATAATAAAAATCGTCACAGAAATTCAATTATTTTTTATACTATTTTAAATAAAATGTTAGAAAATTGCATTTAAAAATTTTTTTTTTTAAATTCGCCTAAAGAATTTAATTATTTTTAAAAATTTTGATAAAATTCTTCTTAAAAATTCAATATTAAGTAATATTCTATTATTAAATAAATTATTTATTTTTATATTTAAATAATTGAATTCTCGAAAAAAAATTTCTAATAAAAATTGATGAAAAAATGAATTTCACTTAAAATTTAAAATTATAATTGAATATTAGAAGCATTATAGCCGTGAATTTTTAGAAATAATTGAATTTTGAAAAGGGTACAAATTAGAATCTTGGAAAATTTAAATTTATAGTTACAATATTATTATGTTATGAAATAATGATTTTATCACTCTGATCATCTTAAAATTATAAAACATGAAGGAATCGAGTCTTCAATTCGGAGTGATCTTTATGTTTTATAATAAATATTCTCCAAAGTTATTGAATTTCAGAAGGTTTGAATTTGAAAATCTTAATTCCTATTGAAAGATAATAGTGATTAAATATTTATTTAAAAAAGAAGTTTTTGATATTTTCGAATAAACTTTCTTTTGAAGAAATTTGTAAATAAATGTAATAGAACATTTTTTTTGAGTATTTAATAATGGAGTGAATCAGAATATTCTTCAGTGTCAGGGAAAAAATTAAAATAAGTCAGGAAAAATTTTGGCAATCAGGTAAATGTTAGGGAAAAAGAATTAAATCTTTCTGGTGACCCTGTTGTTGAAATTTCATCTAATTATCTGATTTTTTTTTCTTACGTGACACAGATTTTCGTATAATATTTGACAACGTATAAATTTTGCAAAAGTGACTATTTTTATCGTACAAGATAAATTATTGAATTTTTATTATAAATATAGTAGTGATGAATTTATGTTAGAGTATAAGTATTGTTTTCTGGAGGGGGGGGGGAAACTCTATTCAACGGATTATAGACATTGCCAGCTAATATTTTTATACGCTCTTCAGTTATTACAGAGATCAATGGATTTTTATATTATGAATCTTTTACCGATTTTCATCAGAAAATAATAACTTTTACACGCAATATATTTTCTATGTTTAGATGATAAAAATAGATGTGTGCTCGTTTTTATCCAAAGAGAATATTTACGCAAAAGTTGTTTTATGTGTTAAAATATTATTTTTGCTTTATAGGCAAATCCACAGGTCTTGTAACAACAACGAGAGTAACGCATGCGACACCTGCTGCGTTATACGCACATTCACCAAGTCGTTATTGGGAAGATGATGGTAAAGTGCCAGCAGCAGCTAGAACAACTTGTAAAGATATTGCTCGTCAACTTCTAGAGGAAGAGCCCGGCAGAAGCATTAATGTAAGTTACATTTTTCTTTTTCCCTTCAAATATTTATTAAATTAACCATTCATAAAGTAAAAATCATTTCTTATTTTTACTTTTTGGAAAAATTACATAATATCCGGAAACGTTTTGATTTTCAGAAATAAAATTATCTTAGTTATTTTGAAGAAATTGTATATTCAGTGTATGATTCAACATAAAAGTTTTAATGGTCGAGATAAATTGTCAAGATACATACCTATACGGCAATTAGAAAATACTTTTTGATAATATTTAATGAATTGTCAAATAGAAGCAAGAGGAATTTTAAACAGAGAGTAACTAGAAGCTTGCATCGAACAAAGTTGATATAGAAAAGTTTTTGTTTAGTGCATGACACAAACTTTGCAGTTGCAAAGTTGCTTCACGAAGTTCGCATTTGTAAAATATATGAATGCCGCATAAATGAGAGATTTTAATCTTCTGATAAAATAATACACACTAGCTTTATTAATTTTTTAATTAAGTTAATAAACTTCCTTGTCATTAAAGAATATTTAATAAATTTTAATAATAGACAACTAGACCTAATTGTTACAACTAAAATAATAAATATATTAAATATATTAAATATTATTTAAGATATGTCAATAAGAATATCAAAAGTTATAAAAGAATATTTATTTAAAAGAATTAAGACAAGACAAATTACCAGTCCGGAGACAAATAAAAGAACATTTTACTTAAAACTATAAATTAAATTTTTTCATAACTATAAAACATGAAGATGGAAAATTGATAAAATAATTATTTTATATTATAAAAATATTTTACTTCTTCAAAATTATTTTCAACACTTCAATTCAATTTGGATTATCTTCAAGAATTTTTCACTAAAATTCTTCTTTAAATCAATTAATTTCCCAAAAAGTTCTCTGACAATTTTCAAATCCATTTCTTTACAATATTCAATTTTACGAATTTTAATTATTCATAAATTCTTCAATTAAATATATATTAGAAAAATAAAACTTCAAATAATATAAAAACAATTCAATTAAACTTTTTTAAAAAAATTAATTTCAAAATTCAATTATTTTTTAAAAATTCACGCTACATTGCTTTTAATATTCAATCATTATCTAAAATTTTAACTAAAATTAATTTTTAAATCAAATTGAATTAAAAAATTCTACTAGAATTCAATTATTTAAATACAAATAAAATGCAAATAAATAATTTATTGAATAATTGAATGTTTCATAAAATTCAATTCTCATAAAAAATCGTTATCAATAAATTTTCAAATAATTTAATTCCATCAACGAATTTTAATAAAATTTTTATGAATAATTACATATTTCGAGAAATTGAATTAAAATTGTATTCAAAATAATTGATGCAAAGATTTTTATTATTTGTGAAAATAATTGAATTAAAAATAAAAAATATTTTTAATTTTTGCGAAAAACATTATTACTCTTAAAAATAATTGAATTTTTTTTAATAATTTATAAGTTTTATGGAATTGAATTTTTTTTTCGTGTTTTTAACTAAACATCTTCAATAAATCCACTATTTTTAATAATTTTTGAAAAAGTTTCAATTCAATTTTAAATCAATGTTTATAAGAAAATTCTACTAGAATTCAATTATTTAAATACAAAACTAAATAATTTATTGAATAATTAAATGTTTCTTAAAATTCAATTCCCATAAAGAATCGTTATCAACAAATTTTTAAATAATTGAATTCTATCAACAAATTGCAATATAATTTTTAAGAATAATTACATTTTTCGAGGAATTTGATTAAAATTTGATTAAAAATAATTGAAATTCTGCAACGAGTTTTATTATTTGTGAAAATAATTGAATTCCTAAGAAGGATTTTATAACGTTTGAACAATATTTAATTTTTGTGAAGAATATTATTACTCTTAAAAATAATTGAATTTTTTCAATAATCTATAACTTTTAACGAATTGAATTTTTTTCGTGTTTTAAACTAAACATCTTCTGTAAATCCATATTATTTTTAATAATTTTTGAAAAAGTTCTTTAAGAATTTTCAATTTCATTTGTTTACAATGCAATTTTACAATATTTCAATTATTCGTAAATTCTTCAATTAAATGAATATTAGAAAATAAAAATTTTTAATAATTTCAACAAAAATCCGCAATTAAAGTTTTAAAAAAAAAAATAATTTCACAGAATTGTTATTTAAAACTTAAAAATATAAAAAATTCAAATTTGAAACATTTTTAAAATTCAATTATTTCTAAAAATTTACGTTCTAATGCTTTTAAAGTTTAATTATTATCTAAAATAATAATAGTTGAATTCTTAAGAAGAATTTTATTATTTTTCAACATATAATTAAATTTCATTTAAAAAAATTAATTGCTTTTAATATTCAATTATTATCTAAAATTTTAACGGAAATTAATTTTTAAATACATTTTTATTAGAAAATTCTACTAGAATTCAATTATTTAAAAAGAAAAAGAAATAATTTATTTAATAATTCATTATTTCTTTAAAATTCAATTCTCATAAAGAATTGGATCAACAAAATTTTTAAATAATTAAAGTCTTGCTACGATTTTTAATTCAGCGATAAGTTTTACGATTTATAAAAAGAATAATTGAATTCTTAAGAAGAATTTTATTATTTTTAAACATATAATTATATTTCTGCAAGGGATTTCATTACTCTTGAAAACAATTCAATTTATACAATAATTTTAAATTTCTCTAAAATTAAGATTTTTTTAAGTGTATGTATTTAACTAAAATTTTTCTATAAATCCATTGTTTTTAATAATTTTTTGAAAATAAATAAAGAATTTTAAAAATAATTAAGAATTTTGAAATTCATTTGTTTTTAACTGAAATTAATTTTTAAATCAATTTTTATTAGAAAATTCTATTAGAATTCAATTATTTAAAAATAAAAAAAAATAATTTATTGAATAATTCAATATTTCTTAAAATTCAATTCTCTTAAAGAATTTGATCAACAAATTTTTAAACAAATAAATTCTTTTGACGAATTTTAATAAAATTTTTAAGAATATTAACATTTTTCGAGGAATTTGCTTAAAATTTGATTAAAAATTATTGAAATTCTGCAATTAGTTTTATTATTTATGAAAATAATTGAGTTTCTAAAAAAATTTTAGTATGTACGAAAATAATTGAATCCCTGTACAAATTGTATTATTTTTGAAAATAATTAAATTTTGTCGAAGAAAATAAAAAAAAATGGTAAATAATTGAATTTCTATGAAATTTTTATTATTTTATGAAAATAATTAAATGTTTGCTTTGAATTTTAATAAAATTTTTCCAAATACAGTCAGGTCTCGCCAAGTGTCGTTTTCAGTAAGTGTCATGACTCACAAAGTGTCATCGTTCAAGACCCAACAAGTGTCACTTTTCCCACTTTTTTTTACCCTCTCCAATGCTAAAAATGGACTTCCCCAAACCGGTTTGCAACATAAACCAATGAAATGGCCACTTTTATTAAAGGGGCGTGGCTTAGGCCACTGACACTTACTGAGACAGACGGTCTCAAAAAATTCCCAGTGACGACACTTAGCGAGACCTGACTGTAATTGAATTAGGTATTTTAGAAAATTTGATTAAAATAGTAGATATAGAAAATCATTGAATTGAGGAAAATTTTTGGAAATAATTGAAATTCGGAGAAGAATTTTATTATTTCTAAAGTAAATTGAAATATTGACAAGATTTTTTTTTTAATTTTTGAAGATAATTAAATTTTTGCGAAGAATTTTATTACTTTTGAAAATAATTGAATTTCTGCAATCATTTGTAATTTCTCTAAAATTCACCAAATTATGAAAATTTAATTATTATAAATTTAAGAATAATGAATACTTCCATCAAGAAAACATTGGAACTGATGCAGAAAATACAAAATACAGTTAAATATATATTATTGGAAAAAGCATAAAATAAGTAGGAAAATTTAAACTTTTCTATTTATTTGAAATTTCCTTTCTAAAATGACTTTCATAATGAAGTGAATCTTATTTTCAGATGCGATTAGTATCTTTATTAGTATATCCAACCGCAAGTTGATTATTAGATTTTCTTTTCTTTGTGATGTAAGAGATTAAAATGTGAAATTCTCACGCAAAATAAACGAGAGAGATAATGCTATTTAAGCCAAAGCTTTAAGAATTAAAATTAGTTTTCGAAAGTTACTGATCTTTATAAAATTATGTTCATCAACATCGGTTTTAATTAAATTTACTCCCTTATGCAAAAAAAGAAAAAGAATTTATAAAATCTCTTCTACTCTTCTATTTCTAGCTTCATCATCTAAAATTAAAAATTTACTTTCCCCCTTTATACACGAAGGAATTTGAAATATCCTTCTTCTCAAAAGAAGAAGAAAAAATATATTTTTTATTCATTTTAACATATGCTACTATTTCTTAGATCACACAAAATATATATAAAACATACGAAACAACGTGTAAAGAATTCGCAAATTTCAACGGAAAATTTCGTATAAAACTACATTTGCATCAAAATATCCCGTCGTGCTTGTAATTCAGTTACACGTTAAATTTTTTACGACGCTTTATAAAGTAGAGATTTACATTTTTTTTCAAGAGATTCTCACTAAATTAAAAATTTCACAGTGGATACATTCAAAGAATTTTTATTAAATTACACATTCTTTAAGTCTATAATAAGTCGTTTTTTATTTCCCGTTAAATATTCTTAAAAAATTGTCAAGAAATTCTTTATTCTATATTTTAAGAAAAAGTAATAAAGTATGATATTAAACTAATTAAATATTTCTTTAATCGTAAAAAAATATTTGCATTTTAAATATTGAGAATTTTTTTTTAATTATATTTTCAACTCCGCAATTTGGAGTTTTTCGTGAAATTTTATGAAAATAACCTTTAATAATAATAATAATAATAATAAGCGTTAAAGTTGGAAACTTTGAAAGTTTCCAATTTCGAGTCAACTAGGTTCCTTGAAAAGTGTGGCTCCAAAGTAAAACGTGTCAATTATTTCCATACCAGGTGGTGTTGGGTGGCGGTCGAAGGCATTTCGTTCCAAAAGTGGCATTGGATCCAGAGGAGCCTGAAAAGGAGGGTAGACGCCTTGATGGTAGAAATCTAATCGAAGAGTGGTCGAGAAACCGACGACTTCGTAATCTTCCCGCCGAATACGTGGCAAACAAGGAACAATTCGATAAAGTCGATCCAAGAAAAGTGAATCATTTGTTGGGTAATGTATTATTCATTCTGACATTTCTCCTAACTTTTCTAATTATTTGTCTCCTTCTGTTCCGCAATTTCCTTATGACTTTAATAATTTAATTTTTAAAATTATTTTAGTTAGATTAGTTTCGTTATTTCAATTGTTGGATAATAACCCATATTTTGGAAAAGATAAACTTCAAGAAAGTGATAATAATGTAGTTTCTCTTTTAGATTTTGTTGAACTTATAATTAAGAAAATTAGTTAAAAGGATAGCAAAATAAAGACAACCATTTACAATATCAGGGCTCGAACCAGTGAAAGTATTCAACAATACGGACTTTACGGACCAAAAATTAAAAATTACGGACCATTTACGAATTTACTGAGAAAAATATAACCAGTCCGAGTCAAAAAAGAGAAATTTTCATTAAAACTATAAATTAAATTTTTCATAACTATAAAACATGAAGATATCAATAACTCCGAGTAATAATTATAAAGATGACCGAGTGAAAAAATTATTTACAATTCAATGATTATTTACAAGAATTATTATTTCTAATTATATTTATTTCATTATTTATTTTTTTATATTTATTTCCAATAATTTTCAAAAAAGTTCTTTGACGATTTTCAAATTAATTTGTTTACAATATTAAATTTTACGAAATTTCAATTATTCGAAAATTCTTCGATTATAAAAATATTGGAAAAAAACTTAAAATAATAATTAAAAAAATCAATAAAACTTTTTCAAAAAAATTAATTACAAAATTCAATTATTTTTAAAAATTCACGCTATATTGCTTTTAATATTCAATTATTATCTAAAATTTTAACTAAACTTCATTTTTTAATAAATTCTTATGAGAAAATTCTACTAGAATTCAATTATTTAAATACAAATAAAATGCAAATAAATAATTTATTGAATAATTGAATGTTTCTTAAAATTCAATTCCCATAAAAAATCGTTATCAGCAAATTTTTAAATAATTAAATTCTATCAACAAATTTCAATATAATTTTTAAGAATAATTACATTTTTCGAGAAATTCGATTAAAATTGTATTAAAAATAAATAAATAATTGAAATTCTGCAAAGATTTTTATTATTTATGAAAATAATTGAATTCCTAAGAAGGATTTTATTACTTTTAAACAATATTTAATTTTTGCGAAGAATATTATTATTTATTACTATTGGAAATAATTGTATTTGCAACTTTTACAAAATTGAAAAATTTTTTTTGTGTTTTTAACTAAATATCTTCTATAAATCCATATTATTTTCAATAATTTCTGAAAAAATTCCTTTAAGAATTTTCAACTTCATTTGTTTACAATTGAATTTTACTAAATTTTAATTATTCATAAATTCTTCAATTAAATAAATATTAGAAAATAAAAAATTTACATAATTCCAACAAAAATCCGCAATTAAAGTTCTTCCAAAAAAAAAATAATTTCACAGAATTGTCAGTTAAAAATATGAAAAATTCAAATTTTTAAATATTTTAATCTGAAACCTTTTGAAAATTCAATTATTTCTAAAAATTTACGTTCTAATGCTTTTAAAATTCAATTATTTGTAAAAATTCAATCTATATTACTTTTAATATTCAATTATTATCTAAAATTTTAACTGAACTTCATTTTTTAATAAATTTTTATGAGAAAATTTTACTAGAATTCAATTATTTAAATACAAACATAAATAATTTATTGAATAATTGAATGTTTCTTAAAATTCAATTCCCCTAAAGAAGCGTTATTAACAAATATTCAAATAATTTAATTCTATTAACGAATTTTAATAAAATATTTAAAAATAATTACATTTTTCGAGAAATTGAATTAAAATTGTATTCAAAATAATTGAAATTCTGCAAATTTTTTTATTATTTGTGAAAATAATTGAATTTCTAAGAAGAATGTTATTACTTTTGAACAATATTTCATTTTTCCAAAGAATATTATTACTCTTGAAAATAATTAAATTTCTTTAAAAATTTTTAAATTCATATTTGTTTACAATTTAATTTATTGTACACTTTCGATTATTCGTAAACTCTTCACTTAAATAAATATTAGAAAATAAAAATTTAAATAATTTCAAAAGAAATCGGCAATTAAAGTTTCTTAAAAAAATTAATTCTACAAAATTTTTAGTTAAAAATATGAAAATTCAAATTTTTAAAGATTTTAAAATCTAAAACCTTTTCAAAATTCAATTATTTCTAAAAATTATCTCTCTAATGCTTTTAAAATTCAAATTAAATTTCTAAAATTTTAACTGAAATCCATTTTTAAATCAATGTTTATGAGAAAATTCTACTCGAATTTAGTTATTTAAATACAAAAATAACAATAAATATTTAATAATTGCATGTTTCTTAAAATTCAATTCTCATAAAGAATTTTATCCTTAAATTTATAAATAACTGAATTCTTTTGACGAATTTTAATAAAATTTTTAAAAAATTTTTCCAGGAATTCGATTAAAATTGTATTAAGAATAAAATTGAAATTCTGCAATGAGTTTTATTATTTATGAAAATAATTGAATTCCTAAAAAGAATTGTATTAATTACGAAAATAATTGAATCCCCGTGAAAATTTTATTATTTATGAAAAAAATTGAATGATTGCGAAGAAATTTATGAAAAAAAAAATTGTAAATAATGAAATTCGTGTGAAATTTTTATTATTTTTTGAAAATAATTAAAAAGTTTGCGTAGAATTTTATTAAAATTTTTGAAAATAATTGAATTTCGGAGAAGAATTTCATTATTTCTAAAGATAATTGAAATTTTAATGACAATTTTTAAAAATTTTTTAACACAATTGAATTTCTGCGAAGAATTTTATTTCTTTTGAAAATAATTGAATTTCTGCAATTATGCATATTTCTTAAAATTCAATTCTCATAAAGAATTTTATGTATCAATTTTTAAATAACTGAATTCTTTCAACGAATTTTATTAAAATTTTTAAGAATTTTTTCGGGAAATCGATTAAAATTGTATTAAAAAGAATTGAGATTGTGCAATGAGTTTTATTATTTATGAAAATAATTAAATATTTGCGTAGAAATTTATAAAAAAAATTTGTAAATAATGAAATTCCTGTGAAATTTTTATTATTTTTTGAAAATAATTATAAGTTTGTGTAGAATTTAATTAAATTTTTTTATTTTTTTTAAATAATTGAATTCTTTTGGAAAATTTTATGAAAATAGTAGTTATTGAAAATTATTGAATTGAGGAAAATTTTTGAAAATAATTTAATTTTCAGCGAAGAATTTTATTACTTTTGAAAATAATTGAATTTCTGCAATCAATCGTTATTTTTTTTAGAGTTATTTAAATTATATCGTACAATTTACGAATTTTTCATGCTTTTTGAATCAAATTACGGACTTTTTGGACTTTTACGGACTTAAAGCAAAGTTACGGACTATTACGGGATTTACGGACCTAGTTCGAGCCCTGCAATATTAATTGATAAAAAATCTAATCTTTATTAATAAATTAATTAACAGTTTAATAAGAACCACAAAAAGTAAAGAGCAAAAGTGCAGCTTTATGTTTACAAAAGACTGTAAATACTGACTCATGAAGAGTTACGTGTACATTAAAAGTTTATATGGTACAAGTATACAACATTATATAGACTAACAAAATAGATTGGTTCAGTTTATTTCCTTTAACGGTATAAAGCACGTACTATAAAATTCATGGATTCAAAAATGAGACTAAGAATTACGAAAATTTGGGAACTCTAGTAGAAATTTTTTTTCGTTAGAATTGTTCAACTACATAGCGGTGAAATGAACAAATGAATATTAAAACGAACCGCTGAATATCAAGTTGAATTACCGCGACTGAAACTTTTCAAAGAAATGCTGCAAAAGAGAATAACAAAAAGAAAGAACTATTTTTCTTTATCCAATTTTAAACTCTCTCATTCTACCTAGTTTCCAGGAGCAATGTAAACATTCTACTTAACCTAATACAATTAGTGTTGTTAATTAAATCATGATTTTCATAATATCTATTTTTCAATTGCTGATAAAATGTACCTATCATTTTCTAATAAATAATTGTACATATATCTAATTATCGACTGATATTCAACTGTCAATTACTGCACTGTTAATTGTAGATAATTATTGAACTTTGTAATTAATTAATTCCAATGTAATAACTATATGTTTTCATAATTTACGATATTTCAATAATTCCAGGTCTATTTTCATATTCACATATGGATTTTGAGGTTGATCGAAACACAAACGGCACTGGCGATCCTTCCCTTGCCGAAATGGCGGTTAAAGCACTTCGAATTCTTGCCAAAAATCCAGATGGGTACTTCCTGTTCGTTGAAGGTAAGCAGAGCGAAATATCATCCTTAAAGCGCTTTCCTGGCACATGCTTTTTAAAGGAAACAAAAATAAAATCAAACTCTAAATTTTATTTATATATAGCAACTTTTTTGTTTTTTGTCTAATGTCATAAATATAGGATCTTTTACGTTTACTAAAAACTCATGAGCGAAATAATTGAAAAACTATTCTAATTAAACTTTTAATTAATCATGTCCATAAACTTATTATTTTATACGTTTATGAAGAAAGTTTCACAAGTCAGAAAATAGAAACAAATATAAGTGAAAGGACCTTCCTAAAAAAAATATACGCGAAGAATTTGAAATTAGAATCCGTCCTTAAAAACCGAAAACACTGAATGTATGTTTTAATATTCAGGACTCGAACTAGGTCCGTAAATCCCTTTTAAAAGTCCGTAACTTTGCTTAAAATAAAAATAAAATAAAAAAATAAAATAAAAATAAAATAAAAACTTAAAATGTAAAAGTCCATATTATTTTGAAAAAAGGTCCGCAAGGTCCGTCGTAATTTGATTCGAAAAAAAAAATGAAAAGTTCGTAAATTGTACAATATAATTTGGATAATTTTAGAGAAATTACATAAACGATTGGAGAAATTCAATTATTTTCAAAAGTAAATAAAATTCTTCCCAGATATTCAATTATATTCAAATTTTTTTAAAAATTCTCATCACTATTTCAATTATCATTAGAAATAATTATAATTCTTCTCTAAAATTCAATTATTTTCAAAAATTTTTCAAAAGAATTCAATTATTTTCAAAAAAAATTTTGAAAAATTCTAGTCAAACTTTTAATTATTTTCAAAAGATAATAAAAATTTTTACAAGATTTTCATTATTTACAAATTCTTTTTTTTTTATAAATTTCTTCGCAATCATTGTCAACAATTTTCCTCAATTCAATAATTTTCAATATCTACTATTACAATAAAATTTTCCAAAAGAATTCTATTATAAAAAAAAATTTGAATAAAATTCTACGCAAACATTCAATTATTTTCATAAATAATAAAAATTTTTACAGGAATTCAATTATTTACAAATTTTTTTCATAAATTTCTTCGCAATCATTCAATTATTTTTATAAATAATAAAATTTTTACGGGGATTCAATTATATTCGTAAATAATAAAATTCTTTTTATGAATTCAATTATTTTCATAAATAATAAAACTCATTGCACAATCTCAATTCTTTTTAATACAATTTTAATCGAATTTTAATCGAATTCCCCGAAAAAATAGATAAAATTCTTTATAAGAATTGAATTTTAAGAAATATGCATAATTGCAGAAATTCAATTATTTTCAAAAGTAATAAAATTTTTCGCAAAAATTCAATTGTGTCAAAAAATTTTTAAAAATTCTCATTAAAATTTCAATTATTTGTAAAAAATAATTAAATTCTATTCCGAAATTCAATTATTTTCAAAAAATTTAATAAAATTCTACGCAAACTTTTCAATTATTTTAAAAAAATAATAAAAATTTCACAGGAATTTCATTATTTACAAATTTTTTTATAAATTTCTTCGCAAGCATTCAATTATTTTCATAAATAATAAAATTTTTACGGGGATTCAATTATTTTCGTAAATAATAAAATTCTTTTTAAGAATTCAAATTTAGGAATTATAATAAAACTCATTGCAGAATTTCAATTATTTTTAATGCAATTTTAATTGAATTCCACGAAAAAATTCTTTAAAATTTTATTAAAATTCGTCAAAAGAATTCAGTTTATTTAAAAATTTAAAGATAAAATTCTTTATGAAAATTGAATTTTAAGAAACATGCAATTTTTTAATAAATTGTTATTTTTGTATTTAAATAATTGAATTCGAGTAGAATTTTCTCATAAACATTGATTTAAAATTGGATTTGAGTTAAACACAAATGAATTTTAAAATTTCAGAAAAATTTTTCTAAAAATTATTAAAAACAATGGATTTATAGAAAAATTTAAGTTAAAAACACTAAAAAAATTTTTAATTTTAGAGATGTTAAAAATTATTGTTTGAAATTCAATTGTTTTCAAGAATAATAAAATCCCTCACAGAAATTTAATTATTTGTTTAAAAATAATAAAATTCTTCTTAAGAATTCAATTATTATTATTTTAGATAATAATTGAATTTCAAAAGCATTAGACCGTAAATTTTTTAAAATAATTGAATTTTGAAAAGGTTTTAGATTAAAATCTTTGAAAATTTGAATTTTTCATATTTTTATCTATTCTGTGGAATTAATTTTTTTTAGAAACTTTAATTGCGGATTTTTTTAAAAATTATTTAAAATTTAAAGTTTTTATTATCTAATATAACATTGAATTGAAGAATTTACGAATAATTGAAATTTTGTAAAATTGAATTGTAAACAAATGAATTTAAAAATTCTTAACGAACTTTTTCAAAAATTATTAAAAATTAATGGATTTACAGAATATGTATGTTTAGTTAAAAACACAAAAAAAAATTTAATTCTTTAAAAGTTATAAATTATTGAAAAAATTCAATTATTTTCAAGAGTTATAATATTCTTCTCAAAAATGCAATATTGTCCAAAAGTAATAAAATTCTTCTTTGGAATTCAATTACTTTCACAAATAATAAAACTCGTTGCAGAATTTCAATTATTTTTATTACAATTTTATTCAAATTTCTCGATAAATGTAATTATTCTTAAAAATTTTATTAAAATTCGTTGATGGAATTGAATTATTTGAAAATTTGTTAATAACGCTTCTTTAGGGGAATTGAATTTTAAGAAACATTCAATTATTCAATAAATTATTTATTTGCATTTTATTTGTATTTAAATAATTGAATTCTAGTAGAATTTTCTAATAAAAATTGTTTAAAAAATTAATTTCAGTTCAAATTTTAGATAATAATTGAATATTGAAAGCAATATATAGCGTGAATTTTGAAATTTATTTTTTTGAAAAAGTTTAATTGAATTTTTTTTTTATATTATTTTAAGTTTTTATTTTCTAATATTTATTTAATTGAAGAATTTAATAATTGAAATTTCGTAAAATTGAATATTGTAAAGAAATGAATTTGAAATTTTTCAAAGAACTTTTTCGAAAATTATTCAAAATAATCGATTTAAAGAAGAATTTTAGTTAAAAATTCTTGTAAATATAAATTAAATTTCTTATCACTCGGTTATGTTTAATTATTTATAAAACATGAAGATATCGATTACTTCGAGTCGAAGACTCAGAGTCATCGATATCTTCATGTTTTATAGGTACGAAAAATTTAATTTACAGTTTTAGTTATATTAAAATCTCTCTTCTTTGACTCGGGCTGGTTATATTTTTGTCAGTAAATTCGTAAATGGTCCGTAATTTTTAATTTTTGGTCCGTAAAGTCCGTATAAAATAAGAGTCAATTTGGAATTTGAAAGTAAAAGGATAAGATCAGTATAAGATGATGAAATCCTGTCGTTGAGGTCCAGAATCTGTAAAATTCTACTAAATTCAAGTGAATAACTCATATAACGAGGTACAAATGTTTACAGCGTCAACTACGTTAACGCGAACTATGGCGAACGTTGACGATAAAGTGAACTGTTGTCGTCGGCGAATAATGTTATCTCTTCAGAAATTCTACTCTTGAAGTTGCAAGCCACTTTGGTTACCCTTAGACCAATCTCGAGCTTTCCTATTCCGTCTAGTAGGATACTGTCGTTATCTACGTGACAAAAAACCAACATCCGTATGCTTATTTAGTCCTTCTTTTGAGTAAAGCAAGAAAGCTGAGCAGTGGTGTATAAAATAAAATAGTAGACTTGAATTCGAAATGTAACTCTCAGAATTCAAGTGGGTCGGTGAATTACATTTTATGAAGGAATTCATAAAGCAGAAATATTCTCGTTTCTTTATTTAATTCTATAAAATTATTTCACTTTTTTTCTAAAAATGTTTGTTTTCATAAACCTTTTGAATATAGTGTCTCTTAAAATCATTAAAACAAATTTCAAAGAAATTAGAAAATAAATTTTTATCACATTTTTCTCTGCTTTTATTGTTTTTCAAAAAAATCAAATCACGAAATTGTCATATATCACATACCTACAAAATTCTCAATCAATTTTTGTCTCCATTTGTATGAACAACATATTTCTCTATTTCCAATATTATATCTTCAAAAGAAAAATGAAAACAGAATACTGAGCACACCTCGTCAAACTAAAAGTGAAGTAGAATCACCAAAATGATAAAAAAAAAAATCTATACTGCAAGTTAATAGTATTGTTATATCCGAAAATATAACGAATTGTAATGTTAAATATTCTTATTTATTAAAATATCGAGTAAATAATTCTTTCTCGATTTTTTAAATCAGACAAATCCGAATGGAAAGCGATCTTCATTCTTCTCTTTACCTGATGAAAATGTTTTTTTATTTAGTCAATAGGAAAATTATACTATACAATTTCAATAAATATATACATTGTACATCATTAATTATACTTTTATTATTATTTATTGTAACGAACTATCATAATAATACTGGCAACTTGTGCCAAATGTTCATGTTGGATTTAGTTGCTCGTTACTGTAAAGAAATCTGATTTTGGCTTAAAGCCTATAAAAGCATAAGCATATTTTTTTTAAAGAAATCAAATTTGATTGTAATTCTTCTCAAGTTTATTATAATGGTATAATCTAGTAATTTAAAATTCACTTTTTATGAAATTTTTTTTTATAAATTTACTTCAGCTTGTTGCAATCTAATTTTTTTTTAATGAAACTGATGTTTTGTGATAATTTTTGTTAATTATTTAATCTTTATTTAAACCAGTTTTAACGACATTTTACTTATTTATTATTATTTTTTCATCAAATTTAATTGTTAATGCTATTTATCTGTAAAATAAGAGAAATTAAAGCAATACTTCGTTTTCATTAGAAGAAATTAACTATATAATTTAATTTTAATTTATAAAACAGACAATTAATTTTTAACCAAAAATGTTTTGATGTATATAATTGTTTATTTAATTTGTTTATAAAAATGATAAAGTTATTTAAATATAATTTATTTTCGATGATAATCTGATAGTTTGTCTGACTAAAATTGACTTTTTCTACTGAAAAAACAATTTAATATATTTACTAATATTGATTGATCATCCTATACCTAATAATTTTTTTAAATATGATGTCTGACTGAAAAGTGACCATTTCTACTAATAATAATTCCATAAATCCTGTGTATCAGTTTGTCTGGCTAAAATTGTCTTTTTCTACTGAAATAGAAATTTTTTCGAATATTGGTTTGTCTATAACGAACTTACACTAATAATGGAATTTCAAATAGTTATGTCTGACGAAAATGGACTTTTTCTACTGAAAAACATATTTTCTTTTATTTTTGTCAGAACTACTGAAAGTAGAAATCACTTTTTGATTGTCTGATCGACAAATGAGATCAATTATTTTTAACCAAAGAAAAATTGACTTTTACTACTGAAAAAAATATTATTATTTTAACATTGTCTGATTAATAATAATTTGTACTACTTATATTAAATTTTAAAAAATATGATTTTGGACTGAAAAGTGACGATTTATTTCTAATAATAATTCAATAAATAAAAAAAAGTATTTCTCGGGGACTCTTGTCGAAGTGCGTAAGGCCAATAGGGCAGGAGTATAAACAATAAAAAAAAAAAAAAAAAATAATTCAATAAATCCTGTGTATCAATTTATCTGGATAAAAATGACTTTTTCTACTGAAAAAAGAACTACTATTTTCCAGGTTTGTCTCTCTAATATTGACTTATACTACTGATAATAAATTCTTAAAATATATTATGCCTGACTGAAAAGTGACCATCACTACTAATAATAATTCAGTAAATCGTCTGTATTAGTTTTGCCTGAGTAAAATTGGCTTTTTCTACTGAAATAAAAATTAAGTTCATTAATTTTTAATTTTTAAATGATTTATTTTTTTTTAATAATTTCGGACTTAAAAATTACCACTACTACTAATAATTCAATATATTCTGTGTATCAGTTTGTCTGGCTGAAATTGACTTTTTCTACTAAAAACACTATTTTTTAGTTTGTCTGGCTGAAATTTACTTTTGTACTAAAAAACACTGTTTCTCAGTTTGTCTGGCTAAAATTGCCCTTTTTCACTAATATACACTATTTTTCAGTTTGTCTGGCTTAAATTGACCTTTTCTACTAAAATACAATGTTTTTCACTTTGTCTGGCTAAAATTGACTTTTTCTACTAAAATACAATGTTTTTCAGTTTGTCTGGCTAAAATTGACCTTTTCTACTAAAATACACTATTTTTCACTTTGTCTAGCTAAAATTGACTTTTTCTACTAAAAAAACATTGTTTATCAGATTGTCTGGCTAAATTTGACCTTTTCTACTAAAATACAATGTTTTTCAGTTTGTCTGGCTAAAATTGACTTTTTCTACTAAAAAAACATTGTTTTTCAGTTTGTCTGGCTAAATTTGACCTTTTCTACTAAAATACAATGTTTTTCAGTTTGTCTGGCTAAAATTGACTTTTTCTACTAAAAAAACATTGTTTATCAGATTGTCTGGCTAAATTTGACCTTTTCTACTAAAATACAATGTTTTTCACTTTGTCTGGCTAAAATTGACTTTTTCTACTAAAATACAATGTTTTTCAGTTTGTCTGGCTAAAATTGACCTTTTCTACTAAAATACACTATTTTTCACTTTGTCTAGCTAAAATTGACTTTTTCTACTAAAAAAACATTGTTTATCAGATTGTCTGGCTAAATTTGACCTTTTCTACTAAAATACAATGTTTTTCAGTTTGTCTGGCTAAAATTGACTTTTTCTACTAAAAAAACATTGTTTATCAAATTGTCTGGATAAATTTGACCTTTTCTACTAAAATACAATGTTTTTCAGTTTGTCTGGCTAAAATTGACTTTTTCTACTAAAAAAAACATTGTTTATCAGATTGTCTGGCTAAAATTGACTTTTTCTACTAAAAAAACATTGTTTATCAGATTGTCTGGCTAAATTTGACCTTTTCTACTAAAATACAATGTTTTTCAGTTTGTCTGGCTAAAATTGACTTTTTCTACTAAAAAAACATTGTTTATCAAATTGTCTGGATAAATTTGACCTTTTCTACTAAAATACAATGTTTTTCAGTTTGTCTGGCTAAAATTGACTTTTTCTACTAAAAAAACATTGTTTATCAAATTGTCTGGATAAATTTGACCTTTTCTACTAAAATACAATGTTTTTCAGTTTGTCTGGCTAAAATTGACCTTTTCTACTAAAACACAATGTTTTTCAGTTTGTCTGGCTAAAATTGACTTTTTCTACTAAAAAAACATTGTTTATCAGATTGTCTGGCTAAATTTGACCTTTTCTACTAAAATACAATGTTTTTCAGTTTGTCTGGCTACAATTGACTTTTTCTACTAAAAAAAACATTGTTGTCTGGCTAAATTTGACCTTTTCTACTAAAATACAATGTTTTTCAGTTTGTCTGGCTAAAATTGACCTTTTCTACTAAAACACAATGTTTTTCAGTTTGTCTGGCTAAAATTGACTTTTTCTACTAAAAAAAACATTGTTTATCAGATTCTCTGGCTAAATTTGACCTTTTCTACTAAAATACAATGTTTTTCAGTTTGTCTGGCTAAAATTGACTTTTTCTACTAAAAAAAACATTGTTTATCAGATTGTCTGGCTAAATTTGACCTTTTCTACTAAAATACAATGTTTTTCAGTTTGTCTGGCTAAAATTGACTTTTTCTACTAAAAAAAACATTGTTTATCAGATTGTCTGGCTAAATTTGACCTTTTCTACTAAAATACAATGTTTTTCAGTTTGTCTGGCTAAAATTGACTTTTTCTACTAAAAAAAACATTGTTTATCAGATTGTCTGGCTAAAATTGACTTTTTCTACTAAAAAAACATTGTTTATCAGATTGTATGGCTAAATTTGACCTTTTCTACTAAAATACAATGTTTTTCAGTTTGTCTGGCTAAAATTGACCTTTTCTACTAAAACACAATGTTTTTCAGTTTGTCTAGCTAAAATTGACCTTTTCTACTAAAACACAATGTTTTTCAGTTTGTCCGGCTAAAATTGACCTTTTCTACTAAAATACAATGTTTTTCAGTTTGTCTGGCTAAAATTGACCTTTTCTACTAAAATACAATGTTTTTCAGTTTGTCTGTTTAATATTGACTTATACTACTAATAATACATTATGTTTGACTCATTAGCGACCACTACTACTAATAATAATTCAATAATAATCCTCAGTATCAAGTATGGTCTGACTAAATGTATCTCTCTCTACTGAAATAATAACTGATTTATTTTTTATTTTTGTCAGGAAAAAAGTAGTTTTTACCTAGATGAATTGTGTTTTGTCTATAATTGACTTATACTAAATATTAAAATTTGAAATAATTATGTCTGATTAAAATTTACTTTTTAAAAAAAAGTTAAATTGCAATAAGCTGCAGTAAATTTATAAAAAAACAATTTCTTTTAGGCATATCTTAACCTAAATTTTAAATCTTTATATAATTTGTTCATAAAAATGTTTAAGTTATTTGCAAAATAATATTTTTATAAGGATAATCTCTAGGCGTAAAAATTTGTTTAAACAATAACTTTTAAAAATATTAAAATTTTGCAAAATCAGCATTGGGGTCATATTTCGATACGAAAATACTATAAAATTATTGATATGCAACAAAAAAATATCAATATCGAAAAATTAGTGGCACGCCTCAGAAATTTTGAGCCAAAATTGTTTTTGAATTGAAGTGAACAATAATTGATCAAAAGGAAACTTCCAAACATTAATTGATTTGGAATTCAAAGGATGCTTTGTGTATAATGTAAAGTCTGTTATAAGCAATGTAACTTTCATAAATATGACGAATTTTATCTATCATTTTTTTAGTTAGAATTTTTTATATAGATACAATTTGAAAGTAAAGAATGCACAATTAAATCTCAAAGACAATAGCATCAGCTTATGTCCTCGTTATTGATGATAAGTTGGGGTATAAAGAATTTTTAAACACGTATACATCATACTGTGTTCTAGTCACATACGATTGAAATATGATACTCTTCTATGATTTTACAATAGAAAAATATTTTATCCCATTCCACAGAGATATTAATCAAACAAAAGTTATTATTCGATAAGAGTAAAATCATCATATAAAGATAAAAACTAAAATTATTGTATCGTGTCCAAAAGAATATGTTATTAATATTATTATTATAATTGTGATGATAATAATAAATTACAAAAAGTTATAATATTATCTCTCAAGAATACTTATATCAAAGAAATATTTCTTTGAAAGCTAGCAGATCCGAAGTAAATCTCAGTGTCAGAATAATATGGAGGAAGAAATTTGTTACAGCCCTCTTTTCTTCTACAGATCTCCACTCGCCATCATAATGCTCCCCTATCCTTTAGTTAAGTCTGAACCCAAGTGAATCCGGGACAGGTTTCCTTTAGACTCTTCAGTTACCCGAAAAGTGATATTTCAATTCTATACAAAGACTAACGATGATTGAAAAAGAGTACAGAATATTTTCTGAATATTCAACATTTGAATTGAAAGTTTTTCAATTTTTTTTTTTTTTGCTATTATTATTATTATTATTATTATTATTATTATTATTATTATTATTATTATTAACATAATAAAACATCATAAATTTTGCCTGAACTTTAAAAAAAATTATTATATCTTTTTCCGCGCAATAAATTTGTACCTATATCAAATAAAAAAGTGTTATTGATTAATTTTGTTTAATACACATTTTTAAATTTACCGCACAATTTGTTCGAAGATTTATGTTATTTAATGTAAATTTATAATGCAAAATTCCAGAAGCGTTTTGTTTGTGTGAAGAAAAAATTTCCTATTGAAAAATATTACGGCTTGTTACATAAGGGAAAGAGGAACATAAAAAAGGTGTAAAAGTGTTACTCACATACAATATGGATGCTCCCCTAAAGGTCTTCTAGGTATTACGTATTATTTTTTAGAATTTTGCCTCACACTTTAGTTTTAAAATATTTTTATACCCCTATATGTATGTATATGTATATATGACGTTAGTTTAAAAGCTACATTTTAAAAAAATATAAATTTTTTGTAAACACATTTTATATCGTAAATAAATATAATCAGGGTTGCCACAAAACTTTAATTTCGTTTTTCTCTGATTTTCAGACAAAATTTTCCCTTTTTTCCCTGACCCTGAAAAATATCATTAACTTCGTTTTTAAATAAATATTTAATCATTATTATTTTTCTGTAGGAATTAAAATTCTCAAATTCAATAACTTATAATAAATTTAAGATGATAGAGTGATAAAATCATTATTTTATAACATAATAATATTGTAACTATTAACTCAAATTTTCAAAGATTTTAATTTAAACCCTTTTAAAAATTCAATTATTTCTAAAAATTCACACAATAACTCTTCTAATATTCAAATATTATCTAAAATTTTACCTAAAATTCATTTTTTAATAAATTTTTATCAGAAAATTTTTCGAAAATTTAATTATTTACTTACAAAAATAAATTATTTATTTAATAATTGAATATTTCTTAAAATTGAATTTTTAAGAAGAATTTTATTAAAATTTTTAAAAATAATTGAATTTATGGGTGAATTAAAAAAAAATTAAAGAATAAATGCAATTTTCTATTATTATATTTAAAATTGTATAAAAAATAATTAAAATTCTGCTATAAGTTTTGATATTTATGAAAGTAATAGAATTCTTGCAACGAATTTCATTTAAACAGTTTTTAATGAATTAAATTCCTATGAAGAACTTTATTTGTGAAAATAATAATTAAATTCCAAAGAAACATATAATTATTCATTAAAATAATTAATTTATTGTGAAGAATTTTATTCAAATTTTTTTAAATAATTGAATTTTTCAGAATTTTTTGAAACTTTTTAAAAATAATTATATTCTATCAAAAAATTTTATTAAAAAATTGAAAATAATTGTAATCTGACAAAAAATTTAAAAAATTCTTTTTTAAATAATTGAATTCCTGTGAAGAATTTGATTAACACTTTTTTTAATAATTGAATTTATGTGAAGAATTTTATTAAAAAATTTTTTAATAAATTGAATTTCTCAGAATTTTTTAAAACATTTTGAAAATAATTCAATTCCATCGAGAAATTTCATTATAAAATTAAAAATAATTGAAATCTGACAAAGAATGCAAAAAATTCTTTTTTAAATAATTAAATTCCTGTGAAAAATTTAATTTTTTATCAGAATTGAATTCTTGCAACGAATTTCATTAAAAAATTTTTTAATGAATTGAATTCCTGTGAAGAATTTTATTTAGGAAAATAATTGAATTCCAGAGAAAAATATAATTATTCATAAATAATTAAATAATTTCTTGTAAATAATTATATTCAAATTTCTTAAAATAATTGAATTTCTCAGAATTTAAAAAAA
Organism: Leptopilina heterotoma; assembly: GCF_015476425.1. Taxonomy (NCBI): domain Eukaryota; kingdom Metazoa; phylum Arthropoda; class Insecta; order Hymenoptera; family Figitidae; genus Leptopilina; species Leptopilina heterotoma. The sequence goes on along the minus strand of NW_025111048.1, from coordinate 879,474 downwards.
TTTTTTGAAAATAATTAAATCCCATCGAGAAATTTTATTATAAAATTAAAAATGATTGAAATCTGACAAAGAATGTAAAAATTTCGTTTTTAAATAATTGAATTACTGTGAAAATGTTTATTTTTGAATAGAATTAAATTCTTGGGAAGAATTTTATTAAAATTTCTTAAATAATTGAATTGCTTTGATTAATTTTATTTTTTACGAAATAATTGAATTTCTTCGAAGATTCTTACAAACATTTTGGACGATAATTATTGTATTCCTAGTAGAAAGAATGTTATATTTTACGACATTAATTTTATTCTACGACTAATTTTATTATAATTTTTTAAAATTATAAAGCATTTTATCAAAAATTTTTTAAATAATTGAATTCTCAAGAAAAATTTTATTATTTATAAAATTAAAAATAATTGATTTCTAGCAAAGAATTTTATTCAAATATTTTACATAATTGAATTCCCTTAAGAAAATGTATTATTTGTAAAAATAATTGAATTCTTAAGAAGAATTTTATTGAAAATAATTGAATTGTTTAGGAAAATTTTATTAAAATTGCAAGATTAGTAACCAAATCTCGTAAAGAATTTTGTCAAAATTTTTTTAAATAATAGAATTTTAAGTAAAATTTTATTAAAATAGTAGATATTAAAAATAATTGAAATGAGGAAAATTTTTGAAAATAATTGAAATTTGCCAAGAATTTTATTAAATTTTTTTTTGGAAAATAATTGAATTTCGGAGAATAATTTTATTATTTATAAAGATAATTGAAATATTGAAGAGAGTTTTAAAAATTTTTTGAACATCATTGAATTTATGCGAAGAAGTTCATCACTTTTGACAATAATTGAATTACTGTAATCAGTTGTTCTTAAAATTTCTATTTAAATTTTAAATTCATTAAAAATTCATATTTTCTAAAATTTTAAATTAAAAGCTTTAAAGTTTGTCTATTTATGATGATTCTATACGCAAATCTTTTAAAATCCAATTAATTTTGAAATTTTTAAGTAAAATTATTCATTAAATAATCTATAAGTAATAATTTTAGGATAGTTCTTCAAAAATTAAGTTATTTAAAAAGAAATTATTGTCAGAAATAGAAAAAATTGAAGTGTTTGTATTAGAATTTTTGTCAGTTGTCAATTGCATAGTTTATGACGCAAACAAAAAAAAATCACCAAAATTCAGAATTTTCTCATAAATTCTAAAAATTTAATTTTTTCCACTACTTTTAATAAAAATCCCTGACTTTTCCCTGAATTCCCTGACTTGTAGCAACCCTGATTATTTCTAATCTATACTCTCTAAATCTGAATATGTGAAAATTCACATATTTGTACGTTATAAGTCGTCTTCTCGATCAATAAGTGCATATACACTTATAATAAGTGAAATTTCACTTAGAATAAGTGAAAAATTCACTTATTTATAAGTGTATATGCACTTATTGATCGAGAGGACGACTTATAACGTACAATAAGTGAAATTTCACATATTCAGATTTAGAGAGTAAGAATAGTTTTTTTTTTATTTATTTTAATTTAAAAGTAAATTTCATGTTTTTAGTTACAAGACTGCATTATATATAACATTAAACATTCGAAACATTTAATTCAGAGTGAGTAGTCGCCTAACATATTTACTAATGGATTGGCGCAGTTGTATCACTCGATTGCATTCGACCGTACTTGTTCTAAAAGGGTGTTTCTCCATTTCTGTTTCGTGATAGAAGTTGTTTTACTTCTAGGTGGAAGAATAGACCATGCTCACCACTACAACAATGCTTATCGCGCCTTGGATGAAACACTGGCTTTGGAGGAGTCCGTCAAGGCAATTATGGATGAGGTGGATCTCTCTGAAACTCTCTTAATTGTCACTGCTGATCACTCCCATGTTTTAACACTTGGCGGCCTTGCTACACATCGAGGGAATCCTATTCTTGGTAATCTTTTAAATCCAACTTGTAATTATTATTTAGTTGACAATTTAAAAAATTTTTTTTTTAATTTTTTACAATTTTTATTTTTTTGTTAAACTCTTTTGTTTCTCACGCACTGTGAACGATTACAACCTCCATTACTTGAGATATTCATCAATAGGAATCGTGTTACGAATGGTGTCTTTTGAAATTATGGTTTCGATTTGTTCAATGTCTCTCCTCAATCACCGACTGTAATGAACTGGAACTGAGAGACCAAGACAAATCTGAACTAGTTCGACATTGTAACATTAAAGGTTTTTGTATCTATCCATTCGAAAACTGTATGTTCTCACTTTTACATCTCAGTAAATCGTGAGGTATTAAAAACTGTTGCAGATTAAATTAACACCAAAAAAGATTAAAATAATCAATTTTCGTGTTATTTTTTACAATGAATGAAATTTAAGTTCATTACATTTTTTTATAACTATAAAACATGAAGATATCGATAACTCCAAGTCTTCTACTCGAAGTGATCGATTTCTTCATATTTTATAATAATTTATGATGACCAAGTAATAAAATCATTTTTTTATATTATAAGAATATTTATACTTCTTCAAAATTATTTTCATTATTTCAATTCAATTATTATTTTCAAAAATTGTTAACTACAATTTTACTTTATATCAATTATTTTTAATAATTTTCGAAAAACTTCTTTGACAATTTTCAAATCCATTTGTTTACAATATTCAATTTCACGAAATTTCAATTATTCCTAAATTCTTTAATTAAATGCATATTAGAAAATAAAAACTTTAAATAATATAAAAGATAATCCAATTAAACTTTTTCAAAAAAATTAATTTCAAAATTCAATTATCTGTAAAAATTCACGATATATTGCTTTTAATATTCAGTTATAATCTAAAATTTTAACTGAAATTCATTTTTATGAAATGAAAATCAATTTTTATTAGAAAATTCTACAAGAATTTAATTATTTAAATGCAAAAGTAAATAATTTATTGAATAATTGAATGTTTCTCAAAATTCAATTCGCATAAAGAATTTTATTAACAAAATTTTTAAATAATTGAATTCTTTTGTCGAATTTTATTAAAACTTGCATGAACATAATTACTTTTTTCAAGGAATTCAATTATAATTGAAAAAACTCTACGATGAATTTTATAATTAGTAAAAAACATTGAATCCTTAAGAAGAATTTTTCTACTCTTAAAAATAATTTAATTTCTGCAATAATTTGTAACTTCTCTGAAATTAAATTTTGTTCTAGTGTTTTTAACTAAAATTCTTCAGTAAATCCATTATTTTTAATAATTTTTAAAAAAGTTCTTTGAGAATTTTCAAAATTCATTTGTTTACAATTCAATTTTACAAAATTTCAATTATTTGGAAATTCTGCAATTAAATATATTTTGAAAAATAAAAACTTGAAATAATTTCAATAAAAATCCTATTAAACTTTTAAAAAGAATTAATTCTGCAGAATTGTTTGATAAAAATATAAAAAATTAAGAATTTTAATGATTTTAATTTGAAACTTTTTCAAAATTTAATTATTTCTAAAAATCCACATTATAATGCTTTTAATATTCAATTATAATCTAAAATTTTAACTAAAATTCATTTATAAATCAATTTTCATTAGAAAATTCTACAATTTAATTATTCAAATGCAAAAGTAAATAATTTATAGAATAATTGAATGTTTCTCAAAATTCAATTCGCATAAAGAATTTTATAAACAATTTTTTAAATAATTGAATTATTTTGTCGAATTTTATTAAAACTTGCATGAACATAATTACTTTTTTCGAGGAATTAAATTATAATTGAAAAAACTCTACGATGAATTTTATTATTAGTAAAAATAATTGAATCTTTAAGAAGAATTTTATTACTCTTGAAAATAATTGAATTTCTGCAATAATTTGTAACTTCTATAAAATTAAATTTTGTTCTAGTGTTTTTAACTAAAATTCTTCAATAAATCCATCATTTTTAATAATTTTTAAAAAAGTTCTTTGAGAATTTTCAAAATTCAATTGTTTACAATTCAATTTTACAAAATTTTAATTATTTGGAAATTCTGCAATTAAATATATTTTGAAAAATAAAAACTTGAAATAATTTCAATAAAAATCCTATTAAACTTTTAAAAAGAATTAATTCTACAGAATTTTTTGTCAAAAATATGAAAAATTAAGAATTTCAATGATTTTAATTTGAAACTTTTTCAAAATTTAATTATTTCTAAAAATCCACGTTATAATGCTTTTAATATTTAATTATAATCTAAAATTTTAACTGAAATTCATTTTTAAAACCATTTTTATTAGTAAATTCTACGAGAATTCAGTTATTTAAATACAAACATAAATAATTTATTAATTTCATGTTTCTTGAAATTAAATTCTCATAAAAAATGTTTTCACCAAATTTTTTCAATCATTAATTTCTTTCGACGAATTTTAATAAAATTTTTAAGAATAATTACATTTTTCGAGGAATTCGATTAAAATTGCATTAAAAATAATTGAAATTCTGCAATGAGTTTTATTATTTATGAAAATAATTGAATTCCTAAAAGAATTTTAGTATTTATGAAAATAATTGAATCCCTGTAAAAATGTTATTATTTATGAAAATAATTGAATTATTGCGAAGAAATTTAAAGAAAAATTTGTAAATAATTGAATTCCTGTAAAAAATTTTATTATTTATGAAAATAACTGAATGTTTGCGTAGAATTTTATTCAAATTTTTTTTAATAATGGAATTTTTTTGGAAAATTTTATTGAAAAAGTAGATATTAAAAATCATTGAATTTTAGAAAACTTTTGAAAATAATTGAAATTTTAACAAGAATTTGATTAAAATTTTGTAAAATAATTAAATATCAGAAAAGAATTTTATTATTTATAAAGAGAATTGAAATTTTGACGAGAATTTTTAAAAATTTTTGAACACAATTGAATTTAGTAACTATGTTACTAAGTTAGTTAGTAAGTTAGTAACTAACTTACTAACTTACTATTCTTCCTGGAGAATCTAAATTCTTTGATTTTTTACAAATCGTTGACTTTGGTGTTTTATTTAAGGTAAAATTTCATTCATAGTTAAAAATAACACCAAAATAGATTATTTTAATCCTTTCTGGTGTTAATTTAATCCTAGAGGGTTTAAACTGTTGCAGATTATTTTAATCTATTCTGGTGTTATTTTAACACCTCACGTTTTACTGTGTATCTCATTGCTGTAAATAAATTTGATTTTCCGAATTCTTGAACTGATTGGATATCATTTTGAAACAGAACTTTAAAATTCAGATCTTTCTCAGAATTATTTTATACTTTCATCAGTTTAAAAATTTAATTTTATTCCGTTAGAGTTTGCGTACATTTTTTTTGGATTTAGTTACTTTAAAGAATAAAGATGGCTCTAAAATGAAATGGAAAAGTGCATTTCGTTGACAATAGTGTAAACGCTCGAAAGAACCCGAGTGATACCTACAAAACGAATTCCTTGAAAGAGAGAGAGAGAGAGAGAGAGAGAGAGTGGTTTTACTCTTAAAAAATAGTCACAAGCCGAAAAAAAGGACAAAAATTTTCAATTTTTTGTAAATCGTGAAAAAGTACGTACTCTATCACAATAATGCATTATTAAGCTATTAAACGTATTTGGTTTTTAATTTTTGTACTTTAAAATTAGATTATAAATGCAGGTTGGTAAATTGCTCTATAAAAACGCTTTCTGGTTTTTGAATTTGCAGTTTATAATTTTCAACATAAAAGATATTTTTCAATATTTTTTTTTTTTTGTTTATTTGTTTTCTATTTCCATAGTTGTAAAACTCTCGTCAAAAAGAAAAATTGCCAAGAATAAACTGATAAAAATTACAACAGGGACACTCACGATTACTAGGTCATAAATCATAAAACTTGGGCAAAAGTAATAAAGAATTTTTCGTTTTGATATCTAAAAATGAAATTGTTGACATCACAATTGCTGATACAGCGAAACATAAGAATTTTACTAAATCTTAACGCAATCTTATGGCTTGTTCAATACTTAAAGTCTTTATTAGATACTTTAAAGATTTATTTTCAACATTTTTTTTTCTTTTATAGACTACTGCCTAATCAAACTTTACAATAAAATTTATATCATAAAGAAACAAACATATCTTCTCTGTTTTTTTTTTTTTTTTTTTTTATAGTTTATGATTATTCGAAGGAATTGAAATCGATATTGAAACGAACAATTACTTATCAATGGTGCATTTTTTATGTTCTTAGAAGAAAAAGTACTTGTTTTCAAAACATTATTCCCTGGTTGAAAATTTTTTACGACACTGAATTTTATGGAACATTTTGTGTACTATAAACTTATTTATATCTTTCAATGGTGGACCGATTTTCCTCAAGTCCCTGTTGTACCGTCCAATCGCGTTCAACCTTTTCTCCTGTATCCACTTGCAATTGAATAAGATCCAATCTTCGCAAACGTCATACATATGTAATATGTGTGTGTGTGAGTGTGTCTATTTGTGTGTTAAATCGAATCGCCAGTAAATGTAAAAGAGAAAAATTTTCCCTGCCTTAACGACGCTTCAGACTTTCTTATCGAATAAACTCCTGTTACCGGATGAATGATTTGGGTACGCTTAAAAAAAGCAGTTTCTTTAACCTGTTATCCCTCAATAATCACCAGTTTTTCAAATTGAAAATTGAATTTTAGATTGCTAAAAATATTGCAATCAATTTAAAAAAAAATTTTCGAAGTGGATTTAAATTACTTTATAAAGTGATGCTTTTACAAGTCATTTAATAATAATAATAATAATAATAATAATAATAATAATAATAATAATAATAATAATAATAATAATAATAATAATAATAATAATAATAATAATATAGATAAGTGGTTAGAATTATATTCTTCCATAGTTGTATTAATGTTGCTATAATATATGATTTTGGAAAAGTAAAAATGGAATAAAATTTAAAAGTGTGTCGTTAAAGAAGCGACAATTTTTTTTATAAAATTTTTATGTTTACATGTTGTGGCAAACTTTGTGACAAAAATTTGTACATTTGGACGTTAATAGATTAATTGAAAAAGCTTATGACATATTTCATATTAAATTGAATATATTGACACTCAAATTTTCGTGTAACGCAATTTATTACGCTGTTAACATTTATTTTATATTATCAAGAGTCAATATTAATTCTTTATTAAACTAAAAAATTACTCCACTTTTTTAATTAAAAAGTATAATATAACATTTTTCTAATATCTATATATAATATTATTATAGTGATAACGTATACTATCATTTTAAACATATTCTATGAGAAAATCTGCAGAGATTACTTTTTCAATCGATAAATTTCTCTTAACCTGCAGCTCTAATAACAATTCCAATATCTGATCACACAAGTTCTTTGATCCCTGAGATCGTAAGATGCAGGGGGGAGAAGGATAAGTACTGTAAAATAGATAAGGTCGACCTACAGTCAAACTACAAGTTCCCTTCGAGTTAATCAAGCGAGGATCTTAGTAGAAAATGGCACGTAAAGTGAGACACTAAACCATATGTCTGATGCTAAATTTTCTTATCATTTAACGTTATTTAAATAAATTGATGATGATGATGATGATGATGATGATGATGATGAAAGAATTTGAAAAAACATTGCTATTTCAATGTTGACAATAATAGAACAATTACATAAAACAATATGTCAAAGTTATACTTTATGAGAGATAAAAACTGTTGGTTTAAAAAATTTCCAAAAAGGCAAACTGTTGATATAAACTAAACACAATTTTAAATAGTTATAAGACAAATGTTAACTCAGTAGAATAAGAAAAAAAATTTACCATCATTTGTCAGGAAAAAAAATCTTCTTAAAATATTGTTGAATTTTATAAAAAGTGACATTTTATATTTTTGTTCGACAACAGTAAAAAATCATAAAATCTGAAAAAAAGACAATTCACAACTTTATGACCCTAAACTCAAATATAGCGTTGTTCTTTTAAGGGCTCGTGAAATATCGTCGTAAATTGCTTTCGGCAAAACAATTTTTTAAAAGTTATTTTCTAGAAAAATATTTTTTTAAATATTTTTCGATAATTTAATTTTTATAAACCATTTAATTTTAGATGTTTCTATCATTTTTTTTTTTTTTTTTTTTTTGGTTGAAAACTATTCTCCGCATTGAAGTGTTTTATTTTTTAAATTTAGATAAACTAATTTTAGAAATGATAAGAGATTTTACATGGCACGTCATTATCACATTCGCTACAGTAACTAGTATTGCATGTTCCGGGAGACCATTAACCCCCTCAACAGAAGATTAGTAAAGCAGATCGCGAGAAAACTTACGAGAGTCGTGCTAAGGTCTCACGAAAGTGCATTAAATTTTGTCTTGCAAGTTAAATTGGACAATGGATTTCAGTAAAGGCTATATGAATTTAGATGGCTAACGTTACAAACGCTACGCTATGCTTCATTATTTCCGTTGGAAAATAATTTAACCGGCTAACTAAGTTTTTTTTTAATCAATAAATTGACTTTCAATTTTTCAATAATACTTTTCTGGAGTTTTCTCTCTTTTTTAAAAAAAAATTGTTTAATTAAATTCTTCGATTTTTATACATAAAAAGGTTGTCTATATTCATTGTTCCAATTTAAGTGGGGGTGGGGTGGGCCGAGACTTATCAAGAAACTTAGTGGCAAAACTATGTATCCGATTAAAATTCCATTTCAAGAAGACGGAATTACGAAAATACGCTTTGTATCTATACGAAGTGAAGTAACCTAAATCCTTTGACAATACTCGTCCTGTGATATTGGACACTTTGAATTCTGAAGCATCAAATGTAGCAAAAGAATTTAAGGGACTCTTAAGAGTCTTTAAATGCCACAATGATTTCCAGGAGGGTATAAAGCTCCTTGCCAAAGGATTTGCTTGCCGGATGGGGTCCGGCTATCTTATTAAGCAGTTAATTTAATGAATTAGAGCCGTGAAGCACCATCTTGTTATCAGAACAGATATTTATCTTAGGAATAGCAGTATACTATGATTTTGAATATGTGGTCATTAATGAGGAGATAATTAAATTGAAATGTATATTGTGACGTATGAATTTAAATAATATCTAAATTTTCTGCTAAATGTCAAACAAAATCTGACGCTTTCAACAATAATAAAAATAAGAAATTTAACTGAATAAATTTCATCATCAGGCGCCAATTAATTTTCAAGATCAATTAATAAACTAATTTATCCGGCCAACAAAAACAAAACGCAAAGACACTCTCAATCGTCAGAAGAAATTCTGCCTGAACAACTTGGTAAGCAGAAATGCCAACGAAGAGACACGACTGGTACAATACTGGCACGATACTGACTCACCCAACGACGCTTGTTGATTTCCATCTTTCCTACTGCAGGCACGCTCCTTCCAAGGATTCCTTAATTTAGGGATGAGAAATAATCCAAGCAAATAGAATCACTTTTCACAATTCTTCTTTATTTACAAAACTACGGGCTCTACAAACTCACAAGTTCTCCTCGATGCACAACTATTGAGACACACTTTTTCAATGATACGACTCTCTACTCTCTTTCTACAACGTCTCGTAGATCACTCGTTAAATGATATGTCGACGAAAAGACTACAGACACCTGTGTCTTGTTTTTCTAACATGTGGTCCTCTTCTTCATCTCTCTCTCTCTCTCTCTACTAATCAGCGGCTCTATCCTCTGGCACTTTCTCTTCTATACTAAATTGCCACGCGACACACATTCACCACTGCTAGTGGGTCACTCGGCAGTTTCGACTCTCTAAATTATCATACCAATTAACGATCACTGTTCAGGGAGTTAGTTTTATTTAGAAAAACTAACAAAAACAATAAGTAAATTCTCAATCAACAAACACCATAAATATTAGCAAATCGTGCAACATTATCTCAAAGGAGATTCAGTCGGGAATATTAACCAAAAACAGAAAAATATACTTACTAAATTTATTTAATTCCAAATCATCTCCTTTATACTCACTCAACAATAAGCACATCCAAAATCAAACTCTCTTGAAAATGTGTTTTGGTCGTCTTTTCATTTCCAATACGCAGTGGGAAATTGAGAGTGGAAAGTGGGAAGTGAAGAGTGAGATTGAAAAGTGAGAGTAGGAAGTGGGAGTGGAAAGTAGGAGTGGAAAGTTAAATTGGGAAATGAAAGTGGAAACTAGGAGTTGGAAGTGAGAATGGAAAGTGAAGACTGTGATTGAAAAGTTAAGAGTAAGAGTTAGAAATGAGAGTGGGAAGTGAAAGTTGGAAATTGGAACTGAGAGTGGAAAGTGGGAAGTGAGAATAGAAAGTGAAGAGTGAGATTGGAAGGTTAAGAGTGAGTGTTAGAAAAAAGAGTGGGGAGTGAGAGTGAAAAGTTAGAGTAGAAAATGATGGTGGAAAGTGGGAAGTGAGAGTAGAAAGTTAAGACTGAGAGTTGGAAATGAGACTGAGAAGTAATAGTGAGATACTGGAACTAAGAGTGGAAAGTGAAGAGTGAGATTGGAAAGTGAGAGTGGGAAGTGGGAGTGGAATGTTAGATTGTGAAATAAGGGTGGAAAGTGAAGAGTGTGATTAGAAAGTTAAGATTGAGATTTAGAGATGAGAGTGAGAAGTGAAAATGTTAAGAGTGAGAGTTAAAAATGAGAGTAAGAGTGGAAAGTGAGAGTGGAAAGTTAAGAGTGTAATTGGAAAGTTAAAAGTGAGTTAATAAAAGTGGGAAGTAAGAGTGGAAAGAGTGAAGCGGGGCGCATGATTATTCCCCAAATGTCATTTTTCCGAAATGTCATTTTACCGAACTGCACTTTTGCGAATAGTCAATTTTGCGAAAAGCCAAATTTTGCGAAATGTCACTTTTGCGAATTGTCATTTTTTCGAAAAGCTATTTTTGCGAATTGTCATTTTTGCGAATCGCAATTTTTACGAATTGTCAATTTTCCGAAAAGTTATTTTTGCGAATCGCCATTTTTACAAATTGTCAATTTTCGGAAATGTCATTTTTACGATTAGTCATTTTTGCGAAAAGTCATTTTTGCGAATTGACATTTTTGCGAATTGTCATTTTTGAGAAATGTCATTTTTGCGAATTGTCACTTTTGCGATTTGTCAATTTTTCGAAAACTCATTTTTGCGAATTGTCATTTTTAAGAAAAGACATTTTTGTGAAATGTCATTTTTACGAAAAGCCATTTTTGCGAATAGTCATTTTTACGAATTGCCATTTTTGCGAATTGTCAATTTTCCGAAAAGTCATTTTTGCGAATCGCCATTTTTACGAATTGTCAAATTTCCGAAAAGTCATTTTTGCGAATTGTCATTTTTGCGAAAAATACAATAGAAACTTGTAGGTATCTATAAATTCACTATTGTATTTTTCGCAAAAATGACAATTCGCAAAAATGACTTTTCGGAAAATTGACAATTCGCAAAAATAAGTTTTCGAAAAATTGACAAATCGTAAAAATGGCGATTCGCAAAAATGACAATTCGCAAAAATGAGTTTTCGAAAAATTGACAATTCGTAAAAATATCGATTCGCAAAAATGACAATTCGCAAAAATAGCTTTTCGCAAAAATAACAATTCGTAAAAATGGCAATTCGTAAAAATGGCGATTCGCAAAAGTAACAATTCGCAAAAGTGACATTTCTTAAAAATGACAATTCGCAAAAATAGCAATTCGTAAAAATAGCAATTCGTAAAAATGACTTTTCGCAAAAATGGCTTTTCGCAAAAATGTCTTTTCGTAAAAATGACAATTCGCAAAAATGAGTTTTCGAAAAATTGACAAATCGTAAAAATGGCGATTCGCAAAAATGACAATTCGCAAAAATGAGTTTTCGAAAAATTGACAAATCGTAAAAATGGCGATTCGCAAAAATGAGTTTTCGAAAAATTGACAATTCGTAAAAATTGCGATTCGCAAAAATGACAATTCGCAAAAATAGATTTTCGTAAATATGACAATTCGCAAAAGTGACATTTCGCAAAATTGGCTTTTCGCAAAAATGACTATTCGCAAAAGAGCAGTTCGGTAAAATGACATTTCGGAAAAATGACATTTGGGGAATAATCATGCGTCCCGAGTGAAGCGTAGAGTGAGATTGTAAAATGAGAGTAAGAGTGGAAAGTGAGAGTGTAAAGTTAAGAGTGACAGTTAAGAATGAGAGTGGAAAGTAAAAGTGGGAAGTGTGAAGTGAAGAATGAGCTTGTAAAGTGAGAGAAGGAGTGGAAAGTTAGGGTGGAAAATGAGAGTGGATAGTGAGTGCGGAAAGTTAGGAGTGAAAGTTAAAAATGAGAGTAAGAGTGGAATGTGAGAGTGGAAAGTTAAGAGTGTGATTGGATAGTTAAAAGTGAGTTAATAAGAGTGGGAAATGAGAGTGGAAAGTGTGAAGCGTATAATGTGACTGTAAAATGAGAGTGGGAGTGGAAAGTTAGAGTGGGAAATGAGAGTGGAAAGTAAGAGTGGAAAGTTAAGAATGAGAGTTAAAAAATGAGAGTGGGAAGTGAAAGTGTGGAGTGAAAGTGGAAAGTTAAGAGTGTGATTGGAAAGTTAAAAGTGAGATAATAAGAGTGGGAAATGAGAGTGGAAAGAGTGAAGCGTAGAATGATATTGTAAAATGAGAGTAAGAGTGGAAAGTGAGAGTGTAAAGTTAAGAGTAACAGTTAAGAATGAGAGTGGGAAGTGAAAGTGGGAAGTGTGAAGTGAAGAATGAGATTGTAAAGTGAGAGAAGGAGTGGAAAGTTAGGGTGGGAAATGAGAGTGGATAGTGAGTGTGGAAAGTTAAGAGTGAAAGTTAAAAATGGGAGTAAGTGTGGAATGTGAGAGTGGAAAGTTAAGAGTGAGAGTTGGAAATGAAAGTGGAAAGTGAAAAGTGAGATTAGAAAGTGAAGAGAAAGAGTGGGAAATTGAGAGTGGAAAGTGGGAGTGGGAAGTGGAAGAGTTACAGAATCGACCTATGGGTCTAGGATAAAAGAGGTCCTTGATGAATATTCAGCATCACTCACTTTATCTCTTAATGTTGTTGCAATAACATGATTTTAAATGATTCTGTGACAGTGACTGGGGACTTCCATCACTATCTCAAAGGCAAGTGATTAGTAACTATTCTCCAAATTTTAGGAAGATAAAGTTGAGGAGCTTCTCATTCATTTTCCAGACGACAGTTCCGATATTCTTATTCTGAGGAACTTTAATGTTTGGAAAATCAAAACTCACCCTTATAATGGAAACTTGTAATTAATTAGGAACTTCGTCTATATAGAAGATTCTATGTGTCATTTTAGGTAATTGGAAACTTTTAGTGGGCTCTTGTCTGCAGAATGTCTGGTGAACCAAAAAATATAAAGAAACTGTTACTCTACAATTTTTGAATCTTTTAAACCGACAGACTTTCTGGAAAGACGGGAGTCCGCTAATTAGCCGCAGGAAAGTTTGCAAACGTTCTGTAGACTTCTTTACTTGGGATCCGGATAAATTAAAGAACAGTTAACATGATCTTTGACCACAAGGTGCTTCCAGAGTAAAAGTGAATGTCAAAGTGAATTATATAATTATCTTTAATGGGAAATGAAGTCTTGTTGTAACCTGTTCACATGTACAATTATTCATATAATTTAGACAAATTTTTGCAAGTTGTTTTTCATTTTATAAAGTATCGATCATATACTTTCACATGATAATAGAATTTTTTTGTTTTTGGAAAGATTAACTGAAGAACAATTAATTTAAAACATTTCTTTTGATAATAGAAAGAGATTTTATTTTAACGAAATTGTCTGTTGAATAAAAAGATTAATCAATTTAATGCACTTCGTCTCTTTATATTCATCATGCATTATTCTTGATGTTTTACATATCTCATGGGATTATATTTTTGCTGACTTTTAATATTTTTAAGTTATTCTCAGTTAATACTGGATGAGAATGAGGAAAAACATTTTTAATTTTTCATTAAATATCTGTCGAAAAAGTTAATACTGATATGGATATATGCTAATTTAGTTTATAGCCACTTATCTATTCTTGTCAATTGAGTTCTCACTGTGAAATGTCAGAGACATTTACGTGTCCCATATTTCCGACTATATAATTCAATCATGGCAAATCACAGAAATTTCACTGAATTTACACTGATTTAACTGTGAAAAATGTGAAAAACTAATAAAATTCCATTGGGTTTTTCGATAGATAATTTATTGGCAGCTGATGCGGCACTACTGATTTTATACTCACTTGGAAATTGAAAAGACAAAAATTGTAATAATATCGAAGTGTAACTTAGTGTGCAAAATTTAATCTCTAAATTTTATTTTTCATTTCAGTCAAAACAAATTATAAAAATTATCATTTAAATATAATTTGTGTAAAGCTTAATTTTGTGAATTTTAAATCCGACTTGATTTTGTTTCATACCGCTATTAAAATTTTTAATCAAATATAAAAGAATAGATAAAAATTTACAATTTATTTAATATGTTTCCATGCAAATTTTAATTTTAAACTTACTTTTATTTTGAATTAGAAACATTTTATTAAAGTACATTGTAATAAAGTTTTTTTTTATTTAAAGTCCTGGTATTTTTTAATATTAATAATTTCAAATATCTAAATTAATAGAATCAAAATTGTTTTGCCTTTTCATATTCAAAAAAAAGTAAAACAATTTAATTAAAATTCTTTTTGTGGCAAAAGTATATCAGTTGTAAAATTGTTATTTTTTACAAATTTTTTCTCTCAACGTCCATTTTCAATAAGTTTTTAATTTTCAAATATTTTTATTTATTGGATATCTGAAATTTGGAACTATTTTTGATTTAAAGCATAATAAAAGAAATAATTGGTGCAAAATAATATCAAGTAAATACATTGAAAAAACAAAGAAAAAAAAAATGTTTGTGACAAAGAGTTTTTTAACACTTAAAGTTTAATTGTTTCACAGTTATTTTTTTAATAAAATATTCTTTTTTAAAAAATTTTAAAAGATAGAGCATCCTTGTTGTCCAGAACTCGTGAAAGTTAAAACACCTTTACGACTTGATCCAGCATTAACTACCATCCCTTACTTTTATATTTCTTTTTACCGTTTTAATTGCCTTTCTTCTAACCCTTTTACAGCGGCTTTATTTTTTAACTGAAGACAACATGAATTTTATTCTGTTACTTTAGTATTTTTATTTAAATTATATTTAAAAATATCCAAAATACTTTATTTTATATGTATTAAAAATTATTTTCAAGCATCACAGTTTAGTTTTTCGTTTTACAATAGTAATTAATTCCAATTAATACCAATTAAAAAAAAATACCCCCCTATTAAGATTACAAGTTATCATATTCAGTTTGAAGCATTTTTATTCTCTATCGTAACATTAATAAGTATTTTAAAATATGTAGTACCTTAAAAGATAAATGTGGCGTTCCATGATCCAGTGTAAGCATTTGCACTCCAGACGATTCGTTGGTTGGATAAAAAGATTGTTTTTTGGACTCGTGATATATTTGACATTCAGAGCTACTATTTGTAACTGTCTGCGCAAGTGAAAAACTATTACAGTTAAAAACGTGTTGACAGACAAAATTATATTGCTGGCGTACACCACTGAAATTGATTGCTGAAAAAAGTAACTTAAAGTTTTCATATTTGAGTATTAAATATTTTTTGTACTGTATTACAAAGTACCTTATTAGTATGTATAGCATTTAATTAATTCAAGAATAATTTCGTTCCTATTTTACCCAAAACTTTTCACATTTACTTTAAACCTTTTTTTTTGTGCATCTGGATGAGCTTCAAAAATAATTTTAAATATCCCACCGCTGCCACCCAATTGTATTATCTCTATAACAAACAACTAATAAAATAATTTTTTAATGAAAAAAATTATTAGTGGAATAAAAATATTTATTTTAATACAAGTGAATATTTTTCTGAATAAAAACTCTTAAGTCTTTTCCAATGATTTTTATAGTAAACTCAATAAAATTCACAATTTCATTCAATAAAGCATTAATTAGGTAAAATTCAACAGACTTTAATTTCAAAAGCATTTAGTTCTATCAATTCAATAATAACCATTAACAAAAAGTCGTATCCGTGTTTTCAAGTTAAAATTATATGAGTGAATGAATACAGAAAAAAAAGAAGAAAGCGTCTCTCATAATCTGAATCTCGGTCGAACTTAAGCTGAAGCTTTATACTTGGAGCCTATTGTCTTTATATTTTCAGTCTATCGCTTAATGGCTTTGCATTGGGTGCTTGAGCCACCAACGACCCAGATGCTGATTTCAATAGTTTTTCATGCTATATCGTTGGATGGTGAAAACTAAATATTTTTCTATTCATGCAAAATCAGGAACCATCTGCTTTAGGTTTGTTTTTCATATACTGAAGTAAACAGAACCGCACATTTTTTAAAAAACATACGTGAAGATATAATCCCTCGTTCTATTTTCCACATATAAATTTATAATACCCCATTCTCCAATAAATTTAGACGAAAAAAAGAACATTTTAAAAAATCTATTCTTTAATTTCGAGAAAGTATTAATTAAATTTTGATCTAAGAAAAACTGTGTTTTTTTTTCACTTTTCTTAATTTTCTCATATATTTATTTTTTCTAAAGGTTATTTTCATTTCCTTTGATTAAAATGCGCCATAATGAAGAAAATAAAGATTTTTTTAATGGCATAAAATTCACAAAAAAAAGCCGCCACACTTAGTAGAAAAGCGATTACTAGAGGTACCTCCTCGAGCGAAATTTTTTTCCATTTTATTGAGGTGAACTATATATATATTAGTAAAGTGTAAAAAAGAATGGAGCTGAAATGAAAGAAAAAAAAGCTTGAGTCATAGTTTAAATGAGAAATTGAGAATGATTTGCTTGGTCAAAAAAAAAAAAAAACCTTACGACCTTAAACGTGATCAGATTCTTTTATTTTACTTTCCATTGAATGAAAAGTTTTAAAAAAGTTTCCGATATTTCAAATTACAGACGTATTTACAATTCTGAAATAATAGAAAAACTTGAGTAAATTTGATAAACTCTACAGTAATCTTAATTTGTATCGCCTATTCTGAATTGTATTCTCCATTATTAAAGTTTTATCTCTATACTTGATGGCTTTTCTTCTCAACTCTAAACTTTTCCAACCTAAAGAAACCAATTATCTAAAACACACTTTGCAAAAAAAAAAAAAAAAAAAAAAAAAAAAACAGGAAAAAAAAATTCCCCGAGGAATCGTAGCTTCCTTTGAAATTTTAAAGTGATTTTCGTGAAGCCACTCATTCCTTCGAGAACATTTCTGGCGCCGTCTGACATTGCTGAGAGTTTTCTTCGAATCAGTTTTCCATGCTGCATTAACCGATCTAACTGTAATTACAGCATTCTAGAAAATTATGACTTATTCCAAAGGACTAACTTAATTAACTGACATTCAAAACCATTTCACATCTTGAAACTTATCCCGAACTTTGGAAAATAATAAAGATAAGGAAATCATATTCGATTTTCTAGTGATTATATACAGCGACTTAAATAGTTCCATTGGGATCGACAATTTTTTTTTTATTATCGTAGTACTTTTGATTACCATAATGGTTCTTGGGTGTTACTTTTGAGACATCACCTAGTATATCATGAATCAATAAAAAAAAAAAAGAATGATGGTTTTGCAATGTCATCGATATGGTGATTAAGGAAAAGGCGTGGAACGATCAGCTGCGTGCTTTAAGTGCAGAGAAACCGGTCATACGTTTTCCGCCTGTCAGAAGAAGGCGAGCTGCTTCTTGTGCAGAGAAAAGTTAGACGACAAGATGAACATCAACCATGTCATCGAAAGTGGAGTATATGCAGAGTCTTCAAAGACGGCCCTTGAGAAAGTCAAGAAGATTCTCGCAAGGACCAAGAACAAATAGGTGAAGGAAGATTGTTATAGGATCCCAAGAATAAATTTTTATTTTCATCATCATCTGAATAATCGTAAAATGGCATTAACTGGTTGTAAGAATGGAAGTCCAATTATTCCATTTTCTGATGATGGGAAATCTTCATCAACAATAAAGAAATTATTGATTGCCATTTTTTGGCAGCCGTTTAAAAATTTAATTCTCAAAATAATCACATTTTTTGTGATTAATAAAATATTATTAAATGCACTGCGTATCACAAACTAGCACCTGAAACAAATTTGAATTTTTACAGGAAATAACATGTAATTAAAATTTAAATTCACTGCGTATCACAGTAAAACGTGAGGTGTTAAAATAACACCAGAATGGATTAAAATAATCTGCAACAGTTTAATCACTCTAGGATTAAATTAACACCAGAAAAGATTAAAATAATCTATTTTGGTGTTATTTTTAACTATGAATGAAATTTTACTTCAAAAAAAAAACACCAAAGTCAACGATTTGTAAACATTCAACGAATTCAGCTTCTCCAGGGAGAATAGTAAGTTAGTAAGTTAGTAAGTTAGTTACTAACTTACTAATTAACTTAGTAACATAGTTACTATATTCAATTGTGTTCAAAAATTTTTAAAAATTCGAGCCAAAATTTCGATTCTCTTTATAAATACTAAAATTCTTCTCTAATAATTCAATTATTTTAGAAAATTTTAATCAAATTCTTGTCAAAATTTCAATTATTTTCAAGTTTTCAAAAATTCAATGATTTTCAATACCTACTATTTCAATAAAATTTTCTAAAAGAATTCCATTATTAAAAAAAATTTGAATAAAATTCTACGCAAACATTCAATTATTTTCATAAATAATAAAAATTTTTACAGGAGTTCAATTATTTACAAATTTCTTTAATACATTTCTTCGCAATAATTCAATTATTTTCATAAATAATAACATTTTTACAGGAATTCAGTTATTTTCATAAATAATAAAACTCATTGCAAAATTTCAATTATTTTTAATGCAATTTTAATCAAATTCCTCGAAAAATGTGGTTATTCTTAAAAATTTTATTAAAATTCGTCGAAAGAATTTAATGATTTAAAAAATTTGTCGATAACATTTTTTATGAGAATTTAATTTCAAGAAAAATGAAATTAATATGTTATTTATTTTTATATTTAAATAATTGAATTCTCGTAGAATTTACTAATAAAAATGGTTTTAAAAATAAATTACAGTTAAAATTTTAAATTATAATTAAACATTAAAAGCATTATAACGTGGATTTTTAGAAATAATTAAATTTTGAAAAAGTTTCAAATTAAAATCATTGAAATTCTTAATTTTTCATATTTTTGACAAACAATTCTGTAGAATTAATTCTTTTTAAAAGTTTAATAGGATTTTTATTGAAATTATTTCAAGTTTTTATTTTTCAATATATATTTAATTGCAAAATTTCCGAATAATTGCAATTTTGTAAAATTTAATTGTAAACGAATGAATTTGAAAATTCTCAAACAACATTTTTAAAAATTATTAAAAATAATGGATTTATTAAAGAATTTTAGTTAAAAACACTAAAAAAAATTTAATTTTAGAGAAGTTACAAATTGTTGCAGAAGTTCAATTATTTTCAAAAGTTTTCTAAAATTCAATGATTTTCAATATATCTACTATTTCAATAAAATTTTCCAAAAAAAAATTTTTTCATTATTAAAAAAAATTTGAATAAAATTCTACGCAAACATTCAATTATTTTCATAAATAATAAAGATTTTTACAGGAATTTAATTATTTACAAATTTTTTTATAAATTTCTTCGCAATACTTCAATTATTCTCATAAATAATAACATTTTTACAGGGATTCAATTATTTTTATAAATACTAAAATTCTTTTAGGAATTCAATTATTTTCATAAATAATAAAACTCATTGCAGAATTTCAATTATTTTTAATGCAATTTTAATCGAATTCCTCGAAAAATGTGGTTATTCTTAAAAATTTTATTAAAACTCGTCGAAAGAATTTAATGATTTAAAGAATTTGTCGATAACATTTTTTATGAGAATTTAATTACAAGAAAAATGAAATTAATATGTTATTTATTTTTATATTTAAATAATTGAATTCTCGTAGAATTTACTAATAAAAATGGTTTTAAAAATAAATTACAGTTAAAATTTTAAATTATAATTAAATATTAAAAGCATTATAACGTGGATTTTTAGAAATAATTAAATTTTGAAAAAGTTTCAAATTAAAATCATTGAAATTCTTAATTTTTCATATTTTTGACAAACCATTCTGTAGAATAAATTCTTTTTAAAAGTTTAATAGGATTTTTATTGAAATTATTTCAAGTTTGTATTTTTCAATATATATTTAATTGCAGAATTTTAGAATAATTGAAATTTTGTAAAATTGAATTGTAAACGAATGAATTTGAAAATTCTCAAAGAAGAACTTTTTCAAAAATTATTAAAAATAATGGATTTATTGAAGAATTTTTGTTAAAAACACTAGAAAAAAATTTAATTTTAGAAAAGTTACAAATTATTGCAGAAATTCAATTATTTTCAAGAGTAATAAAATTCTTCTCAAGGATTCAATTATTTTTACTAATAATAAAACTCATCTCAGCGTTTCAATTATTTTTCATGCAATTATAATTGAATTCCTTGAAAAAAGTAATTATGTTCATGCAAGTTTTAATAAAATTCGACAAAAGAATTCAAATATTTAAAAATTTGTTAATAAAATACTTTATGAGAATTGAATTTTGAGAAACATTCAATTATTCAATATATTATTTACTTTTGCATTTAAATAATTAAATTCTTGTAGAATTGTCTAATAAAAATTGATTTTCATTTTATAAAAATGAATTTCAGTTAAAATTTTAGATTATAATTGAATATTAAAAGCAATATAGCGTGAATTTTTAGAAATAATTGAATTTTGAAATTAATTTTTTTGAAAAAGTTTAATTGGACTTTTAAAATATTATTTAAAGTTTTTATTTTCTAATATGGATTTAATTAGAGAATTTAGGAATAATTGGAATTTCGTAAAATTTAATATTGTAAACAAATGGATTTGAAAATTGCCAAAGAACTTTTTCGAAAATTGTTAAAAATAATTGATATAAAGTAAAATTGTAGTTAAATTTTTTTGAAAATAATAATGATTTTATTACTTGGTCATCTTTAATTATTATAAAATATGAAGAAATCGATCACTCAGAGTCGAAGACTCGGAGTTATCGATATCTTCATGTTTTATAGTTATAAAAAAATTTAATGAACTAAAATTTTATTTATTGTAAAAAATAACACCAAAATTGATTATTTTAATCTTTTTTGGTGTTAATTTAATCTGCAACAATTTTTAATACCTCACGATTTACTGTGATCACAAAAAATGTTGTTTACATGAAAGAATTAGGGAATATTGTAAATTGCACGTTAAACAAAATTTTTCACAGGAAAAACTTTCACTTTATAGTCGGAAATCGTACTAAAGATTTGCTTAAAAGTAAAAACCCCTACTTATTTTTCATCAATTTTTCTCTCTTTTACAACTTTTATCTGTCACTGAGGGAAGAAAAATAATGAGCCAAGGTAATGAAAAGGTATTTTCGCTTAAAAGTAAAAGTCTCCACTTATACCTCCCCTACCATTCTTTTTTTCACTCCTTCTATCTGGCAGTGAGAATAGATAAAACCATGATGCCCAAACCAAATAAATGTGAGTCACTTCCTTAACTATTTTTTCTCTCTTGTCTTGTCTCCTTCGATTGATTTAGAACCTGAACAACGATCTCTTAAGTGTCAATAAACTCCATCTCTTTACATTATGTCACATGTGTGAAATAATCTGTATTCACAATGTCAATGCCCAATGGGAAATTTACAACTGGCGTAGTACTGCGCCAGCACTGGCAGCACTGGCGGCAAGGCTGAGAGCCAGCACTGGCATGGCGCTGGGATGATAACGCCGTCTGGCGCTGCCGAAGTACTGTCTGTCAGTGCTGCGAGACAGCGCTGGCGCAGCACTGGACCAGTGCTGGCTGAGAATATTGCCGCAATAAATGCTGTATTGTTATTAATTAGTCGTAAATTAATAATTATAAATAATTTAACAACTAAATGGTAAATAATATTAATAAATATTTATTATTCATAAAATATTTCTCTTCTCAAAGAAATTGTATTAAAGATGGAGACTAACAATGGATATAGTAAATAAAGTAGAAAAAAATTGTTTATAACATCTAAAAATTAAATAATAAACAATTACAGTAAGTGTGCATTAGATTTTCATATTTTAGTACCTAACGATTGGAATCTAGAAATATCGCAAACCTATGAAAATAAACAAAATTGCTGACGAGGGGAATCGAACCTACGACCTACGGACTAACAGACTAACGCTCTAACCACTATGCTAACGACACATGTGTACAGTAAAGTATTAATATCTCAGTATCATTCAGACATACAATTATTGAGTCAAAGATGAGAAAAAAATAGGGATACGTTAGAAATAATAAATTGAAATAAAATAAATTAATTTAAATTTTTAATAATTAAATTAAATTACTTTACTTATTGCATTTAACATTTTACGTAATTCTTAAATTACGTGGTAATTTTTTAATAATTTTTTATTCATAGTAAGAAGTATAATAGTATTTTAATAGGAACCAAATTATTATTGAGATTAAAGTTTAAATTTTGTTTATAATTTTAATTTGTTTAAATAATTTATTATTTACAAAATTAGACTATTGTGTTAAATTGTTATTATTAAATTTAATAAGAATAAAAAATGAACAACTGAAAAGTAAAATATTAATTTTTTTCAATAAATTTATATTTATAAACATTCATAAACTTTTTTTATAATTTTTTTCAAGTTTATGTCAAAAAAGCAACGTTGGCAAAGAGCGTTGTGAACAATTTTTCTATACTCAGCCAGCACTTGCCGCCGTGGCTTGTCCAAGCTTTGGCGAAACAAAAATTCTGTACTGCGCCAGCACTGATTGTCGAAGCTCGGCTAGACTACGCCGAACAATCGTCTGAGTACTAAGCCAGTGGTGAACATCGGCACTACACTGGCATTTCCCATTGGGTGGTTGACATTTATTTATAAAATATGTTTGACAAGAACGGAATTTAACAACATTCAAATTTTATTTCACTTTTCAGGAATTTTTTTCGGATGAATGAGCATTATTATAACGTTTCAAATTTCAATGCAAAAAAATTCACCATCAATTGAATAACAATTGTCACATTGAATGCTGAGAATAAATTGCAGTTATTTGTCCCACTTTTAAATTAGCAATATTTTTTCTCTTTTTCAATACAAATGTCAACTCTGTAAAATAAAAGTTTTTTTTTTCTCTTTTGAAATTCAATACTAAAAATATAATTAAATTTTGTAATCTTCCATCTAAAATGATTTGTATTCTATGATTTCAGGGTCTGACAGTAAAGTTTCAGATGTTGATGGCAAACCCTATACAACACTTTTGTACAGCAATGGTCCAGGTCATACAGACCCAAGATCGATTGTGCGGGAAGCTGGGAAAGATTCCATTCAGGTAAAATAAACCAAAAGGAAAAAATCAAAATTTTTTCTTCCAATTTTTGTGACAATCAATCGCTCTAGTTTTTACTCTACGATACATGAAGAATCGTGATATTAAACTTGCCGCTTAATCCATCAATCCTATACATATAAAATTTATATAATTGTATGTGCCTGTATATGTGTGGGGGAAATATCGGTTTTCGACACTCTATTGGAAAATATTTTATTGATAAGCCAGTGAAGGTGAAGAGATTCTCTTACGCTTATATTCATATAAATTTAATACCTCTGAGAGTTTCAGCGACCTCAATTCTAGTATTTATTTCTACATGAACTATCTTTCGATACTAAACAAAATCTGTTTCGTTTAACGATAAATTTTTTTTTATTCTTATACTGTTATTTCATAATTTATGGTTTCTGTATATTATAACGCGGATTTAAAATAATAATCAGGTTAGAGAGAAATATTTGAGGTTTCAGCACAAATTTCATCGGATAACTTTTATTTTTTATTTTTTTTTTTAAATCGATTATGTTTATTTTGAATAATTAGTTATTGACTATTGAAATATACCAATTCAAGGTGCTGTTACATCGAACTAATCTGAATATTATATTCCCTAGTGTTTGCCGATTTAATTTTAAATTTTAATTAGTAACAATGAACATTGGCACGGGGTTTGGTAAGTAATCAAGAAATATTCTATTTGAATAAATTGTATATTTAAAATGAACGCAGTTTTGAAAAGCTGTTATTATTGCCATTCTCATTATTATTATTTTTAATAATTATACATATTATTAATGTTTATTAAAAATATGTTACGATGACGTAACAAAACAACAACAACAACAAAAAAAAAGATTCTAGAAAATTTATTTAATGAACACTGGCAATGTTTCTTGAACATTATTTTTTACTTTTCTATTTGGAAGGAGCTTTGAAAATAAAGAAGCATTCATGCGCTATTCAACCTTTTTTCTTCATCTTCATTACCAACATAGGAATCTTTAAGGCAGCAGTCATTGGAAAAGCAATTTTTCACAGGATTGCCGAACATTACCCATCCATTTAGGAAAGGCGAAGCTCTGGTCGCCGCAAAGCTTTGAGCTCGGCAAAAGTTTCGCAAACGTTTTCAAGAAACGAGCTCGGGGTGTAAATAACTGTCTCCTTCACTTCTCTATATATTCTCTTATTTCAATAACTCCTTCTTTAAACTCAAGGCAGGACTAAATCTCATCTATACCTTAAGGGCATTCTTCACAATAATTTATGAAATTATAAATTCATTCATAAGAAAGAAAAATATATATATATACTTTGAATTCTTTTTTTTCCTCTTTTAGAATAAATCACATTCGTATATCAAGATCTATAAAAAATTTATTTTAAATACCAAGTGTACAGTTTATATATAAATTATAGTAGATATTATTCGATCCATTGATTTGACTAATAAGGAAAATTTAATTACATATTTATGCAATTTAGTTTTCGTTCGTGCGTAAATTGCAAATATTTTTCGTAAATGTTCATAATTTAATTGACAATTATGATTATATATTCATCTTTCAACTAATGATAATTAACGGAAAATTAATAACACACTTTATTCATTAGATGAAAATTAAATAACACAGGTAAATTCTAATATTACATAGTATATGAAAAGTAGCACATGTAAATAGTTGGACTGAAAAAGTTTCTAATTTAATTAATTAATTCTCACTTGCATCGAGTCTTTTCTAATTCAAAATGAATAATTTATTTAGTCTGGCATCTTGCATTAAGGAGCTATTGGGAATTGCGGTAATGGATCCTAATGTCGGTCAGAGAACCATGCGGATCGATGAACTTAGTTACTCTAAATTTGTAATTACATCGTTAATTATAAATCTACGTTTAATTATATTTTCTTAACTATTTTACAATTACTCATTATCTTAAAGGTAAATTTCCTGTTACTTTTAATTATTTTTTGGAAATTACAGAATTACTCAATTGCAGTTTACTGAAGAACTAATATTAAATAATCTACGTATCTAAAAAAAACAGGAACACAATTGTATTTTTCTTTTAATTCGTTTAAACAATGAGTTTCCAGATCATCTATAACAATATCTGAGATGAAGACCGAGATTGGTAGATCTACTAAAAGTTACCACTTACTACGTTTTTTACATTATCATACTATTTGGGTACTTTCCCTAAATTTTAGGTAAAAATTACGTATGACTTAAAATTTACTTCAACTACTGATTTATTCTTTCAAAATTTTTTAAAATTGTATATGACTAAAGATTTATTTTAATTGCTAATTATCCAATTGTAAGAGTTATTAAAAAAGTTAAGGCTAACTAATACTTACTTTAACTACTGATTTTCATATTACGGTATTTGATAAAAAAAATTTGTCTGACTAATATTGACTTTCACTACTGATTTTTTTACATTGCAATATTACGAGAGATGAAAAAGAAATTGTCTGACTAATATTGACTGTTACTACTGATTTTTACATTGTAACATTAGGAAATTTAAAAAAAAATTGTCTGACTAAAATTGACTGTAACTACTGATTTTTACATTGCAATATTCCTGAATTTAATAAAAAAAATATTACTGGTTTTAATAACAAAAATTGTCTGACTAATATTGACTGTAACTACTGATTTTTACATTGTAACATTAGGAAATTTAATAAAAAATTGTCTGACTAATATTGACTGTAACTACTGATTTTTTACATTGCAATATTACTGAATTTAATAAAAAAAAAATATTACTGGTTTTAATAACAAAAATTGTCTGACTAATATTGACTGTAACTACTGATTTTTACATTGTACCATTAGGAAATTTAATAAAAAATTGTCTGACTAATATCGACTTTAACTACTGATTTTTACATTGCAATATTAATGGAGTTAATAAGAAAAATTGTCTGACTAATATCGACTGTAACTACTGATTTTTACATTGCAATATTACTGAATTTAATAAAAAAAATATTACTGGTTTTAATAACAAAAATTGTCTGACTAATATTGACTGTAACTACTGATTTTTACATTGTAACATTAGGAAATTTAATAAAAAATTGTCTGACTAATATTGACTGTAACTACTGATTTTTTACATTGCAATATTACTGAATTTAAATAAAAATTGTCTGACTAATATTGACTGTGACTACTGATTTTTTACATTGCAATATTACTGAATTTAATAAAAAAAATATTACTGGTTTTAATAACAAAAATTGTCTGACTTATATTGACTGTAACTACTGATTTTTTACATTGCAATATTACTGAATTTAATAAAAAAAAAAAATATTACTGGTTTAAATAACAAAAATTGTCTGACTAATATTCACTGTAACTACTGATATTTACATTGCAATATTACTCTAGTTGATAAACAAATTGTCTGACTAATATTGACTGTGACTACTGATTTTTACATTGCAATATAACTAGAGATGATAAAAAAATTGTCTGACTAATATTGACTGTAACTACTGATTTTTACATTGCAATATTCCTGAATTTAATAAAAAAAAAATATTACTAGTTTTAATGACAAAAATTGTCTGACTAATATTGACTGTGACTACTGATTTTTTACATTGCAATATTACTGGAGTTTATAAGAAAAATTGTCTGACTAATATCGACATAAACTACTGATTTTTACATTGTAACATTAGGAAATTTAAAAAAAAATTGTCCGACTTATATTGACTGTAACTACTGATTTTTACATTGCAATATTCCTGAATTTAATAAAAAAAATATTACTGGTTTCAATAACAAACATTGTCTGACTAATATTAAATGTAACTACTGATTTTTGCATTGCAATATTCCTGAATTTAATAAAAAAAATATTACTGGTTTTAATAACAAAAATTGTCTGACTAATATTGATTGTAAATACTGATTTTTACATTGCAATATTCCTGAATTTAATAAAAAAAATATTACTGGTTTTAATAACAAAAATTGTCTGACTTATATTGACTGTGACTACTGATTTTTTACATTGCAATATTACTAGAGTTAATAAGAAAAATTGTCTGATTAATATCGACTGTAACTACTGATTTTTACATTGTAACATTAGGAAATTTAAAAAAAAATTGTCCGAATTATATTGACTGTAACTAGGGTAGGGTGGGGCATTACTATTCTTGTTTGGATTTTTGAGTCTATAAAATGTATATAAAAAAAAATAAAAAAATGAGTAGAACCGTTTGAAAGCTTGACTTCTTAGCTACAATTTTGCCATGTATCATTTTGCTGTAACTCGATTCTGTTCCGAACTACAGCGATTTTACGAAAAAAAAATTTTTTTGATGTCGAAAAAAACGAGGGGCGTAACTATTCTTGCAGCTATTAATGATATAATACTAAAAAAATATATAAATTAATTTGTTAATTGGAGGATTTTTTCTGGTTTTTTTCTTCCAATTTCTTACAATTCTAACCTAGAAACAAGCACACACAAAAAAATACACTGTTTTGTAGTTTTTGCTGTCATCAGTGGAAGAATAGTTACGCCCCATCCGCCCATTTTTTGAAAAAACACTTGTAAAATTTTTGAACAATAGAATATCAAAAATCCATTATGATATTCGTGTTCAGCACTAAATTTGACTTTAGAAATAATTTTTCCGATAATTTTTCCGACCGTTTATCACTATTTACAATGGCAGACTAAATGAGTGAAAACAAGTAAGCGAGTATATCAAAATCACATTTGGGTACCTAACTCCAATGATAGATGGCGCCAGAAGCTCAAATGTGGCGTACAATGTTCATTTCACATGACAAGTATACAGTGTAAAAAAAACTTTAATCGGATGAATAGTTTTCTCTCCAGGACAAAGAATAGTTACGCCCCGCGAATAGTAATGCCCCACCCTACCCTACTGATTTTTACATTGCAAAATTCCTGAATTTAATAAAAAAAATATTACTGGTTTTAATAACAAAAATTGTCTGACTTATAATTTATATTGACTGTAACTACTGATTTTTACATTGCAATATAACTAGAGATGATAAAAAAAATTTTCTGACTAATATTGACTGTAACTACTGATTTTTACATTGTAACATTAGGAAATTTAATAAAAAATTGTCTGACTAATATTGACTGTAACTACTGATTTTTTACATTGCAATATTACTGAATTTAATAAAAAAAAAAATATTACTGGTTTTAATAACAAAAATTGTCTGACTAATATTGACTGTAACTACTGATTTTTACATTGTACCATTAGGAAATTTAATAAAAAATTGTCTGACTAATATCGACTTTAACTACTGATTTTTACATTGCAATATTAATGGAGTTAATAAGAAAAATTGTCTGACTAATATCGACTGTAACTACTGATTTTTACATTGTACCATTAGGAAATTTAATAAAAAATTGTCTGACTAATATCGACTGTAACTACTGATTTTTTACATTGCAATATTACAGAAGTTGATAAAAAAATTGTCCGACTAATATTGACTGTCACTACTGATTTTTACATTGTTCGAGCATAAAAATTTGTAAAATATTAATATTGACTTTAGCTACATACATTAAATTACACGAGCTCAGAAAAACTGTGTCTGACTAATATTTACTTTAACTACTGATTTTCATATTATGTAAGTTGACAAAAGAAATGTCTGACTTATATAATACAGGTAAATTCAATTTATTAGCAGGATAAGAGAAAAGTAAATATTTTTGATGAAAATTGGGAAAAAGTATGGAAAATAAAATAATATGAAATTTTTGTCAGTTTTGCGAAGTGTATAATTTTTTTGGTGGTCAAGTTTAATTTTTTGATAGATACTTTTTTACTATTTTTTTTTTAGTTTGAAAGCTACTTTTTGATAATTTTTTAAAATTATTTTTCGAGTGCGAAGTCTGTTTTAGCTAATGTACATTTTCAGTCAGAGTCAATTAATATAAATGATAATTTCTTAAAAATGACAATGTTTATTTCATTGAAAATTATGAAAAATAAAAGAAAAGAACAGTTGTAGAGTAAAATTAAAATCCATGTCTTGCATCTATAAGTTGTAATTTAATTTAATTTTCACAATTTTTCTTGAATCATATTTCATTAGAATAATATATTGATATTATTTAAAATATTATTTTTGAAACAAAGGATTTTAATTTAGGATGCAAGAGAGCGAACTGTATTATTAAACTGAAAGGTTTATTTTAATAATATTGCAATTTCTTTGGAATTGATAATTCTGAGTTTAATTATACGTGCTAAAGTGAAAAGTATATAACCGTATCGGAGTTTGACTTAAGACTTTGATTATAACGTCGTGAGCTTTTCCTTTGATGGATTAGCGCTGCAGATGCATTAAGTGGAATTAGTAAAGGTGGTGAGGGTATATCAGTGCACATTAGTAGTTGAATTAGAAATAATATGCTGAATATAATCGGAAATATACGGATAATCTTCTTTTCTTAAACTGACACAGATCTTTTTTAAAATTGTGATTCTATTTTAGGAGGTCTAAAAGTAGCGCTTTTTGAAGAAGTTTTTTTTTCAAGGAAAAAAATAATGTAAACCTATACAAGAAGAACGCTTTCGCACTTATTAAAATCTTAACAAAATTGATAATTTATTTTAAATCATCTATTGATAAAATAAATTTATAAATTTCAGACTTCTGGTGTTCCGAGAACATGGGCAACGCATGGTGGTGAGGACGTGCCAATTTTTGCAATTGGCCCATTGGCAACTGTCTTATTCTCCGGTAGTGTGGATCAGAGTTACATTCCTCACGCTATTTCCTATGCTGCATGCCTCGATCATCATGCAAGTCGTTGCTCGAGAGAATCCGCTTTGAACGATACTATTGCTCCAATCAGTTGTCCTTCTGCTGAACCAAACAGTGCTGCTATATCTAGTGACGTGATGAACGACCAGGCTCGTAATCCACCAGCAAAATCAATTGCCACCGCCAATCGCAATCATCTCATCACTAATACTCTCCTGATAAAAGTACTCTTACTATTTCTACTCCTAACGGAAAGTTAATGTTCACTGTGGACCAAAAAGTGATCACTCAATAAGATAAATCTTGTAAAAAAAAAAAATTTTATTATCCAGCGCAAGTAAACGAGAACTGTGACTAGAAAAAAAAGAAAAATTTCCCCACCTTCACACCCATCTGGACCAGAAGTGTTAATAGAATCTATCTAGAAATAATCAATTTTTCTATACTTGAAAAAAGAAAAGCTAAAGATTATCATAAATGAATGTTGTGAGTTTATCAGTTTTGTGTCAAAATTTGTGAAGTGAACCATCATTTTTCGATGGGCGAATATTTGTTATGGTTTTAATTTTAACATTTTTCTACGCACTCTATATGATAAAAAAAATACAAGTTGCACACTATTTTTTTAATAGTTATTGTTAATAACAATTTTTTGTACGAATTTTTTTATTTTTTTTTCTTCTGTTCTATAAGAGGATAGGAATCGAGTTGATTTTTGTCATCAATAACAAGAAATAGTTTGATTAATATTCGTCATTATGGAAAATTAGAAAAAAAATTGTTGAAAATATTGGGAGAACATGAATTTATTTTCAATTGTTCAAATAAATTATTTATATTTTCAACAATTTTTTTAATTTTCCATAATGACGAATATTAATTAAATTATTTCTTGTTATTGATGCCAAAAATCAACTCGATTCCTCTTATAGAACAGAAGAAAAAAAATAAAAAATTCATACAAAAAAATATTATTATAACAATAACTATTAAAAAAATTAAAATTTCGAAAAACTGTGCAACTTTTTTTTTTATCATATGGAGTATAAAAAAATGTTAATACCATAACTAATATTTTCCCATAGAAAAATAATGGCTCACTTAATAAATTTTGACACTTTTTTCAGTCTGCGCGGTACATTTTTTTTTTAATATAACTGAAGAAGCACTTAATATTTTTTCCTGTTCTTGGTATTTAAAACTTAGATTACAAGGAAAAGTCTATAAAAGTACCAATTTTTTTTTATCAGCTTTGCCAGAAGTCAAAGTCAAGGTGAGAAAGTCCGAAAAAATTAGAAATATTTTTTTTTTATTTAGAAAATGATTGTTAGCTTTCTATTTTATGCAAATACGAGAATAGTGTCATTTTATTGGAAATTTAATAAGCCTTCCAAAGCAATTTAAAAAATTATTGAAATTATTTCATTGTTATTATTATTATTGACTTTGAAACATTTAATTTAATTAAAATTTTAATGATTTTGTACACTCAAGTCAATCATTATTTAAGATTCATTGAGGCGTGTCTGCTCTGTTCATTTCGAGAAGATACGCAAACGCTGATTGTCTGTCCAGTTCATTGGAGAAATTACGCGACTGCTAATTGACTATTCCACCGATCAGGCAGATTGTGCGAATGCTGATTGCTTGCACTGTTGAATGAAAAGGTCACGCAATCTCTGCTCTTCGCACGGTACACCATATAAATTAAAGGGAATAAGTTGCAATCGTGCACTAAAACTGATTTTCAATTAAATATACTTTTTCAAAATTTAACCATAAAAATGTTGTCTAATTTCCTGAGATGTTAATTAATTTTCATGAGTAATTAAATTTGAATTGAATCCACAATTTTATGTGACACTTTTCAAAACATTTTTTTACAAAATTCGAATAAATAGTTGATGAATTAGAATTTCTCCATATTTATTGAAATAAGTGAAGAAAAAAAGAGGATAAAAGAGAGTGCGCTCGTGCGCAATTCGTCTGCGCAGCGTCACTCGACTTTCAGACTAAATACTTGCGCACAAGTTCTCTGCGCAGCGTCCTCTTTCAGACGCTACGCCTAAATTCTCTGCGCAACTTTGATTTTATTTTCAACTCCCTTTAATATTTCTAATCGTAAATTCTAAAGTGAATGATAAAAATAAAAATTCAATGCAAATAAATTAAAGAATCACAACATTACATCGTTGATATTCTTTATAGAAAAATTCCTCATCATGATACTCTTTTTATTTCTAATTCCTCCATATGCCTAACATACGAGAATTAAACTTCCTGCAAAAAAAAAAATAAAAACTCTGACTGTCAATTTTAAATACACACTAAATGTACTTTAAAATTTTAATTATTATTAAATATTAACTATATTAATCTTTCTATTCGTTTATTCATTCTGTCCGCACTTTGAAGTTAATTTCTCTGTATGCTTTTGTTTTTTTTCTTTAAAAAATATTGTTTGACAATATCGAAAATATTCTTATCGTAACTTCTTAAAAATTATTTTCATATTCTATTATATTATCTAAAATTTAAAATAAAATTTATTTTCAATTTTTATAAGAAAATTCTACGAGAATTCAATTATTTAAATACAAAAGTAAATAATTTATTCAATAATTGAATGTTTTTTTTTAATTTTAATTTTTATAGAAAATTTTACTAACAAATTTTTAATTAATAGAATTCTTTCGACGAATTTTAATAAAAATTTTTTAGAATAGTTACATTTTTCAAGGAATTTGAATTATTCGATTAAAATTGTGTTAGAAATAATTGACACTTTGCGATGAGTTTTATTATTTCTGAAAATAATTGAATTATTCAGAAGAAACTTATAAAAAATTTTTGTAAATAATTGAATTCCTGTGGAATTTTTATTATTTATGAAAATAATTAAATGTTTTGGGTAGAATTGTATTAAAATTTTTTTTCAATTAATTAAATTCTTTTGCAAAAATTTTATTCAAGTAATAGATATTGTAAATCATTGAAATGAGGAAAATTTT
The DNA here is from genome assembly GCF_015476425.1 of Leptopilina heterotoma. Lineage (NCBI taxonomy): Eukaryota > Metazoa > Arthropoda > Insecta > Hymenoptera > Figitidae > Leptopilina > Leptopilina heterotoma. The sequence goes on along the minus strand of NW_025111048.1, from coordinate 846,073 downwards.
TGAAAATAATTGAATTTTGAAGAAGAATTTTATTACTTATGAAGATAATTGGAATTATGACGAGATTTTTTTTTCAATTTTGAACATAATTGAATTTTTTAAGAAGAATTTTATTACTTTTGAAAGTAATATTAATTTTTGCAATCATTTGTAACTTTTTCAAAATTCAATTTTTTTACTGTTTGTAACTAAAATTCTTCTATAAATCCATTATTTTTTAAAAATTAATTAAATATATATTGATAAATTTAACTAATTTTAAAAGATTTTGAATTATTAAAATTTCGTGATAATTTTATAATTTATGAGTTAAACAAAAATTCAGAATTTTCTTATGAATTCTAAAAATTTAATTTTTTGATACTTTTAATTAAAATTCATGACTTTTCCCTGAATCTTTTATCTCAGAATACTATAATTATAATAGTATTAAAACTATATATATTTCAATTCATATTTTATTTTTATAAAAAAAGAGAGAGAAAGAAAATATTGCTTTTATTATGTTTATTATTATGTTTTAAACATATTTTAACGCGAGAAATATTTAACAATAGTCTATTTAAAAATTGAAAAATATTAACGATATTAACTTTTAGTTCACAAATTTTAATTTTTAACAAAAAGCGAACATTTCCAATCAATTATTTATTATTGAATAACGGTGAAAAAAAATATTTTCTGTATGAAAACAGTATTTAATAAAAAAAATTCACTTTTAGTAGTCGTACAAAATTTATTAAAATTTTCTTTTCAAACATAATATATTGATGAGGAAAACTGAGAATTAATATTACAGATAAAATAATAGAGAATGGTTTTGTCTCCTATTGATATAAGAATTATTTAAATAAAAATATGTTCAAAGGACAATTTTTCATTTTAATTTAATATTTTTTATTATTTATTATCTCCTATCGGTATAAGAATTATTAAAAAAAAAAAGATTTTCAAAGGACAATTTTTCATTTTAATTTAATATCTTTTATTATTTATTATATTATTTATTTTATTCACTTCCACTCAGTAAATTTGAATTTCAGAGAAAATCAACAGACAAGTTTTTATTGTAAAATGAAGTTAATTCCCCTCCCCCGTTCCTATTTGTAAATCATTTTAGATTCCCGAAAGAGTGATTAAATCCCTCAAAGAGGTAAAAAAAAATACATGAGCGAAAAATACTTTGTGTCAAGGGAGAATTTGTAAAAAGAACTTCCGTACAATTGAAAAATTTACTCATGAGTGCATTAAAGAAAAGAGGAAAAAAAAATAAAAAAGAAAACGATAACGATAACGAGCAAATCAAAAAAAACAAAAAAAAACAATGACAACACCCAATTTTCTTTTCTTCTAAAAGTAATGAAAGAAAAGCGACGATGTTTGTGAAAATCGTTTATAGTAGAAATTTGTATATAAAATGTATATGTAATTTAAATTAAAAGACACACCTTTTTCAAATTCACTAAATATAAATATTTTACAATAATTCATATAATTAATATATAAATTAATATAATTTTAAAAGATTTCTTATTAATTTTTGTTTTTCTATAAATTTTCTATAGAAAATAAATTTAATTTCGTAAAAATTGTATTAAGTGAAAATAATATTTTGCATTATTTTTTTTATAAAATGAAATATAATTATTTTCTGATAATAATATATAATATCCTTTCGTTTATTTAAATATTATTATCATCATCATTATTATTATTATTATTATTGTTAGAGTCGATATTGTAAAATAAAACGTGATTCGAAAACAGGGAGAGTTACAAATTTTAACATTATATAATAACAATGTTAATTAATTTACCATATTTTAGTCAAATTTTAAAGCAATACAAATATTTTTCCAATCTCTCCGAATTTTTAATTAAATAAATTCATTTCAACAATACAAACAAAAAATATACAATTTTACAGATATTTTTATTTTATTTTTTCATACTTGACATAATATTTAAAAATTGTCATAAATGAAGAGAATTGTAAAAAAATATTTTCAAAAAAAAAAACTAAAATCCATGAGCTTTATAAAATTTTAATTAATTAAATTTATGTTCATTTATTTTCCTACTGTAAAATTAAATTATTAGAACAAATAAATAATAAAATGAAAAAAACACTTTTGCTCAAAATATTAATTTAAAAAAAGAAATTTTAATACTTATTTTGAATTTTGCAATTTTTACTCATCCTTATAAAGTGCGCAACACCAAAAATATAAGCACTTAAAAAAAAATATTTAAAAAAAAATAAATAAATAACGAATCAATGTTGTTAATTTATTTAAAAATGAAAAATTATGAGAAACTTTTACAGAATTCATAAAGAAAAAAAAAATTATGATTCAGTGAAATTTGCTCTTTGGACTGGTTGTTAAATGACAAAAAAACTGCCTTTTCAGAAAATTCTAAAACAAAATTCTAATCAAATGTTACTGTTCGTCTATTTTTATTATTTACGAGGAATATTTTTAATCCGTTTCCTAGAATTTATGAAACTGTTAAATTGTATGAAAATTATTGCCTGAATAATATTTATAAATAAAAAGTTTATTCATATTTTTATTCAAAAAAAAAAGAGAAAAAAATAATGGGACAAAAAAACCAAATGTATCGAATGTCACTTATTCTATATAATTAAAATATAATGTAACAATCAGTCTATAAAAGCTTGTATTTAAAATATGTGAAGATTCACACACACAAAAAAATGAGCTCACAATATACTCATGTATACATAATATTATACTGTAAATAACGTACACACTTATTACTATGTATGGAATTTTATTATATATATATATATAGTTATAATATATCTGTATCATATATTGTTTCCTAAAAAAAGTATATTTAAAATCTTAAAAATTCTTCTCTTTTATATCAAATAACCACATTTTCTCAATTTCCCTTTTTTTCTTATTTTTTTTACCGAAAAAAAAAATCTTCTTTACTGGGATTCGAACGCAAGTAGAATACCCCAAACACTGCGCATTAGGTGCCTCGGCTATTCTACATGTAAACTTTTAAAAATCTAAATTATTTACAAAATACATTTTTATTTATATTTTCCTTATTAATTTTATCAATTTTTTTTAAGACGATTATTGAAAAAGGTAAGTTTTTGAACATGTGTAATTATTATTTAAGCATAATTTAAATATAATGATGTATTTATATATATAAATTTCCTGTCAAATGAAATTTATATGAAATGAATTTTACGTTAAATGAATTTTCCGTCAAATGAACTTAATGTCAAATAAAATCTTAAGTCAAATTATAATATTAATGTCAAATAAAATTCATTTGACACAAAATTAATTTTTTTGTAATTACAATTTATGTCAAATAAATTTTCTGCCAAATGAAATTTATGTCAAATGTAATTTATGTTAAACCAATTTTACGTTAAATTGAATTTTTCGTCAAATGAACTTTATGTCAAATCAAAATTTAAGTCAAATTACAATTTATGTCAAATAAATTTGTGTGTAATGTCAAATGAAATTTATTTGTCATTAATTGTAATTTGACTTGAATTTTGATTGGACATAAAGTTCATTTGACGAAAAATTTATTTAAGGTAAAATTCGTTTAACATAAATGCTATTTGACGTAAATTTCATTTGGTAGAAAATTTATTTAAAAGAAACTGTAATTTTACTTAAATTTTAATTTCACATAAAGTTCATTTGACTGCAAAATTCATTTAACGTAAAATTCGCTTAACATAATTGGCATTTGACATAAATTTCATTTGACAGAAAATTTATTTGACATAAATTGTAATTTGACGTAAATTTGATGTTCATTTTAAGTTTATTTTATAGAAAATCATTTTTAATATTCATTTGATTTCACACAACATTGAAATTGACATAAATATTTTTTAATATTTTTACATATGAAATACATTTTACATACATTTTTTTGACAAAAAATTCAATAATCATAATTCTCATTTGACATAAGAAATCTCAGGAAAGAAATTATATTTAACATAAAAATTTTAATTTTTTTATTTTATTTAACAGAAAAGCCACTTTTGACATAAATTTTATTTTAACATAAAAACACTTGAAATAAATTTAAATTTACATAAATTTCATTTGACACAACATTCATTTAACATAAAATTCATTTAATATAAATTGCATTTGACATAAATTTCATTTGTCAGAAAATTTACTTGACATAAATTGTAATTTGTCGTAAATTTTTATTTGACAATAGAGTTCATTTGACAAGAAAGTCATTTAACATACATTTTATTTACATAAAAAATCATTTGACATAAATTATTTCATTCGGCATAAAATACATTTGACATAAAAAATTGACTTTTCTGTTAAATAAAACTTATGTCAATTATTTTGTGCAAATGGAAATTATCTCCAACAAGTTTTTTTATAAAATGAAATAAAATAAAATTAATTCTATATTTCTATGTGAAATAAACATTTTATTATGTGAAATAGTTTTTATGTCAAATAAAATTTACGTTAAACGAATTTTAAGTTAAATGAATTTTGCAGACAAATGAACTTTATGTCAAAACAAAATTTAAATCAAATTATAATTAATGTCAAATAAATTTTATTTGACATTACACACAAATTTATTTGACATAATTTTTAATTTCACTTAAGTTTTGATTTGACATCAAGTTCATTTGACGAAAAATTCATTTAACGTAAAATTCATTTAACATTCATGACATTTGACATAAACTTCATTTGGCAGAAAATTTATTTCACATAAATAATTGTAATTACAAGAAAATAAATTTCATGTCAAATAAAATTTATGACAAGTAAATTATATATGTCAAATGAGATTGATTTTTATTTATTTATTTATTAACTTTTACGTCAAATGATCTACATGTCAAATGAATTCCATGCTAAATGGAATTTATGTCAAATGAATTTCATGTAAAATGAAATTTATGTCAAATTAATCTCATGTCAAATGAAATTTATGTCAAAAGAATATCATGTCAAATGAAATTTATGTCCAAAGAATCTCGTGTCAAATGAAATTTATGTCAAATGAATTTCATGTCAAATGTTTTTAATGTCAAATTAATTTTACGTTAAATAAAATTGATGTTAAATTATTTTATGTCAAATAAGATTTTGGGAATATTCATGTGCCTCGGAAAATTTCTGGAAAGAATTTGTTTGGATTTGGAAATAATTGAAAAATATTTCAAGTTCAATGTCATTTGTTTAAGTCATTTGGTTTGCATGGAAGTGATAATAAAAAAATAATAATAATGACAAAATTAAATAAAAATCTTGTCACGTCAATAATTGTCGATTTAAAGGAATTAGTGAACGTTAGTAATGAAATTTATACCCGTATTGGAGATATCGAACACCAATCATGGAAATTCCCAACAAAAAACGGTAGGAACATTAACGTCCTGGAAATTGTAGAGCACCACAAAGGAACCGCAGGCGAAATGTACATCCTGCTCCTTGAGCTTGCTTACGACAGGTGCTTTACTTCGTATTTTATGACTCGATTTCCAGTCTTCCTCAATTTTTTTTTCCTTTCCTCTGCTCAACTTAAAAGCCCATATCAAGTTTTTCTTTACCATGATTTTCAATCACTATTTTTCATCAATTTATAGATTTTTCTTTTGCCTTTTTCCTTTTTTTTTAATACTTTCTTAAAGCATAAATTTCATTATTAAAAAAAATTTTTCAACCTGGAAATATTTTATTAAATCATTTCACTTTGTGATTATTTTTTTTATCAAAACCAAACGAAAAAGAAAAAGCGGTTTTTTTTATTCCGAAGCAATAAAAAGAAAAATCTTTTATTTTTTCTTTAGATGCAATTTTTACCATTTTTTTTTTTTTTTTTTTTTTTGAATTGTGAATGAAAAGTTATTGAACAAATGAAAATGAGTTTCTGCTTCAACTCTTATTAAAAATGTACAACGTTATTTCACCTAATTAACCCTTTCATTCATTTTGTATAATACAGAAGATTCTAATTATTCCACGAATCTAATAAGTGAAAAGGGGATTTAAAGAAAAAAGAGGAATACTACTCTCGAGATTCGCAGTACATAGTGTAATTTATAACAAGTGCAATTCATTATTGCATCTGCATATCTTGCAGAGGAGATATAACATTTCCATTTCCCATGTGTACACTTGTCAGATATACAATTTTTTTTTCTATAAAAAAAAAAAAAATTTTCTCACTTATCTATTTTTTGTTACTTTGGAAATTTCCTTTTTATATCCAGAATATAAAGAAAACAATTAAATTTATGAATATTTTGGATAATACCACGCGGATATCCTTTCTCGACTTTAATTTATATCATTTTGGTATGGTAATAATTTTGCCAATATTCAGGGGAGGAAAAAAAAAATTAAAATCAATAAACACTGCACCCAATTGAGTTTCAATGCTAAAATATAAAGTAATATATTTTCAAAATGACATGTTTTATGAATGCAGAATTAATTTTGTCTTGCGGCTTATCGTTGAATTCATGGATATTTATTCAGTTAAGGATTATTATCAAAAAGAAATTAAAAATTTTAAGAGACCCAAGTTTTTTGTCAATTCCCGCTGTAATTGAACTCATTTGGCAACGACTTCAATATATTTCCTGACAGTACAATCATTATTAAAAAGGTACAAAAAAAATTCAAGAATATTTTTTTTTCATTCAAAGATTTTGTTTTCTTGAAAAAGATTTTTTTTTTTTTTTTAGAAAATCCCGCAATTGAATTTTAAAAATAGAATTTATTTTTCTTTTTATTGAAAAATTGAACTTTTATTTTTGACATATTTTTTTCTTTTTCAACTATCTATCGACTGGGGAAATTCTTTTGGGAGTAAAAATATAAAAAGGAAAAAAGAAATAAAATTTAAATCTTGAGTCTTTTTTCGACGAGGGACGAACCACTTAGAAATCCTTACGCTGTGCATTTATTCAAGTGGAATGCATATCTAGGCGAAGATGAAAGACCTGGAGGACAAATCGTTCACGGAGAAAATCTCACGAGGTTCCCAAGCAGTCAGTGGTTGTTTCAAAGATTGTCGAAGTTGTTCCCTCGCCTCGATTACGATTCTCAACCTGGTGAATGAAATCGAAATGACATTCAACGAATATAAAATTCAATCGTGTGCTGCTAAGAAGAGGTACAAACAAAATTCAATTACTAATATCATTCATATTATAAAATTATATTTAAAGTTTACTTTTTGTATTAGCAGAGTTGCCACAAGTCAGGGATTTTTATTAAAACTACTATGATAATTAAATTTTTAGAATTTATAAGAAAATTCTGTATTTTAATGGTTTTTTTTTTGTTTGCCTCATAAACTATGAAATATTCAAGAATTCTAATAAAAACCCTTCAAATTTTTCTATTTATTAATTGGATTTCAAAAAAGTTGCTTTTACAATCTTCATAAATAGATAAAATTAAAAATTAAATTTAAAAAATTATAATTAATTAATTAATTAAGGGCATTTGAACCTTGATGACGTTACACTTTGTGCAAAGCATGTGTGACGTCATCAAGGTTCAAATGCCCTTAATAATTAATAATTAATAATTAATAATTAATAATTAATAATTAATAATTAATAATTAATAATTAATAATTAATAATTAATAATTAATAATTAATAATTAATAATTAATAATTAATAATTAATAATTAATAATTAATAATTAATAATTAATAATTAATAATTAATAATTAATAATTAATAATTAATAATTAATAATTAATAATTAATAATTAATAATTAATAATTAATAATTAATAATTAATAATTAATAATTTATAATTTATAATTAATAATTAATAATTAATAATTATTAATTATTAATTAATGAATTAATAATTAATTAATAATTAATTTTTTAAATTAAATTTGATTTCAATTTAAAATTTTAGAAAATATCAATTTTTAATGAATTTAAATAGAAATTTTAAGAACAACTGATTACAGAAATTCAATTATTTTCAAAAGAGATGAACTTCTTCGCATAAATTCAATTATGTTCAAAAAAATTTTTTAAAACTCTCGTCAAAATTACAATTATTCTTTGTAAATAATAAAATTCTTTTCCAAAATTCAATTATTTTCAAAAAATTTAATAAAATTCTTCCCAATAATTCAATTCTTTTCAAAAATAAAATTATTCACAGGAATTCAATTATTTTCAAAAAATTTCCTCATTTTAATTATTTAAAGAAAATTTTAATAAAAATTTCTCAGGATTTTGAATTCCTGAGAATTCAGGAAACATACCAATTTTTTATATATTTCTTCGCAACAATTCAATAATTTTTCATTTTTTAATGAAGTTTTTCCAAAAAAATTCAAATATATTCAGAGAATTGAAAAAAATAGTGCTGAGAAATTCAATTATTTTCAAAAAATTTAATAAAATTCTTGGCAAAATTTCAATTATTCTCAAAAATGTTCCTCAGTTCATTTATTTTTAATATCTACTATTTTAATAAAATTTTACAAAAGAATTTCAAAAATGTTTAAAAGAATTAATAATCTTCAAAAGAATTCAATTATTTTCGTAAATAATAAAATTCTTCAAAGCAATTCAATTATTTAAGAAATTTTAATTTAATTTTAAGAGATATTTAATTATTTAATAAATTATTTATTTTTGCATTTAAATAATTGAATTCTCGTAGAATTTTTTAATAAAAATTTATTTAAAAATGAATTTCAGTTAAAATTTTAGATTTAAATATTTATTATTCAAATTTTTCGAATATTCAAATAATATAATTGAATATTAAAATCATTATAGTATGAATTTTAAGAAATAATTGAATTTTGAAAAGGTTTCAAATTAAATTCTCTGAAAATCTTAATTTTTCATACTTATAACCAATAATTCTGTAGAATTAATTATTTTGAAAAAGTTTAATTGATTTTTTTTCTGAAATTATTTGAAGTTTTTTTTTTTTAATACGTATTCAATTGAAGAATTTCCGAATAATTGAAATTTCGGAAAAATTGAATTGTAAGCAAATGGATTTAAAAATTCTCAAAGAACTTTTTCAAAAATGATTAAAGATAATTGATATAAAGAAGAATTTTATTTAAAAATTCTAGAAAATAGTAATTTAATTAAAATGATAAAAATAATATTAAAAAAATTACAGTAAAAATATTTCTATTATATAAAATGATCTTATCACTCGGTTATCTTTAATTTCTTCATGTTTTGCAATAAATATTCTTATAAGTTGTTAAATTTCAAAAAGCTTTGAATTTGCAATTTTTGAAATTCTTGATTTCTGTGGAAAATTAATAATGATTAAATATTTATTTAGAAAAGATGTTATTGATGTTTTCGAATAATTTTTCATTCGTTTTTAATAAATAGAAATTTTGTAAATATTTTTTTCAAACTAAATTTAAAATTTCTTAAACAATATTTGATTTTTAAAATTTTTTTTACTTGAAACTTGTACTTTGTTTATGAATTGTAATTGAGAAGCAGAAAATGTGCTAAATATTTTCTACTTTCTAATTTTAATTTTCCAGTAATTTAAAATTTTTTTTTTTTAAAGAAAGGAAAAAATAGCTGCATAATTTCAAATTGTCAAACAATTAAGTTTTTCATATTAAAAAAAAGGATAATATTTTGAAGGATTTACATTTGTTAATTACCTAAAACGTGTGTTACAAAATGCTAATTTTTTTAGAAACAAAGAAATAATGAAAAATAACAATAATTTTTTTAGATTAATAAAAATATTTTTGAATTATTTAAAAAATAAAGATAATATTATTATGATAAAAAATAGTAAAAAAAATAAAGAAGAATTATTTTTTCACCTGCGCCGATAAATGTGTTTTTCAATTTCGAATAATTTTCGCACTAGAAACGTCATTTTACGGTCAAACAGCTTTTAAAAAATTTAATTTCAGTAATTCTAGTCTTTGGAGCAAAAATATTTAGTCCACCAATAAAAATAATTTGAAATTTTTCTCTTATTAATAAAAAAAAGTAAAAAGTATTTATTTGTAAGTAGTAATATCAATTATTGGTCAGACATAACGTGATGAATTTCCTAATATTGTTGGTTTTTTTTTTAATTGTGCTAAATTCGAAGTGGAATAAGTAGTCTTTATTCTGACAACTATTAAAAATTTTGAAGTAGTACAAGTTTTTTTTTATAAGTAGTTAAAGCATTTTTTGCTCAGGCGAATCTAACTTCTGTAATTATTATTAAGCTAGTCAAATTTTTTTCACAGTGAAAATTGTTTGAAATTTTCATCAGTAGTAAAACCAATGTTTAGTCAGACAAATTACTTTAACTATTAACTATTAACTTTAACTATTTAGTTTCTGCACAAACAAAACAATAAATTTTTTCCACAAGTAGTATAAGTCAATTTTGGTCAGACAGAATTGTTAAAATATAATTTCTATTACTAACAATTAAAAACTCAGATTCAGTGACAAAAAAAATAGTTAAAGCTTTGTTACGTTTCTGAATAAGTAATACAAACTTAATTCAGTCAGACTTTTTAAGTTTTACGTTTTTTCAGTAGTACAAGTCTGTATTTAGTGATACATTAAAATCTTCCAAAAAGATATTTTTCTCCTTATTAAAACGAGTTTTTTAAAATTTGGTTCAATTTTTTCTCTTTAAAAAAAGGAAATTTTTTTTTTTAAAATGGACAAATTATAGTTAAAATAAGAAATTTTTCAAATTTTTTAATTAAGTAGTAAGAGATAGTTTCATTGAGACGAAACAATTTTTTCTCAGTAGAAGAAGTTTCATTTCAGCTAAAATTTACGCAATTTCATATTGTAAATTTTTTATCACTTTAAGAAAGTTTTTTTTAAATATAAAACGGTGTATTTCCAAGTTTTCAACTTTTATTTATCAGTAGTATAAATTTATATACAGTCAGACATTCAAAGTTCCGAAAAATTTTCTTTTATTTTATAATCTTAAAAATTAAAATACCGTACATTTAAAATGGAAATTTTTAAAATCCTTTTAAGTTTGTTTTTGAAGTGGTCGAAGTAACTTTTAGTCAGACATGAAAATTTCAAATTCATTCACTTTTACAATCAGTAGTAAAGATCATTCTTTGTTCTAAAAAAGTTTAAAAACTGATTTTTACGATTTTTTGCCAATAGTTTAAAAAATAAGTAGTAATATTTTCGTTTAGTCAGACAGAAAATATTAATTCTTTCTAATTTAACAAAGACAATTTGATTTGCAACTTTTGTTGTTATCAGTAGAACAAGTTTATGATTAGTCAGACATTCTAAATTGTTTTAAAAACTAGTTAAGTTTCCATAAATACTTTCTTTTAAACTTTGAAGTTTGTTTAAGTAGTAAAAGTAAATTTAAATCAGCCAGAAAAATTTTTTATTTAATAATTTGAGAATCAGTAGGTTACAATATTTTTTGTCAGACAACTTTAAAAAATTATTATAATTATCGTATTATTGCGAACAGATTATAGTATATATAATCTGAGTAAAAATAATTAAAAACGTTTCCATCGATTGGATATTTCAAAACCAGTGAAATATTTTTAGACAATCGTAAATTTAATTTCTCAAGAGGAAAACTTATGCAATTGAGCATTTTTTTTTTTTTTTTTTTAGAGAGAAAAAAACTTTTGTAGACAAGTTTCGTATAAAATTAGGGAGTAATTTTGGAAAAAAAAAATTCTCCAACTTGAAGCGAAGGGTAAAAGGTAATAAATCGAAGTTTACTGATCAACTGATGAAAATCCGTTTTAGAGAACTTAGCAAGTTTGGTCTCTGGGATAAGAGCCAATGGGCTGTAATGAGCAAACTGGCGGAAGCAATAAACCAGGACGTGAGGATCATCCTGAATTTGGTGCAAGATAACGCGCGAATCAGCGAATCGGTGAAAAGGGATCAGGATAACATTGTGAAGATGTTAGAAGTGAATCTAAAGAGCAGAATATCTGAACTTGATGCATTTAATTTGAAAAATGTCAATCTTGAGCAAGAAATTTTAAATGGTAAAACTTTTTTTTTTTTATTGTTGTTGTCTTCTCTCCCGCACGCAAGAATTCATAATTTAATTAAATTATATAATAAGAAAATCAATCAAAGTTTTTTTGTAAAAACCGTCTTTTCATTGACCCACTTTTACAGTTGTGTCTCTGAAATAAAAAAAAAGTTGGAAACAATCAACTCGAAACTGAACGAAAAAACGTTGGCTTAATTACAGAATTACAGGAAGCAAGAGGACAGATGTCTAGTCTCGGTTTGTAAAATAAAACCACTGATTAAAGATTTTTCACCTTAATGAGTGAAACACATTTTTGTTTTCTTTTTTACAGACAAAATGTAATCAAATAATACAAGTAATTACAACCAAAGAGAATTTAGAAAAAACAATTGAAACACTGAACAATGAATTAAAAATTAATCAAGAAAAATCACAACTGAAAATTCATAATTTACAAACAACTGTAAATAATCTAAATAATGAAAAAATTATAAATAATTATAAATTATTTATAATTTATAATATTTTAATAAATTTATAATTTATTAAAAACTGCTATTCTCTGCAAAACATCAAAAACTTTTTCTGAATGTATCAAAACTTATGCATATTTAATGAAGGAAAAGTAATTATTCAATTTTCCTTTTAATTATGAAAAATATAAAAAAAGAAAAAAAAATTGATGAGAAATTTTGTTTTTTCAGATAAAAAGAAAATTTGAATGTAGAATCGTAAAGTTGGAAGAGGAAGTGACGAGAAAATCCTTGACTAACAAGAATAATCAGAATTGCAGATGCACAGGAAGCGTTGAAATGTTGACAAAAACGAATTTTAGCAGTTACTCTCGGGAGAAGTCAGTCGTGAAACCTGAGGATAACCCTGAAGTAGACATGACGCAGCAGTTCAATTCAAATCAACAGAAAATCAATGAACTCACACGACAAAAAAATGAAAGACTATCAAAAACAATTGAACGACTAAAAGAACATCGACTTTGAGATGTCGTGAAAATTTATGGTCTATAAAGAAAAATTACAATATTTTTCTTTCGAATTTACATTTTTTTTGAGAATTTATTTCCCAAGTATAAATACTTCAAATAATTATTAATAATTAAAATATTATTAATAACTCCACTCGAGGTGCTCCCTTAGTCTTAACATCATGTCTCTTTATTTTTCACTAAGCACTTTATATTCGTTACAATAAATAAGAAATAAATACAAATAAGTAAAATAAAAAAATACGAATAATAAACATTTTTATACAAACAATAAAAACATTCAAAAAAAAAGAAAATTAGATAAATTTTCTTTCTCTCATATTGAAAAAATTATTTCACCATTTAGCAGTGCACGAAGTAGATCCCCGTAAATCGCGTAAAAGTCTGTAATTTTGCTTGAAGACCGTAAAAGTCACTTTTTAAAAAAAAAAAAAAGTCCGTAAAGTCCATACTTTCATTGAAAAAGGATGAAAAGTTCGTAAATTGTACGCGATATAATTTGGATAATTTTAGAGAAATTACAAATAATTGCAGAAATTAATTTTATTTTCAAAAGTAATAAAATTCTTAGCAGAAATTCAATTATTTTCAAAAATTAAAAAAAAAATACAGTATTCTCATCAAATTTTCAATTATCTTTAGAAATAATTAAATTCTTCTTTGAAATTCAAAAATTTTCCTCAATTCAATGATTTTCATTATCTACTATTTTTATAAAATTTTTCAAAAGAATTTAATTATTTAAAAAAAAATGTAATAAAACTTAACACAAACTTTTAGTTATTTTCAGAAAATAATTAAAATTTCACAGGAATTTCATTATTTACAAATTTTTTTCATAAATTTCTACGCAATCATTCAATACAATTTTAATTTTAATCGAATTTTTCGAAAAAATTATTAAAAATTTTATTAAAATTTGTCAAAAGAATGTAGTTATTTAAAAATTTATAGATAAAATTCTTTATAAGAATTCAATTTTAAGAAACATGCAATTATTCAATAAATTTTTATTTTTGTATTTAAATAATTGAATTCTAGTAAAAATTTTACATAAACATTGATTAAAAAATGGGTTTCAGTTAAAATTTTAGAGCGTAAACTTTTAAAAATAATTGTATTTTGAAAAGGTTTTAGATTAAAATCTTTGAATATGAAAATTTTTCATATTTTTAACTAAGAAATCTGTGGAATTAATTTTTTTTTAAAAAACTTTAATTGCGGTTTTTTTAAAAATTATTTACAGTTTTTATTTTCTAATATATATTTAATTGAAGAATTTAAGAATAATTGAAATTTTGTAAAATTTAATTGTAAATAAATGAATTTGAAAATTCTCAAAGAACTTTTTTAAAAATTATTAAAAATAATGGATTTATAGAAGATGTTTAGTTAAAAACACGAAAAAAAATATTGTCTAAAAGTTATAAATTTCTTCTAAGGGATTCAACTATTTTGACAAAAAATAAAACTCATTACAGAATTTCAATTATTTGTAATACAATTTTATTCAAATTTCTCGAAAAATATAATTATTCTTAAAAATTTTATTAAAATTTATTGATGAAATTCAATTATTTGAAAAATCGTTGATAACGATTCATTATGGGAATTAAATTTTAAGAAACATTCAATATTATTCAAAAAATTATTTATTTTTGTATTTAAATAATTGAATTGAATAATTGAAAGTTTTTATTTTCTAATATTTTTATAATTGAAGATTTTACGAATAATTGAAATTACGTAAAATCTAATTGTAAATAAATAAATTTGAAAATTCTCGAAGAACTTTTTTAAAAATTATTTTAAAAAATGTATTTGTTTGAAGAATTTTAGTTAAAAACACTAAAAAAGAATTTTAATTTTGGAGAAATTACAAATTATCAATTGCAAATATTCAATTATTTTCAAAAGTAATAAAAATTCTTCGCTAAAATTCAATTATGTTCAGAAATTTTTTTAAATTCTCAGCAAATTTTCAATTATCTTTAGAAATAATTAAATTCTTCTACGAAATTCAATTATTTTCAAAAATTTTCCAAAAAAATTTAATTTATTTAAAAAAAATTTTAGAAAATTTTACTCAAACTTGTAATTATTTTCAAAAAATAATAAAAATTTCACAGGAATTTTATTATTTACAATTTTTTTTTATAAATTTCGACGCATTCATTCAATTATTTTCATAAATAATATTTTTACGGGAATTCAATTATATTCGTAAATAATAAAATTATTTTTATAAATTCAATTATTTTCATAAATAATAAAGCTCATTGCAAAATTTAAATTTTTTTAAATAAAATTTTAATCGAATTTCTCGAAAAATGTAATTATTCTTAAAAATTTTATTAAAATTCGTTGATGGAATTCAATTATTTGAAAATTTGTTGATAACGATTCTTTATGGGAATTGAATTTTAAGAAACATTCAATTATTCAATAAATTATTTTTTTTTATTTAAATAATTTAATTCCAGTAGAATTTTCTAATAAAAATTAATTTAAAAATAAATTTCAGTTAAAATTTTTGATAATAATTGAATATTAAAAGCAATATAGCGTAAATTTTTAGAAATAATTGAATTTTGATATAAATTTTTTTGAAAACGTTTAATTTTATTTTTTATATTAATATATTTTTTTTATATTTATTATATTTATTTATTTTTTATATATATTTTTATCAATAATAATTAGTTTGTAAATAGACCGTAATTTTTTATTTTTGGTCCGTAAAGTATGTATTTTTAAATACTTTCACTTTTTTGATCCCGGATTTAGTGATAAATTTGAACCAAAAAATAAAAATTGACAACTTTTTCTCCATTTTTTTCTTTTTTTAATTTAAAAATAATAATGTTTACACAGTTAAAAGGAAAAGAGATCGATAGAGTTTTAATGGTAAGATACTTCTCGAAATTTAGAAAGAGATGAAAACAAAAATTAATTATTTATTGAACTTAAATTCAGCTATTATTCTCTAATTATAGAACACGAAGAATATTGTCAATATTTGAACTCCCGCGAATATCGGAAAAATTTCAAAAAGTTTTCAAACCTTATATTAAAGTATGTACTTTGGCCTGAAAATCGATAAATATTTTTCTAATTACTCATCTTTTATGTATTCCTATAGCTTTCCTTATGGAAAAGAATAAAAAATGTTTTTAATATTCTTACAGAATTGTATTTTCCGTTTTTTTAACTTTCTAAAAAAAAAGCTTATCATGTATAAAAAAATTTACAAAGTAAACAAAATAATTATTTTCTTAAAACTTGTTAAATTATCAACACTATTATTAACGATTTAAAAAAAAAATATATTAATATATTTATTTTTTAGATTCTTAATAATAAAAAAAGACTTTTTCTAAGATTTTTCATACACCTAGTATTTTATTCAAAATATGTATTTTACGATTCAATAAATTCCAGTTCATTTTATAATTTATATCTTCAATTATAATGTTGTTTATGGACTGAATTTTTTAACATATTTATACAATATTCACTAATAAATATTTTGCTTTTCTTCATTATATAAATCGAAATTGTTTTAATTATTAAACATTTATAATGGAAATAATAGTTACTTTAAAAATAAATCATTTAAATATTTATTTTGTGAAATATTGATTTAAATTTTCTTTTAACATTATTTCGTAACATAATTTTCATTTTTCAGACAAAATAATGTTTTTTCAAAAAACTTATTTCAAGTTAATAAATATTAATTTAATTAATTAAAATATTAAAATTTTTTTTTAATAAAATATTAAAATATTAATTAAAAATAAGAAAGGACACTAAATACAATATGAAAAAAATATTTATATAAAATGTCAACATAACTTTATTTTTATTTTCTTAATATTCATAATATTCGCAAGCTAATTGGACATTTTTTTTTCTTGATGACATTACAATTCATTTTTACATTAATCAAGCACATAGTTAAAAAAAATTGTTTAACCATTTTTTTTTCTTTTAATAAAATGAAACGTCAATTAACAAAAGAAATTTTTTAACATTATCCTGTGATAAATAGTAACAAGGAGTTTAAAAATAATTAATTCATTTAAATAACAGTTTTATTACTAATTTACAACAAAAATTTTCTAAACTATTGTAAAATGAATGCCAAAAAAAAATTATTTCCAAAAATTGTAATAAATTTTAATATCATGCATATTTTAAATTTTTAAATTTTTTATTGTTGAAAAGAATTTTTTAATTTTTCATTTATACAACTTTGTGCTCAAAATGTAACGAATTTTACTGCAATGTTCAACTGGACGACAGAATGATTATCGTAATTGTAAGAATAATAATGCTAATTAGTAATTAAGAATAATAATTAATTATAGTAAGAATAATAATAATAATAATAATATAATAATAATAATAATAATAATAATAATAATATAATAATAATAATAATAATAATAATAATAATAATAATAATAATAATAATAATAATAATAATAATAATAATAATATAATAATAATAATAATAATAATAATAATAATAATAATAATAATAATAATAATAATAATAATAATAATAATATAATAATAATAATAATAATAATAATAATAATAATATAATAATAATAATAATAATAATAATAATAATAATAATAATAATAATAATAATAATATAATAATAATAATAATAATAATAATAAGCATAAGAATAAGAATAAGAATAAGAATAATGTGAATAAGAAGAAGAATAAGAATAATAAGAATAAAAATAATTAATAATAAGAATTAATAATATTTATTAATAGCAATTAATAATAATTAATCATAATTGTTAGTAATTAATCATTATTAATCATAATTAATAATAATTAATCACAATTAATAATAATTATTCATAACTATTATAATTGTAATTATTTAATAGTAATTATAATAACAACAATAATAAAATTGTAATAATTAAAGTTTAGCAGCAAGAATATACCGCATATAACAACGTTGTATGTACTTTTATTATACTGATTTGGTTTAAAATATATTTTTTTCTACTTTTTCATATAGTACATAATATTATGTATATATTTACAATAATTTTTCTCGTATACGATTTTTTTTTTTAATTGTAATGGGTAAAGATAAAATTTTTGAGCCCAATTGATAATTTCACAATTTTTTTTCTTGATTGTTGATTTTTTTCTAATATAATTTTTCTGAGAAAATCTTTCGTACAGTGTAAAAAAATTTATATAACAAAAATTTACTTTAAGGTTATTTTTTCCGTAATCGTACAAGCGAAAATCAACTTAAAGAGAAATAAAAGGTACAGACTATTTTTTACTTTGTACGACAGAGATATTTTTTTGGAAACTTAAATGTTTCACATATTTATTTCACTTATTTCTTATTATTTATTTATTTTTTTTGTTAAAAATGTGAACGGTCTTTTCCAGCGCATGCGACGAATCCTGATAGGACGGCTTCGTCGAAGAATTTTCATTATATTATTTTAAATTAAAAATATCACTATATAATTGGAGATTTTCAAATTCGCACACGACACTAGTGATCCTGGTTTTCTTTCAGGGGGGAGGAAGGAAGGGACACTCATCGCTGGTTTTTCACGTGTGATAATTCTCGTAAAATCCTTTATAAATATCAATTCAATGATTTCTTTTTTTTTTTTTTTATTATCCCCTGATAAAGGAACAAGACGGGACGACAATTATTATTATTTGAAGGTAACGGTATATATTGAGAAAGAAAGAAAAAATATTAAAAAATAAAATTTTATTTTAATCTATTTTCTTTTCTTATTTTTGAAAATTACTTTAAATTACTTTTTCTCTAAGATAATAATTATAAATTGGAAAAAAAAACTTCTCAGCCTTGGGGATTTGAACATCATTAAGAATTGCAGAGAGCGGACGACAGACGATAATTCCACGCGGCTACTATTTACTATACGAACGCGATAACTATAACTCCATAATTTCTAGTATATAAATTCTATTCGTTCTTCAAAGGCAGAAAAAAAATTTCTTTTTTTGTAAACGAATAAATTTCACAAAAATATAAACTTAGTTACAATTGAAAAAAAACAAAAATTTTACTTTTCATTAAATTCATTAATTTTTAGGGCTAAAAACTTTTTTTTCTCTTGACTAAATTAGAATATTTTATACTTCTCGCTACTAAGAATATTCATTTATCAAAGAGAATGAAAAAAATTACAAATTATTTCATTATTCTCTTATTCTTTGAGAGAAAAAAAACTATTCGTTTAAAAAAATCCAAGATATAAGAAAACTCGAGGTAAACTTAAAAGTAAAGTTCAAGAGTTTTTAAAAATGGTGTTACTTTGCAAAAATCCATCGAATAGAACTTTTTACTAAAAAGAGAAGGGGGGGGGGAGAAAGAAAGAGAGAAAGAGAAAGAAGAGACGACGGTCGATGATGTGGTTGGTCGACTATGGTGGCTTAAAAATAATGCTTATAAAAGTGGAAAAAGCTGTAAAGTGTACAAGTTGCATGTACGTCTGTACGAAAGCTGCGTCGTTAGCGGTAAGCGGATAAAAAGATCAAAAAAAAAAAAAAAAAAAACTGAAAAAGAAACATTTGCTTAAAGAAGACAAGAAATGGAGAAAATATCTTAACAAAATAGAAAGAGAAAGAAACATCAAGTAAAGAAAAAGAAATATCTGACAAAAAAAAATTAATAAAAGTTAAAAATAAAGATTCATGAAGATGAAGACTAGAAAGTGAAGATAAAAGCGAAGACTAAATTATTAATAGTAAGAATTTTTGGATAGACATAAAATATAAATTTCTAGCGGCACACGATTATTGTTAATACAAAGTGTTTTGCATGTTCTTTTTTTTTGTTTTTTTTTGTGTTTTTTTTTTGTTATCGTGTGTACTGTGATTATCGGCGACAGTAGCTATATGATTGCGCAGCGAGTTATCTCCCTTGTGAATACGAAAGCTTTTGACAGTGATAATTGGCATGGATGATATTGCATGTTGGCTTTACCACTTGTCGACCACAACCTCGCTCACTGCAACACAATACACACAATGATTGAATTAAACCTCCTCAGAATTATGCATTTACAAAACGCCATAATTACACTACAAATCTATAATATATATATATATATATATATATATATATATATATATATATATATATATATATATAATTATAAACCCTAACACCCAGGGATATCCCATAGGATGTCCTGAAAATATTTTAATTTCCAATGAAATTATAATATCCCATAGGATGCCCAAAGACACCCAGGGTTATCCCATAGGATGCACAAGTGCACCCAGAGATATTCCTAAAGATATTGTATAGGCACCCAGGAGTGTCCCATATGATATTCTGGAGATATTCTAATCTCAAAAAAAAATTATGATATCTCGTAGGATTCACAGAGACACCCAGGGATTTCCCATAGGATACACAGAGGCACCCAGAGATATTTATCAGGATATTTCATAGACACCCAGAAGTGTCCCATATGATATCCTGGAGATATTCTAATCTGCAAAAAAAATTATGATATCTCGTAGGATTCACAGAGACACCCAGGGATTTCCCATAGGATACACAGAGGCACCCAGAGATATTCATCAGGATATTTCATAGACACCCAGAAGTGTCCCATATGATATCCTCGAGATATTCTAATCTCCAGAAAAAATATGATATCCTGTAGGATTCATAGAGACACCCAGTGATTTCCCATAAGATACACAAATGCACCTAGAAATATTTATCAGGATATTGCATGGGCACCCAGGAATGTCCCATATGATATCCTGTAGGATGCACAGAGACACCCAGGAATATTGCACAGAATGTTCGAAAGACACCCAGAGATATCCCATAGAATGTCCCAAAAACACAGGCACATCTCGTAGGGTGTCCCAGAGACACCCAGGGGTTAAAGAAAACAACTCTGTTTCTCGATTGTAAGCTCTTTCGGTTGCCGATGCTTCGAAAATCCCTGGAATACTTATGGATGCTCCTCGGATATCAATTTTAACCACGATAAACAAAAGATCTAACGCAAAAATGCCGTCGTCTTCATTAGTCCCTGGGTGCTATTGTTTTCATTAAATATTTATAATAATATAATCAAAAATTAAAATTTTCAGTGAAAAACAATAGCACCCAGGGGTTGGAGAAAATGACGCTGTTACTTGCGTAAATTTTTTCGGTCGCCGGCTGTTCGTTAGACCCTGGGTGCTATTGTTTTCATTAAGCATTTTTAATAATATAATCAAAAATTAAAATTTTCAATGAAAAACAATAGCACCCAGGGGTTAGGGAAAACGACGCTGTTACTGCCGTAAATTTTTTCGGTCGCCAGCTGTTCGTTAGACCCTGGGTGCTATTGTTTTCATTAAATAATTATAATAATATAATCAAAAATTAAAATTTTCAGTGAAAAACGATAGCACCCAGGGATTAGGGAAAACGACGCTACTTTTCGTGTAATCCCTTTTGGTTGCCAGCTGTTTATTTACCTTCGTTGGTTCGAATACCCTGGGATACCTATGGGTGCTCCTCGGATATCCATTTGAACCGCTGCAACCTCAAGAACTAACGCGAGAAACGCCGTCGTATTCGTTAGTCCCTGGGTGCTATTGTTAAATATTTATAATAATATAATCAAAAATTAAAATTTTCAATGAAAAACAATAGCACCCAGGGGTTAGGAAAAACGACGCTGTTACTGGCGTAAATTTTTTCGGTCGCCGGCTGTTCGTTAGACCCTGGGTGCTATTGTTTTTCATTAAAATTTCATAATAAGACGATCCATAATTGAAAATTTCAAACAAAAACAATAGCACCCAGGGTCTAACAAAAACAACGCTGTTTCTCACGTAAGCCCTTTTGGTTGACGGCGTCGTTATAATAACGTCTCCTGGGTGCTATTGGTTTTCATTAAAAATTTCTAATAATAATAATTAAAATTTTTTTCTCATCTTATTTTTATCAATTTTTTAATGAAAAAGAATAGCACCCAGGGTTTTTTTTTCCTATTAGCAAAACTATGAAAATGAAAAATAATTTTTTTTTACTTAGCCCAGCAAGAAATAAATATTCAAACTTGTATTTATAGTCACGGGAAAAAATGTTCGAGATTATTTTTTTTTTTTTGAGAAAACAGTCCTCCCAAAAATCTCATTTTATGTATATTAATCATACAGAGTGGATTATTTTGGACATTACAATAAAATTGTAGTACAATATAATTAAGTGTAGAAGAAATTTGAAGCGTGGGAATACGTGAGATTGATAAAATTTCTTTCTGACACCGATTCACACACACTGTTTTTCATTTTTTTTTTTTCGTTCTTTGTTTTTGTTTTTGTTTTTTTTTTTTGTTTTATTAATAACATTATAACTATAGAAATACTATTTGAGTTGAACAGTTTTTCCGTCACCCTCGGCCCCCTTTTATCTTGGTCCTTGATCAGCGAGAGTCTTTGCTTGTATCACCATTTTGAAGTGTCCCTATATGTGCTAGTTTTTAATTGTATAGGCAAATGGAGAAAGGAAATTTTTGAGGTAAATTGAAAGGATTGTTTTTTTTTTTTTTAATTGTTTCTTTTCACTATTTGCCTATATTTACAATTTTATGGGACATAATTCAGTCTGGAAGGATATATATATAGTCATTGACGACAGAGGAGATTGTTTTTTGAGGGATTGGTTTTCGCAAATTGATTCGAACCATGTCTGCCACGTTGATTTTTTTTTTTTTTTTGGTGGTGTGACGTTGACGATATTTTATCTCCTGTGGTTGTAGGTGCCGAATCAAGAGTCGGCTTTGGAGTTTACTTCGTTGGCTTGACGGGTGGTGCAACTGTGAACATATGGTTTAAACTGGGTTATCTTGACTGGCCTATTTAACATTTCTCCTTCCTTTTGGCACTAAGCGAAAAGCTACTGGAATACTCTGCGTAAAATGGAGTATTATTTGCTCACGTTTGTGTTGGCTCGTTAGTTGCATAGCATGTCAGAGGGATTCGTAAATATATATATTTATGGAGTACCATAATTATTACAATTTAAGTATTGGAAAAGTTTATTAAAAAAAAAAAAAAAAAGTGTGAAAGTTGATTTTTGATTTTTGATGATTAGTACCCAAAAAGGTACAATAGTTTCAAAAAATAACAGACAATTTTTTACAATTAACCAGGGCTCGAACTAGGTCCGTAAATCCCATAAACGTCCGTAAATTTTCTTCAAGTCCGTAAAAGTCAATTTTTTTTTAAATTCCGTAAAATCCATAATTTGATAGAAAAAAGACGAAAAGTTTGTTATTTAAAAATTTATTGATAAAATTCTTTATGAGAAACCAATTTTCAGAACCATTCAATTATTTAATAAATTATTTTCTTATAGTTAAATAATTGAATTCTAGTAGAATTTTCAAATAAAAATTGATTTACAACTGAATTTCACTTAAAATTTTAGATTATAATTGAATATTAAATGCATTAGGTATAGCGTCCATTTTAAGAAATAATTGAATTTTAAAAATGTTTGATATTAAAATCTTTGAAAATTTTAATTTTTTATACTTTTAACTATCAATTCTGTAAAAGAATTAGTTTTTTTTGAAAAAGTTCATTTCAATTTTTCTAAAATTATTTAAAGTTTTTATTTTCTAATATATATTTAATTGAAGAATTTTCGAATAATTGAAATTTTATAAAATTTAATTGTAAATAAATGAATTTGAAAATTCTCAAAGAACTTTTTAAAAAATTATTAAAAAGAATGGATTTATTGAAGAATTTTAGTTAAAAAATACTTTTAAAAAAAACATTTAATTATGGAGAAATTACAAATTATTAATTGCAGAAATCCAATTATTTTTAAAAGTAATAAAATTCTTCGTATGTATATTCAAAATTTTTTAAAAATTCTCATCAAAATTTCAATTATCTTTAAAAATAATTAAATTCTTCTCCGAAATTCAAAAATTTTCATCATTTCAATGATTTTCATTATCTACTATTTTTATAAAATTCTCCAAAAGAATTCAATTATTTGAATAAAAAATTTAATAAAATTCTACACAAACTTTTAATTATTTTCAAAAAATAAAAATTTTACAGGAACTTCATTATTTACAAATTTTTTTCATAAATTTCTACGTAATCATTCAATTATTTTCATAAATAATAAAAAAAACTTCATAGGTTTTCAATTATTTTCATAAATAATAAAACTCATTGCAGAATTTCAATTACTTTTAATAAAATTTTCATTTTAATCGAATTCCTCGAAAAAATTATTAAAAATTTTATTAAAATTCGTCAAAAGAATTCAGTTATTTAAAAATTTATAAATAAAATTCTTTATGAGAATTCAATTTTAAGAAACATTTAATTATTCAATAAATTGTTATTTTTGTATTTAAATAATTAAATTTTAGTAGAATTTTCTTATAAATATTAATTTAAAAAGAAAATTTAGTGTAAATTTTAGATAATAATAATTGAATTTTAAAATCATTAGAACGTAAATTTTTAGAAATAATTGAATTTTGAAAAGCTTTCAGATTAAAATCTTTAAAAATTTGAATTTTCCATATTTTTAACTAAAAATTCTGTGGAATTAATTTTTCGTAAGAAACTTTAATTGCGAATTTTTTTTTAAATTATTTAAACTTTTTATTTTCTAATATATATTTAATTGAAAACTTTCCGAATAATTGAAATTTTGTAAAATTGAATTGTAAATAAATGAATTTGAAAATTCTCAAAGAACTTTTTCAGAAATTATTAACAATAATTGATTTATAGAAAATTTTAGTTAAAAACACTAAAAAAAATTTAATTTTGGAGAAATTACAAATTATTAATTGCAGAAAGTCAATTATTTTCAAGAGTAATAAAATTCTTCAGAGAAATTTTAAAATAATAAAAAAAAATTTTTTTCAATCATAAAATTCTTCTTAGAAATTCAATTATTTTCACAAATAATAAAACTTATCTCAGAATTTCAATTATTTTTCACAATTAAAAATTTTATTAAAATTCGTCAAAAGAAAATAATAATTGAATTGAAATGATGAAAATAATTTTGATGATGTTAGAGTAACAATATTCTTATATAATATTAAATAATGATTTTATCATTGGGCCATCTTTAATTATTATGAAACATGAAGAAATTATGAAGATATTTTCATGTTTTATTAGTTATGAAATTAATTTATTTTTGAAATATTTGAAATACTTTCACTGGCTTGAGCCCTGAGTTAATCAGAAATAAAATTTTGTAGAATTTATCATTCGAACTAAAATCAGAAAGATAAATTCTCCAGAGGATGAATCCTTTGAGGCTAAAGTTTGACTAGGAAACTTATTTGCTTCCTGATGATACTTAGACGGATATGGACCTTCTAAATCAAAGGACCGAACGGATATTTATTTTCAACACTTTAGACTGTCCTTAGGATGTTATTTTAACTCCTAAAGACATCCTGTTTTCTGAGAAGACAATTTCTAGATTCTAGAAATAGTTTGCGTTTGCCGTAAGGGCGATAATCGACCAGCCTAGCTCATGGACGCTCACCCTTATGGAAAACAATAAAATATTTTCATTTCAAAAACAAATTAGCAAAATTATTGGAAAAAGTAATTCGATCTTCAACTTTCACACTAGTCGTCAAGTAATCTAATATTATTACGAAAAAAATTAACAAAAACGAAAATTCAGTTTTTTGTCCAAAAAAAAAAATGAAATTTTATAACAATTTTCGAATATTCAATTTTCTCTTGCATAATTTTAACTAAGTCAACAAATTTTTTTTTTTTAGTTTTATTAAAATAAAAAGAAGAGGAATATTCAACATTCTACTTGTATCTTGACAAGAACACGGAAGCAACGAAAATTATGAGACCATCTGTTTTTGTGAGCTGCATAAATCCTACAAATTTTTGATAATATACAAAATGAAATGTTTTCCTTGATGGAGCACAAGTAACATTCAACTGGAAAATAAACTTTTATATGAATTTCCGGCGAAACAAATTGTACTATTTTACTCATTTTCATTCTATATTATTTTTTTCCCCCTTTTTTCATGAAATGAACAATTGGAATTTTCACGATAAATTTTTATATTATTGCATCTTCATACAATTTGTATTAATAAAAGTTGAAATTCAATTATTTTTGGATTTTAAATTTTTTAATTAAAATTTTTCATTCAATTTGTCGAAAAAAAACGGGATATATTTCACTTTTTTTTTTAACAAAATAAAAGAAGTTTCAGTCGATAAATTAAATTTTTAATTAAAATATATTCAATAATATTGTATTTATATAGAAAAATGTGGAAAAAATGAGAAAAATGTTTATATTCCTTTTTCAAATTTCATTCACTTATTTTCTGCGAAAAATGTTCCAAACCATTTGAATCGCATTAAATTATAAAGTTGAAAACGAGTAATTTTATATAAATTATTCTCATTTCCAAGCGAGTTGAGCGCATTTATCATTTTGAGTATAAATATATATATAAAGAGAATGACTAATTTTTAGTTGCAAAAGAAAATTGAAATTCTTCTCATAAATAAATAAATAAAAATATATAAAATTATAAACTTTCACAGTAAATGTATGTCTTTAAATTTTTTTTTTAACTTATAATATTTTTTGAGTTAATAAACAAATATAATATAAAATTGTAGAAATATTTTTTAAATAATGATTTTTGTAAATAATCATTGAAAATATTTCTAGAAGCATAAAAAATGTTGAGAAAATAACAAATTTGAAATATAGCAGAGCGCCAAAAATTAAACTTAATAGAAATAAATATACTTTACCTTTTTAAATCCAAAGTTACGACCTCGAAATCTTGCTTCCTTTTGGATGGAGTGGACTAACAGTTCAGCAGGCAGGAAATATAGCAAAGAAAAACGAAAAGCTACGATCGGGGTCAACTTTTGGATAATCTTGCCATTCGGGATTTTCATGTAATATATATATATATACTTATATATATATATATATATATATATATATATATATATATATATATATATATATATATATATATATATATATATATATATATATATATATACTCCACATATATTCAATTGATTTCAGAGATGTAAGTGCAAAAAATTCCCAACAAAGATAATATTTTTTGAAATTTTGAAAACCTGAAATAATTTTTTTTTATACCTAAAATTAAAATTTTTCTTTTCAAAATATTAAAAACTTTTTATTTTCAAATAATTTTTTTCTATTTTCCAATTCTTACATCTCTGTTCATGCATTATATTAAAAAAAAAAACAATAAGATTTCAGAAGAGAATAAAAAAACACATATATATAACTTATTGTAATAACATTCAAGAATTAAAAATTTTTGAAATATTTATAGTGAAAAAAAACATTTAAATTTGATTGAAGATGGCAAAGAATAACATTTTAAAATGTGACCCCTGATCTTTATAACATGATAATTAGCTGCGCAAAAATGTTATTATTATAATATAAAAAGTAAAACATTTTTTTTCTTTTTATTAATTAAATCAATAAATCGAAGCAAAAAAAAAAAAAAAAAAAAAAATGTAGAAATGTAAAATTAAAAATATTACAATTTCTACATTAAAAATTATTCGTCTGAAAGTACCAAATCCAGAATCTTTTATTTTTAAAGAAATATTAATAAAAAAAAGGAATTATAATAGACAATCTCTTTTTTATTAATTTCAATTTTACCTTAATCTCCAAAATCTTATTTATTAGATTAATTTTCAAATTTTTATTTTTTTCAATAAAAAAAAAAAACAGAACGGAAAAAGTAATTTGTATAAATTAAAGAGAAATTTAAAAAGTATAATTTTTCACCAGTTTCTTTTTCTTTTGATATCGATAACAAAAGATGAAAAAAAATTTTCTTTTCCTTTTTTTTAAATTCTACATGAGAGATTAGAAACTTTTAATCGTAATAAAAATTGATGAGACTGGATAAAGTAATTCCACACCTGAATAATTATATATCAAGGATAGATGGGAGAGCGCACGAAAGCAGAAAGGTTTTCCGCAATGGAAAGGAAATCAACTTTTTTATAATTCACATGAAAAAAAAAAAATTATTCCTTTCAAATATTTATTACTACGCTTACTGTTAATATTAATTAATTAAAATTATTGCATCATAAATAATACAAATTAATATTATTAAATAATATTATTTAATAATATTAATATTGATAATTAATAGTAGTAATTAATATTGATAATTAAAAATATTAATTAATATTATTATTTATTGCGTAATTGTAATTAATAATGTAAATTAACTCTATTATTTATTAACTAATACGAATTAAAATAGTAAATAATAATTAATTTCAACTTTAGATTGTAAGAGTCGAGGTAAGAGTACAAATATACAAAAGGGCTTGGTCCCGTTTATTAATAAATAATAATAATAATAATTAATTAACTTATTAATTTACTTCATAATAACAACCTAATTAATTCATTTAATTAATTATTATTAAAGGTTATTGTTATTATTGTTATTAATAATATTCATTAGTACTAAATTAGTAAATATTCACTAGAACTAATTAAATATTATTGAATAGTACTAATTAACTAATATTAATTAGTAATAATAATAAACTAGCAATTAGTTATTACTAATTACAATTAAAATTATCAATTAAATATATTATAAATAATAAAATACTAATTGAAAATTTAGTAATATTGAATAAATAATTAAAAATAACATTATCGATATTAATGAAGTAAATGAAAGAAAAATATTTTTTCACAGAATTATTCAAGTTGAAATATTGGAAAGAGCATGTAATGATGGATTATTTTTATATAAAAAGAGCCACGAACTTATTAGTAGGCCGATCATTTTGACTAAAAAAAAAGAGGCATTAGTAATACATTTTTTTTTCCTTTTTTTTTATTATTATAACAAGTAGGCAATGCACTAGAGGAATAATCCTTATACTTTCAACTTGTTATAATATTTTTCCAGTCAATCCTGGCATTCCATGATGTACATTAGAGATAAATAAGGCGATAAATAAACAAATCGTTACTAGTTTTTTTTTTGTTGTTGTTTGTTTGTTTGTTTGTTTGTTGTAAATTCGTCAAGCCACATTTTTTTGGACTCTTCAACGAATTTCGTAACAGTACATACCACATATTGTATATACACAATACAGATCGCATCATTTTAATCATATGATTTAATCGAAAGAGCCAATATTATGCATTAAAATTATTTTTTTTTTAAACTGCAGGTTCAATTTAATTAATTAATCAATCAAACTATTGAATTATATTAATTAATAATTAAACTAATTAACTAATCATTAATTAATTATTTAATTATTAATTAATTAAACTAATTAACTAATCATTAATTAATTATTTAATTATTAATTAATTAAATAATTATCCCTTGAACCTAGTCATTAATTAATTAATTTTCTTATTATCAATTAATTATAAGGAACAAATTGAATAGTTTAATTAATTAAATTATCTATTAATGATATAAAAATGATCAATTTTATAATATAATTAATCAAATAATTATCATTTGAATTAATTAATTTAATTGATTAAAAAAATTTAATTGTTTAAAAAATTTAATTAATTAACAAATACAATGAAATCGATTTGGACAGAATTTGATTAATAAAAGTGATCAAAAAATTCTGTTTTAATTTTTTTCTTTCTTTTCTTTTTTTTTTTTTTTTTTTTTTGAAAAAGAAGCAGTTTTGTTAAAGATTTCAGGTCTCTAAGTAAAATATTGCCCGATAAGAGGCAATTCGACTGTATCTTGTAATTAAAGATGCGTGCTCTGCATACAAAATTACAAATAATTAAATCGGGTATTAACGATCCCGTTGAGAGGTAAAAGGTCGTTGAATAAATTCAGATTTGACACCGGGCTCGGATCGTTTTGGAGCCACATTGGCATTTTGATAACGTTTACAGAAATTCTCTCTCTCTCTCTCTGACTTTCTCACACACTTTCATACAAATTCAGAAACAAACAAACAGATATACTCACACATTTACACTGTTGCACTTTTGTCAAATTCTATAATAATCATAATAACTAATACACATATATATAATATATATTTATATAATATATATATATATAAATATAAATCTACTTATATAATAAATAAATTTATATTTTTTTTATATTATATAAATAAATATTTTGAAATATGTAATTATATTTTTTTTATATCTATATATATTTATTTAATATGTATTATTAATAGGTACTTCCTAGACTCAAGAACGTACAATATGTGTCTGCTTTCGATCAAACACGTCTCATATATATAGCAATTAATTGAGCACAGTATATTTTAAACAAAAAAAAAAAAAAAAAATTTTTTTCAAATTTTTTTTCCTCAAACATTTTTTAACAATAAAAAAAAATTTTTAACCCTATTTTCTAAATTTTTCTATAAATCCCTCTTGGACGATCGGATTATTAAAAAAAAAAATTGTTTTGTAAAAAATGAAATTTCAAAAGAAACACCTACATTATTTAAAAATTTGTTTATAAAAAATTCTTATATAGGTTCTGGTATAAAATCACAATATTATTTATTATCTTCAGTACTGCTACCGAATTTACATGGTAGCTTCTCTAAAAAAAAATTATTTTTTTCCATCTTGATTTCTGATAAAATTTTTGAATTTAAAAAATCCCCCCTCCCCTAAAAATTAT
Source organism: Leptopilina heterotoma (assembly GCF_015476425.1). Taxonomy (NCBI): domain Eukaryota; kingdom Metazoa; phylum Arthropoda; class Insecta; order Hymenoptera; family Figitidae; genus Leptopilina; species Leptopilina heterotoma. The sequence continues at coordinate 815,246 of NW_025111048.1, read as the reverse complement.
TTTTTTTATCTATTATTAATATTGTTTTTCTAAAGAACAACTTTATTGGTTTAAAAATTATTCGAAATAATCTTATTATCTATTTGGTTTATAAAAAAAACGGTGTTTTTTTCCCCCACAAAGAAAATTTTTATTCACGATAAAAAGAGCCATTCTCAAAATTTTAAATAAAAAAGTGTATTTTTTTTTAAATAAAACTTATTTTTCATTTAAAAAGGAGTGAAAAAAATTTAAAACCGAAATAAGAATAAAATAATAATAAGAATAAAATTAATTATATAGTGTGGAGAGAAAAGAAAAAGTGTCTCGACATTTTGGTGTCGCGTCAAGAATATCTCAAAATGTTTATAAAAATATTTTTCACCATGAGAATATAAAGTTATTAAATATTTGATATTTTTTAAATCTCTCCCGTCCAAGAGATTGGAAAGAAAAAAAAATAAATTTTTTTTTCTGTTGACGACAAACGGCAATGACACTTGAAAATTTGTCGAGTTTCCGTTTTTAAAAGAAAAGAAGAAAAAATACCATTCACTCTATAGTCTCTATATATAAGAAATATTCAGATTTTTGTTTCTAAAATTTTATTTTTTTCCCCCTAATTAAGTTGAATTCTCGGCCATACCAAAGTATCATGCCCTAATTATTTATATTTAATAACATTTTCTATATTTTTTAATTCTTAAAAAAAATTCTTATCTTTTTAATAATTCACTATCGATTTTTTTTTCTAAGGATTTTTTATACCGATCACTTGCCACGGTACTCAAGTCTCATTTCTTCACAAAAAAAAAAAAAAAAAAAAAAAAAAAAAAAAAAAAAAAAATTGTTAAATATTTACGAAAATTATAAGCTGCACACGTTTTATTGAATTTAAACTTTTAAACTTTCGGCCAATTGGCTTCATTTTGAATTCTGAAATTAGTGAAACTATTAGGCAATTTAATTTTCGAAATTCAATTCGAGCTGAGAATATGAGACATTTTGAGTTGCATACTCGTGCGAATGTGTCTTGTGTGGTCGACCCATTCCTCAAACCCCGTCATCAGTCTTGTTACATTTACTGGGGCTCAAAATTAGGTCACGCACCTTCGGAAGTTCAAAGTGAATTTACATGCTCGAGTTCTAATACATTTTCTGCATTACCAAGTCTAAAACGTCAGCGAATAAACAGTAATCCTCTTAACTGTAAATCCACACGTTTGAATTTCACTTTAATCGCAAGTCTCTCAACTTACAAGAATCATTTCTTATAGAAAAAAAATAATATTTAAAAATATTCAATTTATTTTCAATCAATAAGTTGAAATTTCCCTTTTTATCTACTTTGATTTTCTTTCTTCAATTTTCATTAAAAAAAAAAAAAAAAAAAAAAAAAAAAAAAAAAAAAAAAAATTTATGTAAATTAAAAAAAAGCAATTACCACTTTGGAAAAAATATTTTCTAAACTCTCGCTTTTTTTTGCAGTCAATATTTACGATTTTTTATCAAAGATTTCAGCAAGCAGAGCGCAAGTACTAAATTACTGCCTATTTTTTTTTTACTTTTTACAGTTTAAAAGACCTGTTCATTATATATAATTTCAAGCTATGAGACAGAAGGGAAAAAAAAGTATATATAGGAGTCAGAAGTAATTAAAAACGATTAAATAATTTAGCAAAAAAAAAAAAAAAAAATTTTAAAAGCAAAACGAAGAGAAGAAGGAATTTTCTTTTCATAAACTCATTTCTCTTCGTGTTCTATCAAACTTTTTCTGATAATTTTAACGGTTGAATTAAATTTAAAATTCTCCACTAATTTTTTCTTTTCACCGCACAATTATTTCATTTCCAACAATATTTTCCCAAAGACTTTTACTAATAATTAATTCTCTTTTTTTTTCGGAAAAAAAAAATTTCTGTTTCATTACTGCTTGTAAAAAATTTCATAAATCTTAAAATGAAAATAGAAAAAAAAACTTCTATTCAAAAAAAGTAAATTGTTTTAATTCTTCTCTTCACTCGCAGCATTTCTTTTGTCAGCACCTCGTAAACACGATCAAACTTCATTCACTAAAAACTCGTACCAAAAAAAATTAAATTTTGTTTAAAATCCATTCACTTATTTAAACACAAATATTCAATTCATTTACCGATTGTGTAACAAATTCAGATATTTAATAAAAATATTCATTATATTCAGATATTTAATTAAAAAAAAAAGAAAATATTTATAATTTAAAAAAAAAAATTTAATATCAAAACTAAAATTGCAATATGGAATTTTCAAAAATTGCCACAATGACTGGACAGTCAATTTATAAGAAAAAAAAATTTTAACGCAGTAAAATCCTATTATTCGAATTTTCTCCCTTTTCTTTTAATTTCTACTGATTTAAATATAATTATTTATATTTATAGTAATGAGAAAAATATTTAGACAACATTGAATAATTAAAAGTTGAATTCTAAAAAAAAAAAAAAATTTGTAAAAAGTTTTTAACAAATTTTTCTCTCCACTCAAATTATTTATCCGAGCGGAGAAAATTCAGAAAATTCTCATTAAATAATTTTTTTTATTATAAATTGACATAGAAATTATTTAGAAAGAAAAATCTTTACTTGACACGCATAAATATTTTACCAAATTTCCATTTAATTGATTGAAATAAAAATTATTTGATTTAAAAGTAAATATTTATTTAATCGGTTTTTTTTTTAATTAAATAAATATTGTTCCAGTCTAAATTCGTAAATATTCGATTTAAATACATAAAAATTCAAATTTAATTTAAGTAAATATTTAAATTTATTTAGTAAAGTTTATTATAATAAATTTTATTTGAAAAAAAAATTTTAGTTAGTAAATATATTAAAATTGTCAATATTGAAAATTTGGCGAAAAATTTTTCTTGCGTTCTAATCGATTTTTCTTTTATTGCAAAATAATGTCCCAAAAAAAGAAGGATAATTTTTCTTTTCTTTTTTTTTTTGCAATTTTTCCCAGCGATAGAAAGCGAGAGACGCATTATGATCAAAAGATAAACATGCATAAATTTTCGAAATAGAGGAAGACATGCAGGTTTTTTTTTCTCTTTGTTTTTGGACAAGCTTAGAGCACATTAATTCCAAAGTTGATGCACAATCTTTGATGTGTCGCAAGCAAATGAAATATTTGACATTGTATTTTACGATTTTTTTTTTTTTTACTTTTATTATTAAAAAGAAAGGAAAAAGTGCATCGAAAGTCTATTTAATGGATTACGAGTATAAAGCCATTGCGAAAAGAGTTCATAAAAGAGAATCAATGAGAAATTACTTTCAAATAAATAATTTAATTTTGACAGAATTTTGATTATTTAAAAATTTTTGAAGGCTGAAATTAAAAAGCTGATAAATTACAGGACTTAATTAGCAATAAAGCTAATTAGCAAAATTTTTATACAAAGCAAAACAATTTTATTTTTCCATCAACGATTTTGCCAAAATGAAAAAATTGGTTCACGGCGAAGAAACTTCTCAACGGCTTTCGTTTAACATTATGTACAACATTGTTATCGCTACTTTGTTATGTACAATTAAATATTAATAGAAAAACTCTTTCTTATTTTCTAGGAAAAAAAAAATCGTATAAATAGATGTTTCGAGTCGTTTCTCACTAATAATTATAATAATAATAATTATTATTTATTATTACATATATAAGCTAGCGTAACGTGTTTTACTTTCTCGACAAAATTGTAATATTATATAAGATAAGTGCAAAACGACATTAGAATAAATGATTCGTAACATCTTACTACACTTTTTTTTCTTTCTAATATAGATATAATCAAGGCCAACTGATGCAGAGGAGCAGGCAGTTGGAAACATTTATTTTGTGTTTATATAAGACACGATCACCGTACATTTGATATATATATATAATAAATTGGCTGAAAATCGATGGATGGAACATGCAATTAGTCAGTGTTTGTTTAAATTCGCTTTTTTTGGAAAATTCTCCATAAATACAAAAAGCGTCTTTTATTCAATTCAACTCATACTCACAATCCCCAAAACACAAAAAAAATATAAATATAGGTATATTCGTCAAATAATCAATAAAAATTTTTTTGATTTCTTTCTTGATTTCCTTTTTTTTTTGTACAAGTCTACAAATTTCAAAAAATTAAAGAAATTTTTATTATTTTGAATTTTTTGAAGAAAAATCCCTCTAATTTAGTCCAATAATTTGAACTCTCGAAATTGTAAAGAATGAAGATTAAAAAATTGCATTCTTTTAAAAATTGTTTTTAAAAATTGTTTTTAAAAATTGTTTCAAATTTATTATGATTGTGAAGTATGAGTGAAGCGAGAGAAAATTGTGCAGTGAATGAACATCGTTTTCGTTTACCTTCTGCCCAAAAAAGTGTTCATGAAAAGAGCGGCCTAGAAAATAAGCAAAGCGTGTGAAAAAAAAAACTATTTGGCGCATAACCGTCGAGAATTATTGTCTAGAACGGAATAATGCTAATTTGTTAGTAATGCTTTTCTATTTCTTTTTTAAAAAAGGCACTCGTATTAACATTCTATCATTTTTTTTTCAAAAATTTACTATAGAAATAACTCAAAAATTGAGTTAACGGCGACGTCTGTCGGGGTACGATGCGAAGGGCGACCTCAATCATGGTGGACGTTCTTTGCACTGACTAACACCATGCTTTATAACGGTCAAATCGGTTAAAAATCTCAGACTTAGACACACTTTATTAATTCATTTTAGGCTCTGTTTGATGTTTTTTTTGTGTTTTTTTTTGTTTTGCTTTTTCTTTCGCTCTCCAAGCGCAAATCGGAGAGGAAAATTTCTTTTTTAGTTAAATGCAACTGCAAGTCCAAGATGGATGCCCTTCCTTAGGAAAAGCATCCTTCATTAAACTAGTATTAGAATGATAATTTCGTGGATGATCTAGATGGGGCAAACAATTAACAGTCCAAAAAACACGGCCCACATTAGAACGATCCAATGGACGGTGTAAATTGGATTCTCACCGTCTGCGATCTTTCTGGCAACGAATTTAAGTGTTTCATCGAGAAGCACCACCGGTATTGAGAATTTCATTACTGTTATCCATTCCTCTACGGTCAATGGCGTCACTTGGAATACGGACTGAAATAAAAATGTTTTTTTTTTCATGAAATGGATATTGTAAGAATTTGTGAAGAGGAAAAATAAAAGAAAATACTAACCGAGAGAACGTCGATGTATAGAATGACAAAGTGGAGTGTAAATGAAAGTGCCATCGAAGCGATGAGCCATAAATTAGACCACGGTGGCATCGTGATGAGTGACTGATTTTCAGACAAGCTGGAAGATTAATGAAATTAGTAAAATTAAATTTAATATAATTAATAATTAATTAATTAATTAATAATTTTTAATTTTCTTTTTTTTAATACCTGTTCATCGCGTTCAACATTTCAATTGTAACGAGAACGGAGAGAGCCATCGTCATAGGATGAGGATCGTGGAACACTTTGCAATTGACGCCCTTGAATTCTTCTCCTCCTCCAATGCAGGCTAAATGATGGGTCTAGAAAAGAAAATTTCCAAATTAGTAATTTTACAAATTCATGGGACAATAAAATTAATAAGATAATTTTATTAATTTTATATGATAATTATAAAAATGTTCCCCACCAGTTGATAATAGTTCATTTGTGGACCATTGGGACTGTACAAGAACCACCAGGCTGCTGATCCAACGGTTGCAGCGCCGACGTAAAAGCCAATTGCGAGATAACGGAAGAATAGCCAACCGGAGATGAGGGATTCGTCAGCTTTTCGGGGTGGCTATAAACAAAATCGATGTAGTAGAAGAAAAAATTTAATTTAAATTATTAACTAGCAACAATTATTCATAAATTCTTCACTTAAATGAATATGAGAAAATAAAAACTATATAATATTAAAAAATTCAATTAGACTTTTTCAAAAAAATGAATTTCAAAATTCAATTATTTTTTAAAAATTCACGCTATATTGCTTTTAATATTCAATTATTATCTAAAATTTTAACTGAAATTAATTTTCAAATCAATGTTTATGAGAAAATTCTACTAGAATTCAATTATTTAAATACAAAAAAAATAATTTATTGAATAATTGAATAAAATTAAATTCCCATAAAAAATCGTTATCAACAAATTTTCAAATAATTGAATTCCATCAACGAATTTTAATAAAATTTCTAAAAATAATTACATTCTTCGAGAAATTTGATTAAAATTGTATTAAAAATAATTGAAATTCTGCAAGAAATTTTTATTACTTGTGAAAATAATTATTGAATCCCTAAAAAAAATATTATAACTCTTGCACAATATTTAATTTTTGAGAAGAATATTATTACTCTTGAAAATAATTGAATTTTTACAATATTATCTAACTTTTACAAAATTGAATTTTTTTTCTTGTTTTTAACTAAAACATCTTCTATAAATGCATTATTTTTAATAATTTTTAAAAAAGTTCTTTAAGAATTTTTAAATTCATTTGTTTACAATTAAATTTCACAAAATTTCAATTATTCGAAATTGCTCAATTAAATATATATATATATTAGAAAATAAAAAATTAATTAAAAAAAAAATCCGCAATTAAAGTTTCTTAAAAAAAATTAATTCCACAGAATTGTTAGTTAAAAATATGAAAAATTCAAATTTTCAAAGATTTTAATCTGGAAACTTTTGAGAATTTAATTATTTCTAAAAATTTACGCTCTAATGCTTTTAATATTCAATTATAATTTGATTAATTCAATTTTATTAAAATGTAATGATACTAATTGAATTTCTGCAAAAAAATTTACTATTTATAAAAGTAATTGAATCCATCCAAAGAATTTTAATACATATTTATGAAAATAATTAAATGTTTGAGTAGAATTTAATTAAAATTTTTGAAAATAATTGAATTGTGGAGAACAGTTTAATTATTTATAAAGATAATTGAAATTTTGAGGAGAATTTAAAAACAATTTTAAACATAAATTGAATTTCTGCAAAGAATTTTATTACTTTTGAAAATAATTAAATTCTTGTGAAGAATGTATTTTAAACTTTATTTCTCAATTATTAAATTAAAATGCTTTGAAAATTCGATTTGTTAAAAAGTTTTTAATGAAATTCTTTAACAAATTTAATTATTTTCAGTTGAATTTCACAAAATTTCTATTAATTCAATAATTTGCTTTTAAATTTATGCACATACTATATTTAAATCAGTGACTGGTTTTTTACTATCAAATTAATTATTTTTAACTAATTCAAATTTAGAGAACAGTATAAATATTTATAAAAAATTGAAATAAATTCCGGTTATTAGACACGCTGGATTAATATAGTTAATTTTTTTAAAATAGTACCTTGCTCATAATGTCAAGATCGGGGGGATTGAAACCAAGAGCTGTTGCTGGAAGACCGTCAGTAACAAGATTGACCCACAAGAGTTGAACAGGAATCAAAGCTTCGGGAAGACCAAGAGCGGCAGTCAAGAAAATACTATTAAACAAAAAAAGCAAAAGTTAAAAATCTATATTCAAACTATAAACGAACTTAAAAGCACAGAAACAAACCTGACGACTTCACCAATGTTGGAAGAGATAAGATAACGGATGAATTGTTTCATATTATTGTAAATAGCACGGCCTTCCTCGACAGCAGCCACAATGGAAGAGAAATTGTCATCAGCCAACACCATCTCTGAAGCTGATTTAGCGACAGCAGTTCCGGATCCCATGGCAATACCAATTTCAGCCTTCTTTAAAGCTGGAGCATCATTAACACCGTCACCAGTCTATTTTCAAAAAAAAATTATACCATCAAAAGTTTGATCATCAATCTTCAAATTATCCTTATAATAAAATTCTTACCATGGCAGAAATTTCGTTCATGCCCTGCAAGAATTCAACGATTTTCGATTTATGAGATGGTTCAACTCGAGAGAAAAGTCGCGCTCTGGCGCAAGCTGCCTTTTGCTCGCTCAATGGCAAATCATCGAATTCACGTCCAGAATATGATTTTCCAGTGGTGTCCTCATCCTCGCCAAAAACACCAATACGTCTGCAGATAGCTTCAGCTGTTGCCTTATTATCGCCAGTGATAACAATGACACGAATTCCAGCCGCACGACATCTGACAATTGAATCAAAAACTTCTTTTCGAGGTGGGTCCAACATTCCCACGACACCAACGAATGTCAAATCTTTCTCGTACGTATAGAATTTAGTCGAATCACCAAGATCCATTTCGTCTGGTTTCATTGGATGATCAGCTGTCGCAAGAGCAAGACAACGAAGTGTATCACGTCCCGTACCATATTGACGTGTAAGATCGAGAATACGATTTTTCAATGTCGACGTAAGTGGGAATCTCTGTGAACCAATACGTGCGTGTGAACATCTATCTAAAACACCTTCAGGCGCTCCCTTAACGAACAATTTTGGGCCACTACCAAGTTTTGTCGTTCTCAATGGCACACAATATGAGGACATTGATTTACGATCACGTGAAAATTCAAGTGTAAATTCCTTCTTCCATTTTGTTTCCAAATCTTGACGGACAACAATAGCGCTTGTACGACGATCGAGACCAGTTTTTGGAACACCGAAAGGATTCACTTTCTCCGCCAGTACAATTAAAGCAGTTTCCGTCGCCTCACCGACCTTTTCAAAAGCTTGTTTAAATTCATTAAAATCAATCGCCGAATCGTTACACATTATACAAATTGTTCCCATTTCATGTAGTGTCTCATAATCCTGACCCTTAATCTTCTGTCCTTTTAGAAAAACATCACCAATTGGCTCGTAAGTCGAACCAGTGATTTCAAATTCATGAAAACTACTGTCATTACCCTCAATCTTTTCAAAGACAAACATGCTGTAAATAAAAATATCACCATTAGCACAAGCCGAGAATCAGTGAAAGTATTTAAAAATACGGACACTTTACGGACCAAAAATGAAAAATTACGGACCATTTATGAATTTACTGACAAAAAATATTTTAACCAGTCCGAGACAAATAAAAAAACATTATAACTAAAACTATAAATTAAATTTTTCATAACAAATAAAACATGAAGATATCGATAACTTCGAGAAAAGAAATTTCAATTATTCGTAAATTTTTCAATTAAAAAAATATTAGAAAATAAAAACTTAAAATAATATATAAAAAAAATGCAATTTAACTTTTTCAAAAAAATTAATTTCAAAATTCAATTATTTTTTAAAAATACAAGCTATATTACATTTAATATTCAATTATCTAAAATTTTAACTGAAATTAATTTTTAAATCAATTTTTATTTAGAAAATTCTACTAGAATTCAATTATTTAAATACAAATAAAATGCAAATAAATAATTTATTGAATAATTGAATGTTTCTTAAAATTCAATTCCCATAAAGAATCGTTATCAACAAATTATCAAATAATTCAATTCCATCAACGAATTTTAATAAAATTTTTAAGAATAATTACATTTTTCGAGAAATTCGATTGAAATTGTATTAAAAATAAATAAATAATTGAAATTCTGCAACGAGTTTTATTATTTGTGAAAATAATTGAATCCCTAAGAAGAATTTTATTACTTTTTGAACAATATTTAATTTTTGCGAAGAATATTATTACTCTTGAAAATAATTGAATTTTTACAATAATTTCTAACTTTTACAAAATTAAATTTTTTTTCTTGTTTTTAACTAAACATCTTCTATAAATCCATTATTTTTAATAATTTTTAAAAAAGTTTTTTAAGAGTGTTCAAATTCATTTGTTTATAAATTTAATTTTACAAAATTTAAATTATTCACAAATTCTTTAATTAATAATATATTAGAAAATAAAAATTTTTAATAATTTAAGAAAAATCCGCAATTAAAGTTTCTGAAAAAAAAATTAATTCCACTGAATTGTTAGTTAAAAATATGAAAAATTCAAATTTTCAAAGATTTTAATCTGAAACCTTTTCAAAATTCTATTATTTTAAAAAATTCACGCCATATTGCTTTTAATTTCAATTAATATCTAAAATTTTAACTGAAATTAATTTTTAAATCAATGTTTATAAGAAAATTCTACTAGAATTCAATTATTTAAATACAAATAAAATGCAAATAAATAATTTATTGAATAATTGAATGTTTCTTAAAATTCAATTCCCATAAAGAATCGTTATCAGCAAATTTTCAAATAATTGAATTCCATCAACGAATTTTAATAAAATTTTTAATTGTATTGAAAATAATTAAATCCCTAAAAAGAATTGTATTATTTGAAAAAAAATTTTTTTTTTAGTAGGGGAATGTAGTCAAGGTTGGCCTACTGTCTAGGTAGGCCACTCGCGTTTTTTTGTCAAGTTCACTAGCGCCACCTACGCGCATTTTTGTCGAAGCTTGTCTTAGTGAAACCTAACTTTTTGTTCAATTACATTTTCGGAAAATCGAAAATTGTGTTTTCTGTGACGTCGGTACAAAAAAAGCTCAAAAAAAGTTTTGTGCATAATGTGAAAAACCATTAATAAACGATAAAAAACAAATTGAATCGTCAAGGCAAGTATGCAGAAAATTTGTGGGACTCATGGTTGAAAGAAAAACAAAGTAAAAAATCGAATCCCGAAACGTATTTCTTTATGGTTACAACAATTCGGTAATGTTACTTACTGTCAAGGTCGGCCACTATGTGTTTAAAATGCGCAAAGTTGAGGACGAGCTACTTCATTTGAAAAAACTGCAATTCTGTATAACTCATAATATAATTGATCATCTTATTAATATTTTTATTTAATTTTATTAATATTTTAGTGCAAAACTTTTTTTTATTTATATTTATTTTTTTATATTGTTTATTGTTATTATTTTGTTATTTCATTAAGTTACAAACTGTAAACAATAAAGAATCAATTTTCCGTAACTCCAAACATGTTATTTTATTTTTTAACGATTAATGCCCTTTGAATTTTAAACATGGCCGACCTTGACTGTAATGGCCAACCTGGACTACAAATTTTTTTTTTTTTAAATCTTTATAACTTTTTCATTTTTAAACCTGTCAATTTACTTTGTACAGAAAAAATGTTCCTATTAAACAGGACTTTCCAACCATATACTTCAATTGTCCAAATTCATTTTTAAAAAAAAGTTATAAACAAAAGTCAAAAAGGTGGCCGACCTAGACTATGTTCCCCTATTATAAAATTTCTGTGAAGAATGTTATTACTCTTGAAAATAATTGAATTCAGGGAAATTTTTGAAAAATAATTGAAATTTCGACAAGAATTTTATTAAAATTTTTGAAAAATAATTAAATTTCAGAGAAGAATTTTATTTCTAAATATAACTGAAAATTTGACAAGAATTTTTTTTTATTATTTGTAATTAAATTTCTGCAATCAAATAATAATTTGTAATTTCTCCAAAATTAAATTTTTTTTAGCGTTTTTAACTAAAATTCATCTAATAAATCCATTATTTTTAACAATTTTTGAACAAGTTTTTTAATAATTTTCAAATTCATTTGTTTGCAAATCAATTTCACAAAATTTCAATTATTCGTAAATTCTTCAATTAAATATATATTAGAAAATAAAAATTTTAAATAATTTAAAAAAAAATCGGCAATTAAAGTTTCTTAAAAAAAATTAATTCCACTGAATTGTTAGTTAAAAATATGAAAAATTCAAATTTTCAAAGATTTTAATCTGAAACATTTTCAAAATTCAATTATTACTAAAAATGTACGCTCTAATGCTTTTAATATTCAATTATAATCTAAAATTTTAACTGAAATACATTTTTAAATCAATGAATAATTTCATGTTTCTTAAAATTGAATTCTTATAAAGAATTTTATCTATAAATTTTTAAATAAGTAGTAAGTAAGTAAGTTTATTTAACATATATAATTGAATTCTTTTGACGAAATTTAATTTTTAATTGTATTGAAAATAATTGAATCCCTAAAAAGAATTTTATTATTTAAAAAAAAAAAATTTTTATTATTTTAAAATTTCTGTGAAGAATTTTATTACTCTTGAAAATAATTGAATTGAGGGAAATTTTTGAAAAATAATTGAAATTTTGACAAGAATTTTATTAAAATTTTTGAAAAAAATTGAATTTCAGAGAAGAATTTTAACTGAAATACATTTTTAAATCAATGTTTACGAGAAAATTTTTCTAGAATTCAATTATTTTTAAATACATAAATAACAATTTATTGAATAATTGAATGTTTTTAAAAATTGAATTCTCATAAAGAATTCTATCTATAAATTTTTAAATAACTGAATACTTTTGACGAATTTTAATAAAATTTTTAAGAATTTTTTCTAGGAATTCGATTAAAATTAAAATTGTATTAAAAATAATTGAAATTCCGCAATGAGTTTTATTATTTATGAAAATAATTGAATTCATGAAATGAATTTGATTAATTACGAAAATAATTGAATCCCTGTAAAAATTTTATTATTTATGAAAATAATTGAATGATTGCGAGGAAATTTATGAAAAAAAATTTGTAAATAATGAAATTCCTGTGAAATTTTTATTATTTTTTGAAAATAATTAAAAGTTTGTGTAGAATTTTCATAAATTTTTTTTTTTAAATAATGAAATTATTTTGGAAAATTTTATGAAAATAGAAGATATTGAAAATCATTGAATTGAGGAAACTTTTTGAAAATAATTGAAATTTTGCCAAAAATTTTGAATCAAAATTTTTGAAAATAATTGGATTTCGGAGTAGAATTTAATTATTTCTAAAGATAATTGAAATTTTGTCGAGAATTTATAAAAATTTTTTAACAGAATTGAATTTCTGCGAAGAATTTTATTACTTTTGAAAATAATGGAATTTCTGCAATCATTTATAATTTCTCTAAAATTATCCAAATTATATCGTACAATTTACCATTGTTTCATCCTTTTTGAATCAAATTACAAACTTTACGGACCTTCTTTCAAAAAAACGGACTTTTACGGACTTTGAAAATATCACTTACCGACTGACTGACATTTGATTTGTCGTTAAAGTTCCAGTTTTATCGGAACAAATAACTGATGTACAACCAAGTGTTTCAACAGATGGCAAAGAACGAACAATTGCGTTCTTCTTGGCCATTCGTCTTGTTCCTAAAGCCAAACAGGTGGTAATGACGGCTGGTAAACCTTCTGGAATGGCGGCGACAGCTAAAGCGACGGCAATCTTGAAATAGTAGATTGCACCCTTAATCCAGGAACCACCGTGCGCTGGATCATTGAAATGACCAATGTTAATGGCCCACACAGCCACGCAAATCACAGAAATAACTTTAGACAATTGCTCGCCAAATTCATCCAATTTTTGTTGCAATGGTGTTTTAATTTCCTCTGTCTCGGACATTTCTGTTCGAATTTTACCAATGGCAGTATTCAATCCAGTTCCAATGACAACACCACGTGCTTTACCAGCAGCAACATTTGTTCCCGAGAAAAGAATATTTTTCTTGTCCTAATTTTTTTTTTTTTAAAAAAAAGCCATTAGTTTTCGCATTTAATCAAAAAATTTTACATTAAGAATGAATTAAAAATTTTTCTAAAATCTTCAAAACTTGACAAACCTGATTGACAGCCCTAGGATCTGGAATGGCGTCTGTGTGTTTTATAACTGAGACCGATTCACCAGTCAAAATGGATTGATCAATCCTAATGGTGGTGGAGAAAATTTTCGTTAATCGAATATCAGCTGGAATTTTATCACCGACTGATATTTCAACAATGTCGCCGGGGACAATTTCCTTTGCTCGAATCCTTTGAACACCGGATTTATCACTTCTGACGACTTTACCCATTTCGGGCTCGTATTCTTTAAGGGCTTCAATAGCCGACTCTGCATTGCGTTCTTGCCACACACCAACGACGGCATTGGCAATAAGAATGAGCAAAATAACGAATGGTTCGACAAACGCCGTGAACGCATCATCATGCTCTTCAAATAAAGCTAATACCTGAAAAGAATTTATTTTGAAAATTAAATTTTTTTCTTAACTTTCATGAATTTCTTCTTTAAAAAAAATTTCTTCTCTAAAAAAAAAAAAAAATTACTTACGAAAGAAATAATAGCGGCTAATAGAAGAATCTTAACTAGAAGGTCGTCGAATTGTTCCAAGACGAGTTGCCAGATGGATTTTCCTGTAAGCAAATGGAGAAAAAAAAATTATTACAACAACAAAAAGAGATGCATTATAATTTTTTTCTACTTTTTTTTTTTTTTTATTGAAACAACTAATACGACGAGAAATTAAAAAAAGAATTTACGTCACAGGCAACTCAACGCGAAGTCCGCCTTTAACGTCACGCTCGAATAAGTACCTCATATTGACAAGCTCTCTGTTAATAATAAACGCTTAGAATCCTTGGACTTCAGTGTCACTGGCCAAAAACCTTGGCGCAAGAAATAGTATATTTCAAGAAACTGGTATCGTTTTAACACCGTTTTGTTATCTAATTATTGTTGGAAATGCCAAACAATTTTTGTGCCGTTGACTATTTTTAATGCGATTATACATCTAGCACTTAATAGGATTAGCAGAATTAACAGCGTGCGGCATTGAAAATCGCTAGTTATAATTTGGAATGCTTTCAGGAAACTTTCGAAACATTTTTGCCACATATATATGAATATACAAATTAATACAGGATGTCTACTATTTTCGTTCAACAAAATTCCTGGCTTTGTCCTAATTTTTCCCAGTTATTTTCTTCTCATTAAATTTAAATTTATTTAATTTCGAACATAAATAATTCTACAAATGTCTTCCAAAATTTTTATTAGAGTTTTTATTGAATAATTAAATTCTTTTGACAAGTTTCTTAAAATTTTTTGAAAATAATGTATTTTTTAAGAATTTTAATTAAAAATTTGGAAAATAATTTCATTTATTGTAAATAATTGAATTAAAGAAAGAAATTTTTTGATTTTTTAAAATTATCTTGTCTGTTCATAATTATAATTGAAAATTTGATTAATTCAATTTTATTAAAATGTATTGATAGTTGATACTAATTGAATTTCTGCAAAAATTTTTACTATTTATAAAAGTAATTGAATCCTTCCAAAGAATTTTATTAAATATTTATGAAAATAAATAAAGAATAAGAAATAATAAAAAAAATAATTAAAAAAAATTAAAAAATTAAATTAATTAATTAATTAATTTAATTAATTAATTGTTTAATTATTATTTAAAATAATTAAATGATTGCGTAGAATTTTATTAATATTTTAAAAAATAATTGAATTGTGAAGAACAGTTTAATTATTTATAACAATAATTGAAATTTTGAGGAGAATTTAAAAAAAATTTTAAACATAATTGAATTTCAGCGAGGAATTTTATTAATTTTGAAAATAGTTGAATTGTTTTTTAGAATTCTATGGAAATTTATAAAAATAATTAAATTCTTGTGAAGAATATATTTGAAAAATAATATTCAAAAGAATTTAGTAAACAAGAATTTTTCTATTAATGGAAATCATTAAATTCTTGAGAAGAATTTTTTTTACAGTTTCAAGAAATAATTGAATTCTTTAGACGAATTTTAATAAAATTTGTAAGAATAATTACATTTTTCGAGGAATTTGATTAAAATTGTATTAAAAATAATTGAAATTCTGCAATGAGTTTTACTATTTATGAAATAATTTAAAATGCATTGAAAATTCGATTATTCATTTTTAGAATTTTCAACTAAAATTCTTCTTTAAGTCACATTTCTTAAAAATAATTTTTGAAAAAGTTCTTTGAGAATTTTCAAATTCTTTTTTTTACAATTTAATTTTACGTAATTTCGATTATTCTGACATTTTTCAATTAAGAATATTGGAAATTAAAAACATGAAATAATTAAAAAAAATCCATTAAACTTTAAAAAAAAAATTAATTCTGCAAAATTCTTAATTAAAAGTATGAAAAGTTCAAATTTTCAAAGATTTTAATTTGAAACCTTTTAAAAATTCAATTATTTCTAAAAATCTACTACTTATTTCTAAATAGAAAAATAATTATTTTATTAAATAATTGAATGTTTCTTAAAATTGAATTTTCATAAAGAATTTAATCAACTTAAATAATTAAATTTTCTTGACAAATATGAATAACATTTTTAAGAATAATTTCATTTTTCGAGAAATTTAATGAAAATTGTATTAAAAATATTTGAAATTCTGCCAAGAATTTTATTAAAATTTTTAAAAATAATTGAATTTCGGAGAAAAAATTTATTATTTATAAAGATAATTTTTTTTTAATTAACTTACAACGTGATTTTTACGAATTTTATCAAAATTTTCGAAAACAATTGAATTTCTGCAAAGAATTATATTTACTTTTGAAAATAATTGCGAATTCTTGATACGAATTTCATTAAAATTTCTTTTTAAATAATTGAATTCTTTTGTGAAATTTTATTGAAATAATACAAATTGAAAATAATTGAATTTTGACAAAATTTATTAAAATTATTTTAAAAGAAATTCAATTGTTACAAAGAATTTTATTAAAATTTTTGAAAAAATTTAATTAAAAAAGGAATTGAAAATATATACAAAGGTTTTTTAAATAATTGAATTCTCTTGACAAATTTGAATAAAATTTTTAAGAATAATAATTTCATTTTTCGTGAAATTTAATGAAAATTTTATTGAAAATAATTAAAATTCTGCGATGAGTTACATTTTTTATAAAAATAATTGAATCCCAGTAAAAAAAGGTTATTTATAATAATAATTTGTAAATAATGGAATTCCTGGGAAATTTGTATTATTTATGAAAATAATGAAATGTTTGCGTAGAATTTTATTAAAATATTTTTTAACTAATTGAATTCTTTTGGGAATGTTTATTAAAGTAGTAGATATTAAAAATCATTGAATTGAGGAATGTTTTTAGAAATAATTAAAATTTTATCAAGAATTTTATTAAAATTTTTTGAAAATAATTTAATTTTGGAGAAGAATTTGTCTATACTTTTGAAAATAATTGAATTTCTGCGATAATTTCTAATTGCTTGAAAATTCAATTTGTTTTAGTGTTTTTTATAATTTTAACTAAAGATCTACTTATGAAAATTGTTAACGCAAATCTTTTAAAATTGAATTAATTTTTAAATATTTAAGTGTAAAATTAGATTTCTAGAATAAACACAATAACTTTAGAAAACAACAATTTTCCTGTTTTTCGATCAAAATTTCCTGACTTTTCCAGGTTTTTTCAAGGTTTATAAAATTTCCTGGCATTTCCAAGTTTTCCAGGTTTCCAGGTTACGTGGCAACTCTGACTTTAACTTTCGAAATTGTCAAAATTGTAATTAATTTTTATTTTTGTAAATACATTGGCATAAGAAAGAAAATAAGAATGCAAGAGTCTAATGACAAAAAGAATGAAACTCGAGACAGTGCTGTGGTAAATCTTATGACCTTGTTTAGTAAGTGCCTTTGCCATCAGCAATTGACGTCATATTGTTCCTTGGTCTACGTTTACCGATTTCATTAATTACAATTTAGTGATGAGACTAGAAAAAACGATTAAAAAACTGAGTCAACTTTTAATCAAAGAAAGTGTAAGACGCATACGATTCAAATCATTTGGTCACTTAATTCTTTTTTTTATTTCTTCCAAAATTCTACTGTAAATGTTCAAAATATTTAAAAGATAGAAAAAATGTTGCTCCATTTTTTTCTACAATTAAATGCTATAGTTATTTTGGGAATTTCTTTTGAAAATCTTTTTTTGAAGTAATTATCAAAATAGCTTGTAAATTGAGATCTAGGTACAATTATTTTAGGTGTAGAAAACTCAAAAAACTCAAAACTCAAAAGAATTTCGAATTCATTTTAATACTTCTTGTCAAATTTTTTTTTTAATACCTACTTAAAATATAAAGATTTTCAAAAAAAATTCCACAGAGATGAAAGTTACTGTTTTTCTTCTTAAAAATAAGTTCTTCAAAAAGCGCTATTTTTAAACCTCCAAAAGCATCACTCCCTTCAAAAAAAAATTTATTTTTTTTTTTTTTTGAGAACTTAAAACGCTTTTATCTCGAATCTTCATTTTCAAAATCGGGAACGTGATATTTCTAAAAATAGAGAAACGATTTTTCTAAAATTCAACACTTTTTTTTAAATTAGATTCACTTGGAGGTGGTTGAAGGATTTTTACTTTTAATGTTTAAAACTCGTTTTTCAAAAAAAAAAAAAAAACAATTGATTGAAAAAAATGCTTGACTTATTATATTATTTCTTTTCTTCTTTAATTTTTTAATTTCTATTATTTTTCTACCTTTATTTATCAGCCATTTTGAATTTGTTAAATAAAATTTCAAAATCATTATTAAATGACCAAAAATTCTATCAAATTCTGAATATTTATTATTTTTTTTTAAATTTGTTGCGGTCATATTGGATCCACCATTTTGAGTTTGGAAAAAAAATAGTGGAATTTTTCTTAGCAAAAATCACTAATTTTAATCGATGACTTACAAATTGACATCGAAAATCGCGATATTCTCAAAACAAAAATTCTAATCTTGTTAGAAATAAGAAGGATTTTTAGAATATTCAGGCTTCGAACTCGATAATTAATTTTAAAAAAGTATCAAAAAGTAGCTTAATGACAGAAAAAAAGTAGTAAAAAATTAGCTATAAAAAAAAACTAGAAGACTCAATTTTTTTTATAATTTCTTAATTACATTCAAAAATAGAAAAAATTTATAAAATAAATATTTAAATACCTATTTATTTTATCCACAAGAATTAAAATATTTCAAATGATTTCAATGTAGGTAAAGCATTTTTGAAATTTAACTATATTTCTAAAAAATACAAAAATAATTCTTTCAAAATTCAATTATTTTTTTTTCTTTTGAAATTTATAAATAAAATTATTCAAAGAAACAAATTATAGGTATTAAATTTTTCTAAATAATTGATTTTTTCAAGGAATTGAAATTAAATTTTTAAGAATAATTACATTTTTCGAGTAATTCATTTAAAATTGTATTAAAAATAATTGAAAATTCTGCAGTGAGTTTTATTATTATTTATCATAATAATTGAATTCTTGCAACAAATTTTATTAAACTTTTTAAAAATAATTGCATTTTTGAGAAGAATTTAAAAAAACTCTTTTCAAAAAAATGATTTTTTTTAAAAAATTTAATGAAAATTCTGTTTTAAATCCTGATTTTAAATAATTGAATTTCTTTTGCAAATTGTTTATTATTTATGAAAAATAATTGAATTCTTTCAAAAAAATTTTTATTAAAATTATATTGAAAACAATTTAATTATTATAAAGAATTTCATTAAAGTTTTTTAAAATAATTAAATTTTACAAAGAATTCTATTAAAATTTTTGACAATAATCGAACGTCTGTGTGGTATTTTATGAATTTTTTTTGAAAAAAATTGAATTCTTGCGAACGATTATATTAGAATATTTTAAAATAATTGAATTACCGAGAAGAAATTTATTACTTTTAAAAATAATTGAATTCTTGTGATGAATATTGTTATTTATGAAAATAATTGAATTTTGCAGAGTATTTTATTAAAATGCCTCAAAATAATTGAATTTTAGGGAATAATTTTGTTATTTATCGAATTTTTGTCAAGAATTTTATTAAAAACTAAAAGAAAAATTTAATTATTTCAAAAAAATTTAATTACAATATTGTATTCATTTTAAAATAATTGATTTCGTTCAAACAATTTTATTGAAATATTTGAAAGTAATTGAATTTCTGTGAAAAATTCTAATTTCATTGTAAATAATTGATTTTTTCGAGGAATTGAAATTAAATTTTTAAGAATAATTACATTTCTCGATCAATTCCTGTAAAATATTGTATTAAAAATAATTGAAATCCTGTTATGAGTTTTATTATTTATGAAAAATATTGAATAGTTGCTAAGAATTTTATTAAAATTTTCAAAAATAATTGAATTCCTGAGAAGAATTTTATTATTTATGAAAATAATGGAATTATTGCGAAAAATTTTATTAAGGGCATTTGAACCATTATGACGTCATAGGTTCTGCAAAGCATGTGTTTTAAGGCTGTGACGTCATCATGGTTCAAATGCCCTTAAAATGTTTAAAAAGAATTGAATTTCTTTGAAAAATTTTCTTATTTTTGAAAATAATTATTGAATTCTTGCGAAGAATTTTATAAAAATCTTATTTAAATAATTGATATTTTTCGAAAAATTCTAGGGGAATTTTGTTTTCAATAATTGAATTTCAGTGGAAATTTTTGTTATTTATGAAAATAATTGAATGTTTGCAAAGAATTTTATAAACATTTTTTTTTAAATTATTCAATTCTTTTGGGTAAATTTTTTATTAAAATAGTTGATATTAAAAATCATTGAATTACGAAAAATTTGTAAAAATAATTGAATCATTTTAAAGAGTTTTATTAAAATTTTCTGAATTTGTTCCAAATTTGATTAGAGTATAAGATTTCAAAATTAAATTTCATGTCAAATGTTTTTAATATTTAAAATTTAAACATTGTACACAGTTTATAAAAAAAAGACGACCTAGGTACTCATGTCAGTTCACATAAACTCCATTGGATAAAAGTTGACCTAGTTCGATAGCGACAAATCCCATGTCATTTATAAATTTCTTTTTCTTCGATAATGTCAGAAACTCCAATGTATTTCGATCAAAGAAACGTTTTGTATTTTTTTTTCTTCTTTCTTTTTCCTTCAAAACCAACAGTTTCATCAAATTTTCAGTTTCAATAGTCATTCGAAACATATTTTCTCTTCGAATGAAAGTTTCATCTTTTATTTTCAATTTGGAAAATTAAAGGGAAAAGAAAGGAATCTCCTTCGAAAAATACATTTCTGATTGAAAAGTTTTTTAATTTTCAGCAATAAAGGAAGAAAAATTAAATATTTTATTTTCGCTGCAATTAATCAGAAGTCTGATGATGCAAAATGAAAAGAGAGAGAGAGAGAGAGAGAGAGAGAGAGTACCTTGACGTAAATTCAAACAGCTGTTTGAGAAAACTTGGCACACTTCCTCACAAGATCCTTATCTTGTTACGTCATCAATTCAATATTAATCGTTCAATTAGAAAATCGTTAAATTTAATTAGAAATATTAAAAATATATTTTCATTAAAAATGTATTTTAACTTTTTAATAGAAATTACTTTCCTTTTAATTCCCGATTCTTTCAAAAAAGCAAAGTGATCAAATGAACTTTGTTTTTTAATTAAATTTTTGCATATAAAAAAATGTCTGCAATTTTTCCACGAATCGTAAATTGAATAGTAAAAGAAGACTTAATAGGATTTCGATTTTTTACTTTTTCAATTTTTTTTTAACACGCCAAGATTCAAATCAATATTCACTGCTTACTATCTAGAACAATACATCTTTAAAAAAAAAAATTTTTTCTAAATTTAACGGAAAAAAGCTTCTTCTTGAAATTAAATAAAAAAAAAGCAATTTTTATAGATAAATTTAAAAACGCTCCTCATCTTTAAGAGCGAATAATTCTTTTAATATTTGCCCTCACGTTTTTCCCATCATAAATTCAATATATTATTGAAATTCCTTTCATTCATAAGAATTTAAATCGCTCTGAAAATTCATTTCATGGAAATTTAAAGGAGCAAAAAAGAAATAATTAACGGATTTAAAATTAATAATCAGGGTGTCTATTATTTTCGTTCAACAAAATTCCAGGTTATTTCCCAGCTTTGTTCTAATTTTTTCAATTTTTTAAAAAATCTTGTCTATTCATAATTATAATTAAAAATTTTTTAAATAAATGAATTCTATTAAAAATTTTTTTTTATTTATGAAAATAATTTAATGTTTGCGAAGAATTTTATAAACTTTTTTTTTAAATTATTCAATTCTTTTGGGTAAATTTTTTATTAAAATAGTAGATATTAAAAATCATTGAATTACGAAAAATTTGTGAAAATAATTGAATTTCAATTATATCAAAATTTTTCAATTATTTGTTTATAAAAATTCAATTATCTTGAAGCAACAGAATTGAAAAATTTCAAAAATCTTATTTTTCATAATTTTCAAAAAAACTTGGCGAAAATTCAATTTTATTAAAAAAATTTAAGTATGTGTATATTTTTTTTAAATTAACTAATAAATATTTTAATTATTAATCTTCGCACTAAGAAACATGAATACATATTAGAATGTGACTCTTTATAAAATTTAATTATTTATCAATTATTAAATTAAAATGCTTTGAAAATTCGATTTGTTAAAAAGTTTTTAATGAGATTGTTTAACAAATTTAATTATATTTTCAGTTGAATTTCAAAAAATTTCTATTAATTCAATAATTTTTTTTAAATTTATTTACATACTACATTTGAATCAGTGACTGATTTTTTTATTTTAAAATTAATTATTTTTAACTAATTCAAATTTAGAGAACAGTATTTAAATATCTATAAAAATTGAAATTAAGAAGCGATTTTTTAAAAACAAATTAAAATAATAATTTTAATTTGGTGAAAAAATTTCCGGTTTGGTATAAAATTCCTGGTTTATTCCCGGTTAGTAGACAGCCTAATAATCCTCTATTTGCTAATTTTTAAATTTAGAAGTAAATTATAATAATAAATTAATTCTTACCCTCTTCGGCTGGCAATTCTGAAACAGAAAATAAAAATAGCGTTATTAATATTCTGTTATTAAAATTTTCTTTTGTAATAATTATTCAGTAATTAATAAATAGAAAATTTCATCAATCGAAAGAAACTAAAAATACGCTTTTCTAAAAATAAAAATATTTCTTTAGAATATAAAAATATTTCTTATATAAAAGTTTGTGTAAACATTTCTTTTCTTATTTTAAAATTATATCTTTAAAACAGAAAATGAATAGATATCTTTTTTTTCAAATTGTAATAAATTCAGTCTACGTTCGTGTATCGATCGCAATTGTATACACTCTAATACCTTGAATTATTCCAATAAAGTATATATTAATCATGTTACTAAAGGTGATAAAAGCTTAGGAGAAAAGGAGAAATTTTTAATTTTTTTTGTTGAAAATTTGGAAAATATTGAATGAAAATATTTCCTGAGAGGAAAATTTTATAACTTTACAATTTTTTTCAAAATAAAAGAATTATAATTTTTCTTCAAAATTAATTTTTTTTTGGTAAAGTATGAATAGAGAAAGTTTTTTTTTTAAAGAACTAACTTTATAATGGAGAAAAAGTCCAAGAGAATTGGTTAATAAATCTTAATAGGTAGTAAATAATTTTTATTGTCACAGGGAGCTAGAAAATATAAATACGTTGATGGGATGTATACAGAAGTAAAAGAGGTGTTAATCCAGTGGGAAAAGTTGTAAGTGGAAGGCCGAGTTTTCACTAGAAGCTGCATGGCTTAAATTTATCACACGACAACGAGTTGTGCAAGGACAAATCCAAAGTTGATAACATTTTTTTTTTGCCCCTGACAAAAAAGAAATGAAAAATATCCATTTTTCTACTATTCTAAACGAGATTTTTCTTTTCCTTTCTATTTTCATATTACATTCTTTTTTTATTTTAAATTATAACTTAAATTTTTTTATTAACATTTTTATTAATTCTAGCAAAGAAAATGGCACTAAAATGCATCTTCAAATTTAGAAAGTAATAACATTTTACTTTCAAAACAGTTTATTCAAAAAAAAAAAAAAAAAAAAAAAATCGAATAAAAGAGTGCAGAAGATTTTTGGGGGCATCAATATAAACAGAAAGAGGAGCGATAAATATACTCGTTTCTGGTAGAAAGAAAAAACAGTTTCAAGCACAAAATTAATCCACATCTTTTAGATTTCATTTAATCAAACGCCTACTGGTTACTAATTTAAAAATCAAAATAATTAATGACATTAATTTTTATAAACTAATTCTGTAAACAAGCCTTATGCAATAAATTTTATTTTGAAACAAAAACAAAAGTTTTATTAATAAAATTTAGTGGAGAGAAGAAAAAGAAAGTGAAAATATAACATGATTGATAAATAACAAATTAAGAAATAAAATTAAAAATATTTTGACGTCTAGAAATAAGAGAATATTGTTCACAATAGTAAATGTATAATTTCCTTTCTACATCACAATTATACGTACAAACGAATTCTTGTGCAAATTTTCTGTAATCAGTCCAAATATTTGGCTAACCACGACATTCAGTTTGATTTAAGATCAACTTTACAAGATCGTTAATGTACCACTAGCACAGTTTATATAATCTCAATGCGTCGTCTTTTTACATGAAATAAAAAAAAAACCCACAGAATTTTGTTTTCAACACATAAATAAAAGCAAAAAATATTCTTATATCAAAATTTTTTGGTCCAAAATTTCATTAAATTATTCAAAAAGCAATATTTTTTGTCGGAGAAAAAAATTTTTTGTACTTTGACATAATGACAGAAAAGGAAAATCTATTTTTACTTGAAGAATTTTCATTTCAGAGAACTTGAATATATATATATATATATATATATATATAAATCACTAATGACCATTATGCAACAAACTTCAAAGATCTTTTACCCCTGAGTCAGAGACGACATTTCGGTGTCAAATTCTATTTTCATTGATTCACATCGTTAACAATTTTTTTTTTTTTTTTTTTTTTTTTTTTTTTGTTAATTTATTAATAATACAGTAGAAAGAATTTAAAATTTAGCAACATCATAGACACGTGTGGCAAAAAAGAAAGAAACCTATTTCCAATTTAAAAAAAAAACGAAAACGATTTACAAAAGTTATGATTGTTTTTGATCATGTAAAGAATAAAAAAATTAGTGTAGTAAATTTTTTGAAAATTATTATCGAAAATTCTGTTAGTCACTTATTGGTCTGTGATAGCTTATTGCAGACATTTCGATAATTAATTTTAAAAAAGTAGCAAAAAATAGTTTTCAAACTGAAAAAAGTAATAAAAAAGTAGCTATCGAAAAATTAAACTTGACGACAAAAAAAAAAAAACTCGTTTTAGACACTTTACAAAACTGACAAAAATTCCATTCTATATTTTATTTTCCTGACATTTTTCCTAATTTTCATCAAAAATATTTACTTCTTTCTTATATCCTGCTAATAAATTCAATTGACCTGCAACGTATTTTATTATTCACGAAAGAATTCAAATATTGATAAAAATAATTCGACTCATTTTATGCAAATTCCAATTTACATTTTAAATAATTGAATTCCTGAGAAAATTCTATTATTCATAAAAAGAATTGAATTTTTACGAAAATTTATACAAAAATTTTTTTAAATAATTGAATTCTCTTTGAAAATTTTATGAAAATAGTAGATATTGAAAATCATTAAATTGCGAAAAGTTTATAAAAATGATTAAATTTTACAAAGAATTCTATTAGAATTCAATGCTGTGTGGTATTTTATAAACTTATTTTTGAAAATAATTGAATTTCTGCGAACGATAATATTAAAATATTTTAAAAAACTTGAATTTCCAAGAAGAAATTTATTACTTTTCAAAATAATTAAATTCTTGTGATGAATATTGTTATTTATGAAAATAATTGAATTCTTGGGAAGAATTTTATTAAAATCTAAAAAATAATTTAATTATTTCAAAAACATTTAATTACAATTGTATTTAAAATAATTGATTTCGTTCGAATAATTTTATTGAAATATTTAATAATCCTAATTGAATTCCTGTGTAAAATTATAGAATTTTTGTAAATAATTGAATTCAACCAAAGAATTTAAAAAAAACAGTTTTTTAAATTATTGGTTTTTTTCAAGGAATTGAAATTCAATTTTTAAGAATAATTACATTTCTCGAGCAATTCTTGTAAAACTGTATTAAAAATAACTGAAATCCTGTGATGAATTTTATTAATTTATGAAAATAATTGAATTATTGCTAAGAATTTTATTAAAATGTTTAAAAAGAATAGAATTTTATTGACAAATTTTGTTATAATTGAAAATAATTGAATTCTTTACAAGAATTTTTTAAACATTGTTTTAATTAATTAATTTTTTCGAAATAGGTATAATAAATATTCTGAAAATTTTACTTTAAATAATAGAATTCTTGTGGAAAGTTTTATTTGTGAAAATAATTGAATTTTTCTATTAATTAATTTAAAATAGTATTAAAAATAATTGAAATTCTTCAATGAGTTTTATTAATTATGAAAATAATTGAATTCTTGCTTAGAATTTTATGAAAAATTTTTTCAAAAAATTGAATTTCCATGAAAAATGTTATTATTAGTGAAAGTAAGTGAATTTTTGTGAAGAATTGTATAACAATTTTTGTAATTGATTTTTTCGAAATTTTTTTGAAAATGCTCTTCTAAATTTATTGAATTCCAGTGGAAATTTTATTATTTATGAAAATAATTGAATTTAGGATGAGAATTTTACAAATTTTTTTTATTTAATTGAATTGTTTTGCGAAATTTTATGCGAAAATAATTGAATTTCGAATATTTGTTGAAAATAATTGAATCGTTTTGAAGAATTTGATTTTAATTTATAATTTTTGAGAATTGTTTTTTGATTTCTATTATTAGCGAATTTAAAGTAGTGGAAATTCTACAAAAAAAATAGAAATAGTAGCTTTTATTGGCTGAAATCTAAAAAAAGTATCCAAATTACTATTTGGGTGATGTTTTTAGATTTCAACCAAAAAAGTAGTAAAAGTAGTAAATAGTAGGTTTTAATAGATGAGTGTGAAGCCTGTTATTGCAGTTGCAGATTGTAAAACACGTGTTGTCATTAATATTGAATTATCCTAAGGGACAGTACATGACGTGGTTATTTGTGTTTCAAGTTGCTGACCACGTCATGACGTGTATTTGTACTTCCGTATGTGAGTAATTCAGAAAGCCATAAAATATAGTGAAAAATTTAGTTTTAATGAAAAATAAACAAAAAACTATTGTTTATTTCTTGATTAGTAAGAATTATAAGAATTTCTGGTGTGATGTCGGAATTATTTTTATTCTATTCTCCCCTTCAATTTTTAACAATAAAAAATTCTCTATACGAACTGCATTATTTGTGGTGAATATTATTTGTACCGGAATTTCCTATTCATTCTTATTGTCACCAAACACATTGTTACAATAATTTAAAAATAATTATGCAAATGGTTATGCTTCTGATAAATTTGTCTCTCTACTTTCTAATTTTTGATTTAGTTAAAAATAATTAAGAAGTTAATACAATTTCTTTTGAAGCGAATATTTGGAATTTGAAATAAGTCACTGACATGCAATTCAGCATTTTACTTATTTATATTCCTAGAAATGTTAAATGAATTGCAAAAAAAAAGAGACAGAGTGTAAGTCTGAATAATAACTTAATATAATTGCAATGTCGACAGTTTATTTATGAATCATTTACCCTAACGAAATAATACGAATTTATGAATGGTCAATCCTATGGCATATTAAAATTTTAGATCCAATAAGGAAGTTGTTTTCAAAAGCTTTTTCTTTAATACCCTGTTGAAAATGTGACTAACAATAAAAGGTTTAATAAGTGTTTGAAAATAGTTATATTCTAGTTAAACACGCATCAATTATTAAGTTCTAAAATAATTTTTCTCAAAGTTCTTTTTTACGAACCTATTTGAATTATGTGACACAACGTGATTTAGAAACACGACAATATCTGCAATATTGATTAATTTTCAGAGCTTATTTTCGTGCACTGCTGGCTTAAAATAAATAAATATTCTTCCGTTTAAAAATTTATTTATTTTCATTTAAAATTCATTGAAAAATTTTTGAATGACAAAAAAAAATTCATTCACATTTAAATGAATAATAAAACTGCGACAACTAGTTAATTAATTAATGATTTAAGTAATTTCTCATAAAACTTTCAACAACTTTTTTGTATACACAAACAAACTGGGTTCCTCGTCTTCTAACTTTTAAACTTTTTCTATTTGAATATAAAGCAAGTTTAATTAGTTTTGTCATTTAAAGAATGTTTTCTACTTCTATACAATTCCTGAGAATAAAAATGCACTTAGAAATAGTTGATACGATTTTCAACAGATTTACATATTATTACCAAACTTTAAAAAACTACAAAAGCATTCAATTATTTTCAAAAAATATTCGAAATTCAAATATTTTCAATATCTTGTATTTTCATAAAATTTCGCAAAACAATTCAATTATTTAAAAAAAATTTGATAAAATTCATCAAAAATTCAATTATTTTCATAAATTAATAAAATTCATCACAGGATTTCAGTTATTTTTAATACAGTTTTACAAGAATTGCTCGAGAAATGTAATTATTCTTAAAAATTGAATTTCAATTCCTTGAAAAAAATCTATTATTTAAAAAAATGTTTTTTTAAAATTCTTTGGAAGAATTCAATTATTTACAAAAATCATAGAATTTGTCACAGGAATTCAACTATTTTCAAATAATTTAATAAAATTATTCGAACGAAATCAATTATTATAATACAATTGTAATTAAATGTTTTTGAAATAATTTAATTATTTTTTTAGATTTTAATAAAATTCTTCCCAAGAATTCAATAATTTCGATAAATAACAAAATTATTCCCGAAAATTCAATTATCTTGAGGCATTTTAATAAAATTCTATGTAAAATTCAATTATTTTCATAAATAACAATATTTATCACAAGAATAAATTGAATTATTTTTAAAAACTTTTCGCAACTCAATGATTTTCAATATCTACTATTTTCATAAAATTTTCAGCCAGAATTCAATTATTTAAACAAATTTTTGTAAAAATCTTCGAAAGAGTTCAATTCTTTTTATGAATAATAGAAATTTCTGAGGAATTCAATTTATTTATAATAATATTTTCAAAAAATTTCAAAAAAATCAATATTAACAAAATTTTTATACAATTATTTAAAATAAAATTTTCATAATATTTATTATACCTATTTCGAAAAAATTAAATTATTAAAACAATGTTTATAAAATTATTATGAAGATTTCAATTATTTTTAAAAATAACAATATTTTAAAAAGAAATTAAATTCTTTTTAAAAATTTTAATAAAATTTTTCGCAATAATTCAATTATTTTCATAAATAATAAATTTCTTCTCAGGAATTCAATTGCTTTTGAAAATTTTAATAAAATTCTTATCAACTATTTAATAATTTTCATAAATAATCAAATTCATTACAGAATTTCAATTTTTTTATGCAATATTGTACAGAAATTAATTAAGAAATGTAATTATTCTTAAAAATTTAATTTTAATTCCTCGAAAAAATCAATTATTTAAAAAAATGTTTTTTTTTAAATTGTTTGGTAGAATACAATTATTACTTACAAATATATTAGAATTTTTCACAGGAATTAAATTATTTTTAAATATTTTAATAAAATTGTTCGAAAGAAATCAATTGTTTTAAATACAATTTTAATTAAATTTTATTGAATTAATTTAATTATTCTTTTAGTTTTTAATAAAATTCTTCCCAAGAATTCGATAAATAACAAAATTATTCCCGCAAATTCAATTATTTTAAGACATTTTTATAAAATTCTTTCCAAAATTCAATTATTTTCATAAAATATTCATCGCATGAATTGAATTATTTTTAAAAATATTCTAATATAATCGTTCGCAAGAATTCAATTATTTTCAAAAAAATTTTATAAAATGCCACACAGACAGTCGATTATTGTCAAAAATTATAATAGAATTCTTTGTAAAATTTAATTATTTTAAAAAACTTTTTGCAATTCAATGATTTTCAATATCTACTATTTTCATAAAATTTCCATAATTCAATTATTTAAAAAAATTTTGTAAAAATCTTCGAAAGAATTCAATTCTTTTCATGAATAATAAAAGATTCTTAGTAATTCAATTATTTAAATTATAGAATTTCCATAAAATTAGTCGAAAGAAATTAATTAATTAAATATTTTTATAAAATTCTTCGCAAGAATTAAATTATTTTTATAAATATATTTAAATTCTTTCATGAATAATAAAATTCGTTGCAGGTCAATTGAATTTATTAGCAGGATAAAAAAGAAGTAAATATTTTTGATGAAAATTTGGAAAAAGCCAGGAAAATAAATTATAGAATGGAATTTTTGTCAGTTTTGTAAAGTGACTAAAACGAGTTTTTTTGGTCGTCAAGTTTAATTTTTCAATAGCTACTCTTTTACTACTTTTTTTTTTAAAAAACTACTTTTTTAAAATTAATTATTGAGTGCAAAGTCTGCTATTACCTAAATATGTGTTATTTCTTTATTTTAAAAATTCCTCTTATCCCAGTCTTAATCGGGGGAAAAAAGTATTATTTAACGTATAACTAATTATAATTAACTGAGATGTCAAAGGAACATTATTGAAGTTGCTTTTTTAATAAGATTATAAACGACTTCTCGAACTCAATAATCGTCTCGCTGACGCGCACAATGAACTGTAATGAAGTGTCGTCAACTAAACATGCAATTTACATACGAAAAATCTTCACTATAGTTTGACGTCTTTTGTGGAAAATTATAATGTCATTCATTCTATTTCTCTAAAAAGATAATTATCTCGATAATCAAATATAAAAATTGATATTTTATATATATTATTATCGATAATTGCAATTGTTTAGCAATTGTTTAGCAATTGTCTAACAATTGCTTAACAATTGTTATTAAAAATTGTTATTTACAATAGTTATTAATAATTTTATAAACAATTTTTGAGGAACTTATTTTTAGAGTTTAGGACATTTATTTTTTCGTATTCAGATTAAAAATAATTTATGCTCGTGTGTTTGAAAGGTAAAAAAAATTTTTCAATGATTATTTGAATTGCGTAACGTAAAAAAATGTGTCTCAATTACAGTTTGCATTTTCATGGCCGTTGCACTTTTTTTTTTTTGATGAAAATCTCTCAATAGGAGAATTTTGTTTGTAATGGCAGCGTGTTGTTGCAACGTATAATCTGCTCGTGCAGGAAAAGGCTTCAGGGTTTTTTTTCCCTCACTTAGACAACACAACACAACACAGATACTGGTTAAGCATAATGAGAAGTGTGTCTATTAATAAGAGAGCTACCATTAGTCAACCCTACGAGATACACGAGCAGATACCTTTTATTAGAACATTGCTCGTTGTTCCATCAAGTTAGGTGGGGGCTTTTTGACTGATAGCGCTCGATAATTATTAGTTCTCATTTTCTATCCTCATTATTTATATATATATATATTACATACAACATATTCTAATCTCTATTTTTCATTTCTTCTTTCCCGTAAAAGGTCATCGACTTTATGCGCAGTTTTTTTAAAAAAGTTTTACTCAAAATTCGTTTAAAATTATAATTTTTAACTTACAACTTTTCTTTTTTTTTATTAAATCAAATCTGCATTTTTCCAATCATTCCTCACAGGAAACTATTTTTGATAATGAAAATATTCCACTTTTGCAAAGAGTGCGCGTAATAAAAATCTTGTATATGACGCGTAAATACATCATAAATTCATAAGGTAAAATCTTTGAGACTTCTCTAATCTCTAGATCCGGTATTATAGTTGTAAATAAAACAGAAACAGACCCAGTTAATTTATATTTATTGAAATAAAATTTCTATCCTGACCAAGGTGTCTAATATTTTCGTTCAACAAAATTCCCGGCTTTGTCCTAATTTTTCCGGTTTTATTCTTCTCATCAAATTTAAATTTATTTGATTTTGAACATTTATATGTTCAAAATTTATTTATTTATATAAATCTAACAAATGGCTTCGAAAATTTTAAATAGAGTTTTTATGATTAATTAAATTCTTACAAGTTTCTTTAAATTATTTGAAAATAATGTATTTTTTTAAAAATTTTAATTCAAAATTTGAAAAATAATTGAATTAAAGAAAGAAATTTTTCAATTTTTTAAAATAATCTTGTCTGTTCATAATTAAAATTGAAAATTTGATTAGTTGAATTTTATTAAAATGTAGGTATTGATACTAATTGAATTTCTGATAAAAATTTTACTATTTTAATTTATAAAAGTAATTGAATCCTTCCAAAGAATTTTATTACATATTTATGAAAATAATTGAATGTTTGCGTAGAATTTTATTAAAAGTTTTGAAAATTATTGAATTGTGGAGAACAGTTTAATTATTTATAAAAATAATTGAAATTTTGAGGAGAATAATTTAAAAAAAAATTTTAAACATAATTGAATTTCTATCATTGCTAAGAACTTCAGTCATAGATACTGATAACATTTCTATCGAACATGTTTTTGTTAAATTTAGTTATAAGTCTATTCTTTACATTATTGGCACTTTTTATATTTCGCCTAATTCGAACTTATCAATTTATCAATCTGTTTGCGACATTCTCGTTAAAATATCTTTTTTTTATATCCGTCAGCGAAAATTATTGTTTAATAGAGTAAATTTTTATGGTGTTTCGTTTAACGCGTTTCTTAGAGAACTGCGTAAACAGATTTTCGATCAAATCAATTATTTCTAAAAATTCACGATATACCTAATGATTTTAATATTCAATTATAATCTAAAATTTTTACGAGAATTCAATTATTTAAATAGAAAAATAAATAATTTATTGAATAATTGAATGTTTCTTAAAATTGAATTCTTATAAAGAATTTTATCAACAAATTTTTAAATAATTAAATTCTTTCGACGAATTTTAATAAAATTTTTAAGAATAATTATATTTTTCGAGGAATTCGATTAAAATTGTACGAAAAATAATTGAAATTCTGGGATGAGTTTTATAATTTATGAAAATAATTGAATTATTGTGAAGAAATTTCTAAAAAATTTGTAAATAATAGAATTCCTGTGAAATTTTTATTATTTATGAAAATTATTAAATGTTTGTGTAGAATTTTAATAAAAATTTTTTTAAATAATTGAATTCTTTTGAAAAATTTTATTAAAACAGTAGATATTGAAAATCATTGAAATTTTACCAAGAATTGTATTAAAAGTTTTGATAATAATTTAATTTCAGAGAAGAATTTTGTAATTTATAAAGAGAATTGAAATTTTGACTAGAATTTAAAAAAATTTTTAAATATATAATTGAATGTCTGCAAAAAGAATTTTATAATTGAATTTTTGCAATCATTTGAAACTTCTCCAAAATTCAAATTTTTTTATGATTTTTTTAAACTAAAATTCCTCTATAAAGTTATTATTTTTAATAATTAATTAAATATATATATTAAAACATTTTTTACTTCTCTCAGAATAATTTAAATTATGAAAATTTTTGCAAAAATTTAAGTTCTTTAAAATTTCTAATTAAATTCATTGAAAATTGAAATTTTATAAAATTTGAAATTATAATCTTTTAAAGTTCATCTATTTATGAAAATTTTAATTCGAACTCTTTTAAAATTTAATAAAGTTTGAAATATTTAAAAGTAAAACTATTCATTAGGTAAATAATTTCTAAGTAATATAATTTTATGATAGTTCTTCAAGAATTAAGTTATTTTAAAAGAAATTATTGTCAGAAATGGAAAAAATTGAAGGTTTTGTTTTAGAATTTTTATTATTCTAGAAAAAACTATTAATAATAATAATATTTTAATTATTTGAATGTTAATTAATTAGTTTTCTAGAGGTGTGCATTCTGTTGAATGCTATAGTTATTTTTGGATAAAAATCGATTTTATATGTGGTATTTATTTTGTTGCAATTAAATTTAAAAGAAAAGACGCAATTTTTGAAAATAAGTCGACAAAGTTGCATTTTTTGAAAACAGTCGGAAAAAATGATAATATCCAAAGTCTGATATTATTAAAAAAAAACAAGTAATTAAATAGTTAAGAATTTTAAATATTTAATTTAAGTAAAAAAAAAATTCACTCGATAAACTATCGAGAAATAAATAATAGACAAACAGAAAGAAAGAGATTTAATTCAAAGTATAGTTAATAGGTTTCATGACTGCGAGTTACGATAAAAAGGGGGGCACGAAATGTGAGCGCCGCTTGATAAAGTGAGACACATAAACAGAAACAGAGCACGTGGAGTACACGCGAACTTCTTGAATTGCTTAATACAGTCGCTTTTAAAGCAATATTACATCTGCAAACCCACAAGATAATACAGTTCAGAGCGCATATATGTATACATACAATAGTGCTTTGGTATCTCTTGATGGATCTAAAAAAAAATTTAATAACCATCCACTATTTACGATTTTCTCTTTATCCGTTATTTATAAAATAATATTCAAATTTTTTAAAGAAACATCAAAAGATAACTTATTTTCAATTAAAATTTTAAATGTTAAATACAATATTTTACAATAAAGTAAAAAAGTGCAACTTATTTTGATTTTTATAATGCAAAAAATAACTATAACAATTCTTTCAAAAAATTGTTTTTGAATAGTTAAAATTTTGTGAAATTTAATTGAAAATAATTCATTTCTTTCAAGTATTTTGTTACAATTTTTGAAAATCAACTTTTCAAGAATTTTAATTGCAAATTTTGAAAAAAATAGAATTATCAAAAATTTTAATAAAAAAATCTAGAAATGTAAATTTAAAAATGAAAATAAGCTCCTAAATCTTTTAATATTCAATATTTTTAATATTTTCAATTACACATTTCCAAAAATAATAACATTTTAGAATTATTTTTAACATTTTGGAGAAAACAATAATGTTTAATGGTCAAAATTTTAAATTAAAATTCATCAAAAAATTCATTCATTACATAAACTAAAATTTAACAAATATTTCTTATTGACAAAAAATTGGGGTGTAATTTTTATTCAAATTGCAATTTTTTATTATGTTTAAATTTAAATTCACAATTTTCTTAAAAATATCAAATTGGATCAAACTGATACGAAAAGTTTGGCTCAATTCTCAATAAGAAATATTTGTTAAATTTTAGGTTATAACAAAAATTTTGGCTTAAACCTAATTCCCATAATCCCCGCTAGGCGTCCAATTTGTCGTTTTTTGTCGATAACGATCATTTTAAAATAAGCAAATTCTATTTAAAGTACTTCGATAAACTAAACATTTGTTTGTTATGATAAGAATTCTAAAATATTAACTATATCAATATTAAAAAAAAACATTAAATGAAGCAAAAGTATTATTTACTTTTCTATAAATGGCGAATTAAAACAATCAAATGTTTAATTTAGTGTATTATTAAAAAAAAATTGTGATTAAGAAAATCTAAGAATATTGGTAGAGTGAAAAACAAATAATTATGAAATCACTTACCGTTGAGACCATATTTTTCTTGATTTCTTTTCACCTGATCTGGTGCTAATCCTTTCTCAGAATCAACACCAAAAAAATTCACCACCTCGTCCACATTTTTACAGTGGGCGTCCTCCATTATTGCTTTTCTTTAACTTTGTGACCAGTCTTGTTAATGTTTATGTACGTTCATTCACCCAAATAATTTCTGAAACAAAAAAAATTTTATTAGGTAGTAAACAATCGTCTTTTTTAAAAAAAAAATGTATGAATAAAGAAAAATTCTTTAATTTTATTTTTTTTTGATTTAAAAAAACGAATTCGTTAAAAAAAATGAGGGAATTTTTGTAAAACTGTCTTAAATAATTTTCTGTTTTTCTTTCAGTGAAAATATAAATTATTAAACAGACGAGACAATGAACTTGGCATTTCGGTAGGTTAGGGAATCATGACAAAGTAAATGTATCTCACATTAAAGATAAAAGTTGTTATAAAGCCACGCCACGAAGGATGAATCTATTTTCGAACCTAACCTCACTTCCCCCTTTTGATAATCTTCCGTGTACTCGAATCTCTTACTATATATAACGAAACTAAAGTAAACAAAACATAAAAATTCATCTACAGTAATTTCACAAATTAACACCTCAAAATCGAAAAGAGTTATAAATTTCATAAAGAGAAAAATTTAAAAACCTTGTCAGCTGTTATTCTCAAGTCAATGTATATTTTTTAAAAAAAGAGTCAGTCCAATAAATTTAATATCCATTTTAGAAATTTCTACAATTTTTTATTCAAACTTTTTTTCAACATCTAATTATTCCAGAAAGGAATATTTTCTTTTTTTTTGGAGCAAAACACGTGTCAAAGTAGGAAAAAAAAATTTACACAAACCTATTATGTTTAGAATATCGCGCGTCCAAAGAAAATGTAAATCTTTTCAAGGAATAACGAGGAGAGACTAATAAATATCGATTACTTTCAATTGTGATAAAATCCAATTTTAAATTCAAAGACAAGAAAACTGTAAAATTAGTCTCTGTTTGCTATAAGATTATGCTGCACTACAAAGCACGACAACGATAAGTCTCACACACATTCACCACAATTAAATTCAAACTAGACACGTTTACAAAAATCATCACAAGACGCCGGTTTCACTAAAATCTAAGGTATACGTCATTTTTTCAAGCGTCGCAAACACTTAGACCGCATTATCACACAAACCAGCTTGCCTTTACTTTCAGAAAACTGACACGACACCGCACTATGAACAGCAAATCATTCCATCCCCCTCTGGAAAAATTCTCTGCGCACGTGCGCCTCCTCGCGGAACATACGACTTGTTTCGATGGCAACGCCATTTGGGTAAGTTTTTTTCATTTTAGAATTTTATTATTAATTTTAAGAATATCAATAATTTCAAATTAACAGTTAAATAAAATGAATAATTGAAATTTTGTCTTTTAAAATTTTATCAACATTATTATTGTAATTCATTATATTAAAAGAGATGTGAAATTGAAAATAAAATTTGTTTCTTTTAGGCGGAAAATTTTTGAATTGACGCATGCGATATTGAAAAATAGGAGCATGTGGAGCAATCTGATTGGTGTAGAGAGGGAAGTGTATTCTGTTATTTTAGGGCTATTTCCTTGGCGCGTACTTTCTACACACTTGAAAGAGCGAAGAACGTCAATTGAAATTACATAACGATTATAAGACATTGAAGAGTTTGAGTTTGATGAAAACAAAAGTTTAACAATAAAAAGTAAGTAAAATAAAAGATTCTAATCACAGGAAAAAAAAAATTTTTATTTTTACTATGTTTCAGGAGCAGCAAGAGAATCATCGATAAAAGTGGAGTGTTAGAAAACCGAATCGTAATTGAACAAAGTATTAGTTTTAATGGTAGTTTTAGAAAACAAAATCGTATATGTCTTCCATTAATTTGAAAGCAGTCCAAAACATTCTTTTTCAGTGTACTTTCCAAAGGTAGGTTTAAGGTAGTTTTAGAATACCAAATTGTAACAATCTTCCAAATAAACATGTAAATTGAAATGTTTAATAATTCTGTTTTGTTTCAGATGCTGCAAGAGGATCATCAAAATATACTTCTCAGAGTACTTCTCAAAGACAGGTAAACTAAACTGACATGTTTAACGATTTTTTACTGTTTCAGAAGCAGCAAGAGGATCATCGATAAAAGTGGAGTTTTAGAAAATAAAATCGTAATTCTATTCCAATAATTTGGATACAGCATAAAAATTTCCCTTTCAGAGTACTTTTTAAAGGTAGGTAAGGAATACTGCAATGTTTAACATTATTTTTACTGTTTCAGGAGCAGCAAAGAGGATCATCGATAAAAGAGTAGTGTTAGAAAACCAAATCGTAATACCAATAATTTCTACATACACCATAAAAATTTTCGTTATTTCAGAGTACATTTCAAAGGTGGATAAACAAAAATACAATGTTTAATATAATTTTTACTATGTTTCAGGAGCAGCAAGAGAATCTTCGATAAAAGTGTAGTGTTAGAAAACCAAATCGTAATTGAGAAAAGTAATATTTTTAATGGTAGTTTTAGAAAACCAAATCGTATCTGTCTTCCATTAATTTGAAAGCAGTCCAAAAAATTCGTTTTCAGTGTACTTTCCAAAGATAGGTTTAAGGTTGTTTTAGAATACCAAATCGTATATATCTTCCAAATAATTTGGATAGCAGTGCAAAACTTTCTTTTTCAGTGTATTTTACAAAGGTAGGTTTAAGGTAGTCTTAGAATACCAAATCGTAGCTGCCTTTCAATAATTTCGAAGCAGCCAGAAAATATCCTTTTTAGTCTACTTTTCGAATGTATGTTAAAGGTAGTTTTAAAAAACCAAATCGTAGCTACCTTACAATAATTTGTAAACAGCACAAAATTTATATACATATATTAATTAAAATTTTAAGAATTAATTTAGTTACTATTGCATAACTTAATGTGCATGTTTTGCAGACGGAGCAAACCGACTTGCTTCCTACTGTGAATGTTTGTCAAAACACAGGGGGGTGTTCGAAGTTTCTGGTACATATAATTTTTCTCTAATCGCGAACATGTTAGTAGACATTTATCAATAATCAAATTTGCGTCAAAACAAGTCACGTTAAATCACTTTTTTTTT
Source organism: Leptopilina heterotoma (assembly GCF_015476425.1). Taxonomy (NCBI): domain Eukaryota; kingdom Metazoa; phylum Arthropoda; class Insecta; order Hymenoptera; family Figitidae; genus Leptopilina; species Leptopilina heterotoma. The sequence continues at coordinate 776,776 of NW_025111048.1, read as the reverse complement.
GTTTGTTAATTTTTGTTTCTTTAAACAATTAATTAATATTATTAATACAGGTTGAGAATCAAGAAACGAAATACCTCCAAAGTTCGTGTACGTCAAACGGAGGCGCTGAGTTCGCGATGCGCGGCAAATATAAAATCGTATGTATCATGGGCTGTAGAAACTTTTGCCGGAGAAAAAAAAAGTGGTGAACGAAGAAAAGAAAAATTTGAAAATGAGAGTAAAGACAGCAGGTATCGTTCACGATGTCAGTACACAAACTGGTGAATTTGGAACCGGTCCGGATTTACTACCCACGAGGATAACTTTTTCTCTAAACGCCCGGGATGTGGCTAACGCAGCCAAATCGCGCGTGCCCGAGCGAACGCTTTTAGCACATCCCGAGACGACTTCCTAATTATTTTGGCAGAACTATAGTCGTGCTCGCTACACTGCCAACTAGATTTCAGGGACTCGATCACAATCGCCACAAATTGCAAAGAAAAAAAGCTTCCTCAAAAGACTTAATTTATATACATTTATATATATAAAAGGAAAAAATTTTTTTTATTAATTGATTTACCAAGAATGACAATTTTCAAAGAAATTGTTTTGTACGTATATTTTAAAGTAAATTTATTTCGCAACAAATGATTAAAATTTTATTTTATATGAATAAAGCTGATACCATATTTTAAATGAAACTTCGAATTGCATTATGTCTTTCTGCATTCCTGGCACTGATTTCAAAAAACTTGTGTGAACCAAGTGCTTCCTACACTTCACGAGTCGCTTTGCCAAGTTACGTCATTGCCAAACGCACACAATCATTATTGCATCCGCGTCATTTTATGTCGTTATAATAAGTTACGAAGCAATTCGTCAACGTCATCAGAAATGCGCGAAAAAAAAATAAACACCCTGTGAAGAATTATTTATTTCATTTTTCTTTTTTTTTAAAGGAAGCGTAGAGGAATGCTGATTGCAAGTAAAGTCAAAATAGTTTCTTAAAAATTGCAACAAAAAAAAAAATAAATAAAAAAAATAATAATAATGAAAGCATAATAAAACTCTTCAGGGAGCCAAAATGTCTCTCAAGATTCCCAAAAAGAAAAAAATAGAGGAAAATAATTTTATCCTTCTCTTTCATATAAAAATGATCCCATAAAAATGAGTCAATTGCAAGTTCATTAAACTTTCTCAAAGGAAACGCAATTCTAAGAAGTAAAATGTTTTTAGTGTACTTGTACCAAAGAAGTTCGACGAAAAAATATTAATCGTAAACTTGAGAAAGTGTTTCGTGATGCAAAAAAAAGCGAGTAAGATAAATGATTTTAACGAAAAGTACGCAGTCACAAAATACTTCAGTGTGTCATAAGTTTTCTCTTTAATCATGCACCCTCAATGCAACCCAAAATTTATAGTGCTTTTAAAAGAATACTTCTTCAATATTTCCTCATATTTTCTTCTCAATCACCTGTTGTTTTTATTATTTTTACCATTTTATTATTATTATTATTAGTAGTAGTATTTCATTTTTATTATTATTATTATTATTATTATCTTATTTTTATTATTATTATTATTATTATTATTATTATTATTATCTTATTTTTATTATCTTATTTTTATTATCTTATTTTTATTATTATTATTATTATTATTATTATTATCACCATTTTTTAAAATTATTTTTATTATTATTGTACTTTTTATTAAAAGAAATGGTTTGCAAATATTGTATATTTAATTTTTTAATTCAAATAAATTTTTTGATTCTCAAAAAATTGTGAGATATTATTATTTAACACCAAAATGAATTAAAATAATCTGCAATGCTTCAATTCATCAAAGCATTGAAATAGAAGTATTATTTTTTCAAAATATTTTTCAAATGATTTGGTTTGGACTTAGACAAATTTTTTTAATGAAAAAAATTAATCCTTTTTTTTTAATTAATCTTTTTTTGGTGTTAATTTAGTAAGCTGCAACTTTTTTTAATGTCTCTTAGTTTACTGCGTGTATTATGAAATTAAAAATTACTTATTTTTATTTTTATTAATATATATTATTTATAACATAAAAGCAAAAGCTATTTTTAATTATATGAATACTATATAAAGATTTCATTGATCTTGTGCGTCGTATCTGGAAACAATCTTCTTATAACCCTTTAAGAAAATTTTCTATTTCTGTCTGATTATTTTACATAATTTTTAAAAATTCTTTAGATTTTCTAACATTCAAAATGAAAATAATAATTATTGAATAAAAAATAACATTGTTTTTAATATTATTAAAATAAAATATATTAAAAATATAAAAAAAAATGTTAAAATAAATAATATGTTTATACCTATGTAAATAAAAATAATATTGTTGAACAAATTTTTTATTTAAAATCATAATAATATGTGTAAAGATGTTGAATTTAAATAAAATTAATAAAATTTAAAGAAAATTTTTATATACATATAATTCATAAAATTGAATTTTTGTAAAATATTTTAGAATAAAAAATAATATTTTTAATATCATTAATTTTAAAAAAATTTGAAAAATCCTTTCTATCTTTTTTTCCGTTTAATTTTTTGGCTTTTTAGAAAAAAAATCTTCAATTTTAAACCAAGCGGTAAAAATAAAATTTTTGATTTTAAATATTACTTTTATTTTGAAATAAAGTATATCAAAGAAAAAATTTTTTTCTGAAATTTTAATTATGAAAAATATTTGCCTAGCTTTTGAAAATTATTAGAAATAACGTGAGAGAATATAATTGATTTAAAGATTTAATATAAAAATTTATGAAAAATTCAGTTGATATGCGTTTACACTCTGTTTCCAAATTTTTTTGCAAGTAAATGAAAAGAAACATTTTGAAAAATTTTTTTTTATAAATTTTTCTTTGTGTTAGGTACAAATATTATTTTTTAAAATATACTTTTTTTAAACAATGAATTTTAAAATATTCCTGTTCTTTCAAAATAATTTATAAAATACAGAAATTTAGGGTTATTTAAAAAAAAATATATAGTTCATAAATACTTAAAAAATGTGAAGAAATTTGAAGAAGTTATTCGATTTTATTATTATGATGATAGTATTTTAAAAGAATTGATTATAAAATTTAACTTTAATAATAAATATATATTATTAGAAATATAAAATAAAACCCTTATCCTCCGTCCCTTCGCAAATTGCAGTAAATCCCCTTTATTAATGCACATAATCCTCGTTTGCAATAATCCGCGCGCATGCGCGCATTCACACACTGAAGAGCGCTAAAAAATTTAATTTTCAAAAAACTATATGAATTCACATTAATGTTCTTGTATTTATAAATCCTGATTTGTCATTTTTTTTCCTTTGTTCACAATCACTGTTTCCATTTTTTTTCAATTAATTCACTCTGTTTCACTGAGTAGCAAAAAAAAAGGAGATCACAAATTCACTCGAAGACTTACCCAAATAATTATTATATCTTAAAATCCCAAACCAGTAACTGAAGAGAGTTCTTTCACACTATAACCGGAAATAAACGTCAAAAAAAAACACAAAAACAAAATAAAACTCGAATCGGAACAATATAGAAATATTAGGAAACTATTTTTATTTTTATATTTTAATTAATCACACTTGTACGAGGCCCCTGAATCGCGATCTTTACTACTCTTGGAACATTTTTTTTTCTTTGCGTGCGTCGTGTGCGTGAGTAAACAATAAAAAAAAATAATAATAATCGTACAAACGTCGCAACGCCTGCGTTGCTCAACGAAACGGGGCGACGGTCGACGTTGAAATTCGTTTAAATAGTCGTCGACATCGCACCCTAGCGGCAAGACATTAAACGAGGGAAAGTCTCTGGATCAGAGCCAGTGATCCCCGGCTGTTTTATAGGCTTGTTCTCTTTTCAACAAGTATAACCTTCATATATAAAAAAAAGAAATTAAACAATTAACAATTTTCCCCATTCAAAATTAATAAAAAAAATAAAAAAATATTCTTTAATTTACCTATATGAATATTTTAAATTGCAACCAGTTTCTATTTCCTCCTCCCACTAGACTATTCAGCAAAAAAAATTGCCAAACTCACGAAAAGATGCATTTTTCTTCTTCTTCGCTCCTCCAACAAAAATAGTATTTTAATTATATTCTCTAATGTAAAATATTTTATATATAAATAAATGTACAAAAATATCAATCTATAGTATATAAATATACTTCATTATTTCGTTTATTAAAATAGTAAAGTAAAAGCTATAAAAATCGCGATCGAAAATCAAACCTTTCATTTTGCTTCGGCCATATTGAATTTTAAAAATCAAAAAGCAGCCTTCGCATTCATCTACTAAAACCAACTATTTACTACTTTTTTTTTAATTATTTAAAATCCTTCCATGTATTATTATTTAAATTAATTAATCAAACAATTCAATTATTTTCACAAATAAAGTTTTCCACAAAAATTCAATTATTTAAAATAAAATTTTCATTAGGTATATATATTTATTATATTTCGAAAAAATTAATTATTTAAAACAATGTTTATAAAATTTTTATAAAGAATTCAATTATTTTCAAAAATAAGAAAATTGTTCAAAAAAATTAAATTCTTTTTAAACATTTTAATAAAATTCTTTCCAACTATTCAATTATTTTCATAAATTAATAAAATTCATCGCATGATTTCAATTATTTTTAATACCTATACAATTCTTCAGAAATTAATCAACAAACGTAATTTTTTTTTAAAATTCAATTTCAATTCCTTTAAAAAAATCAATTATTTAAAAACATATTTTTTTAAAATACTTTGCAAAATCCAATTATTTTCACAAATAAATATTTCCACAAAAATTCAATTATTCAAAATAAAATTTTCATAATATTTATTTTATTTAGAAAAAATTAATTATTTAAAACAATGTTTATAAAATTCTTATAAAGAATTCAATTATTTTCAAAAATAAGAAAATTAAGAAAGAAATTCAATTCTTATTAAACATTTTAATAAAATTTTTCTCAATAATACAATTATTTTTCTTGAATATTAAAATTTTTCACAATAATTCAATTATTTTTGAAAATTTCAATAAAATTTAATTATTTTTATAAATTAATAAAATTCATCGCAGAATTTCAATTATTTTTAATACAATTTTACAGAAATTGCTCAAAAAATGTAATTTTTTTTTTTAATTCAATTTCAATATTCCTCTAAAAAAATCAATTATTGAAAAAAATGTTTTCTTTTAAATTCTTTCCAAAATTCAATTATTTTCACAAATAAAGTTTTCCACAAGAATTCAATAATATTTAAAATAAAATTTTCTTGATATTTATTTTATTTCGAAAAAATTAATTATTTAAAACAATGATTATAAAATTCTTATGAAGAATTCAATTATTTTCAAAAATAACAAAATTTTCCAAAGAAATTCAATTCTTTTTAAACATTAATAAAATTTTCCGCAATAATTCAATTCTTTCGAAACATTATAATGAAATTTTTCACAATAATTCAATTATTTTGGAAAATTTTAATAAAATTCAATTATTTTCATAGATAATAAAATTTATCAGAGGAATTCAATTATTTTTGATAATTTTAATAAAATTCTTTTTAATCATTTAATTATTTTCATAAATTAATAAAATTCATCTCTTGATTTCAATTATTTTTAATACAATGTTGCAGAAATTTCTCACAAAATGTAATTATTTTTAAAAATAATTACAATTCCTCTAAAAAAATGAATTATTAAAAAAAAATTTTAATAAAATTCTAAGCAAGAATTCAATTATTTTCATAAATAAAAAGACTCATCGAAGAATTTCAATTACTTTAAATACTATTTTAAATTAATTAATAGAAAAATTCATTTATTTTCACAAATAAAATTTTCCACAAGAATTTAATTATTTACAATAAAATTTTCATAGAATTTATTATATTTCGAAAAAATCAATTATTTTAAAAATTATTTTAAAAAATTATTTTTATAATTCTTTGGAAAAATTCAATTATTTAAAAAAATATTAGAATTTTTCACAGGAATTCAATAATTTTTAAATATTTTAATAAAATTGTTCGAATGAAATTAATTATTTTAAATACAATTGTAATTAAATTTTTTTTAAATAATTTAAAATTATTCTTCTAGATTTCATTTTAAATTCTTCCCAAGAATTCAAATATGTCGATAAATGACAAAATTATTCCCGACAATTCAATTATTTTGAGACATTTTAATAAAATTCTTGTAAAATTTAATTATTTTCATAAATAACAATATTCATCACAAGAATTTAATTATTTTTAAAAGTAGTAAATTATTTCTTGCAAATTCAATTATTTTAAAAAATTCTAATGAAATCGTTTGCAAGAATTCAAGTATTTTTGTAAATAATTAAATGCTTTTTAGGAATTGAATTATTTAAAAAAAAAAATTTATAAAACACCACACAGGCATTCAATTATTATTATTATTGTCAAAAATTCTAATAGAATTCTTTGTAAAATTTAATTATTTTTAAAAACTTTTCGCAATTCAATGATTTTCAATATCTACTATTTTCATAAAAATTTTGCAAACAGAATTCAATTATTTCAAACATTTTTTGTAAAAATCTTCGTAAAAATTCAATTATTTTTATCAAAAATAAAAATTTCTCAGGAATTTAATTATTTAAATGAGAATTTGCATAAAATTAGTCAAAGGAAATCAACTATTTAAAAATTTTTATAAAATTCTTCGCAAGAATTAAATTATTTTTATAAATATTTAAATTCTTTCATGAGTAATAAAATATTCGTTGCAGGAATTCAATTTATTAGCAGGATAATAAAGAAGTAAATAATTTTTTTGAAAATTAGGAAAAATGCTACTTTTCCTAAAAAAAAATGGCTACTACTTTTTTTATTTTTAAAATTAATAATCTAGTGCGAAGTCTGAAAAAGAAACTAACTATTATTTCTATTCAGCGAAGGGAAAAATTCGAAAAAATTCTTGCATTTCCAAATTCACATCATATAGTGAAATATCATAGGATATTTTTCATTTTTAAATTTATTATAAGCGCTCACATGTACGTATATTAATCCGATGATGTGAACTCTTTAGCAGAATGTTTATCGTTTAAATCGTAAAAACCTTTATGAGCTCGTAAAATTCAACCTTTTACTTTGAATATTAATTTTCATTTCTTTACTTTCAAAATGCGTGCACTTATGAAAATAAAACATTGTTTTAAATAATTAATTTTTTCGAAATATAATAAATATTATGAAAATTTTATTTTAAATAATAAAATTATTGCAATGAATATTGTTATTAAAAAAATAATTGAATTTTTGGGAATAATTTTTTTAATTTTTCGACATAATTGAATTCTTCCAAAGAATTAAAAAAAAACATTTTTTTAAATAATTGATTCTTTCGTGGAATTGAAATTCAATTTTTAAGAATAATTACATTTCTCGATCAATTCCTGGAAAATTTTATTAAAAATAATTGAATTTTTCTGATAAATTTTATTATTTATGAAAATAATTGAATTTTATTGAAATTTTCAAAAATAATTGAATTATTGCGAAAAATTTAAATTAAAATGTTTGAAAAAAATTGAATTTCTTTGGAAAATATTGTGTTATTTTTGAAAATAATTGAATTCTTCATAAGAATTTTATAAAAATTGTTTTAAATAATTTATTTTTTGGAAATAGGTAAATAATAAATTCTATGAACATTTTATTTTAAATAATTGAATTTTTGTGGAAAATTTTATTTGTGAAAATAAATGAATTTTTTTATTAATTAATTTAAAATAGTATTAAAAGTAATTAAAATTCTTCGATGAGTTTTATTATTTATGAAAATAATTTAATTCTTGTTTAGAATTTTATTAATATAGAATAAAATTATTAAAATAGAATTTAATGTAAAATTTTATAATTATTTATATATTAATAAATTTTAAATATTGTTTTATTAAATTTTTGTTTAATAAATGTTACTCTTTTTATCCTTATTTTGGAAGTAGATCTACTCCAGAAGTAGTTAAAATAATAAATATACTATTTAGAAATTTTAGAAATTTTTTGTTTAAAGTGAAAATGTAGTTAAACTTACATTATTCCTTTTATTAATTGTAATTAATAATTAATAATATTTAATAATTATTTTTTTACAATAATTTTATAATAATAATAATAATAATAATAATAATAATAATAATAATAATAATAATAATAATAATAATAATAATAATAATAATAATAATAATAATAATAATAATAATAATAATTATTATTATTATTATTATTATTATTATTATTATTATTATTGTTATTATTATCATTATTATAAAATAATAATAAAAATGAAAATAAATTAATTTTTGTCAATTAATTAATTTATAATTAAATATCTAATTACCTTCTTGCTTTAATTTTACTGAAAATTACATTAGGGGTAAATTTTTTTACAATAATTATAAAATTGATTGAAATGACGTTGTGGTATATATTCGAATCGCTTATTTTATATCGGTATGCCTCATTATGAACCGCAGAAATAGACATCGTTATTTCACCACTTATTTCGACTTTGTAGTTCAACGCGTGGATGTTGTATTTTTAGTTGAACTCATCGGATGTTATGTAAAACTCTCGCTTTAATATTGATTTACTGAACATTATTGCTTTCAAACAAAAAGAAGAAAAACGCATTTTTACGAAAGAAAGAGAAATAAATTGTTGTAAACATTTTTTCGTCTCTTTCTTTTGTTTTAACTCAATGACTGTATAGAAATATTTGATATACATATATGTATAAGAATTATTATACTTTCATCAGTTAAAAAAAAACAATAGGTAATAATTATTAATAATTATATTTTATATTCTTAATCACAATATATAAATTTTATTTGATATTGAACAGTTGGTTAATAATTTTTTATTTAAATTCATTTAAGAGAATATTGCTTCTTCGACTAAATGAGTATACTTTAAGTTTTAAAAATAAACTGTCTTAACGAACTTAGATATTTTTATTTTGCTTATGAAATTTTTTGAAAACTTTTTCAAGGAAGTATTTTATATATAATTTATTTTAACATCAGTGTCAAGTTTTCAATCAATGTCAAAATTTATCACGTGTTTAGTAATTAAAGAAAGGGAAACAAACATAAATTTTAATGATGAATTTTTAAAAATATACGACAAAATATTATTAATTAGGTGAAATTATTTAAATTTTTTTATAAGTTATACATTAAATTTCTAATTTTCATCAAAAATATTTACTTCTTACTTATCCTGCTAATAAATTCAATTGACCTGCAACATATTTTGTTATTCATGAAAGAATTTAAATAATTATAAAAATAATTCACTTCTTGCGAAGAATTTTTTAAAAAATTTTAAAAATTGATTTCTTAGACTAATTTTATGCAAATTCTAATTTAAATAATTAAATTCCTGAGAAATTTCCATTTTTTAAAAAAAGAATTGGATTCTTACGAAGATTTTTACAAAAAATGTTTGAAATAATTGAATTCTGTTTGCAAAATTTTATGAAAATAGTAGATATTAAAAATCATTGAATTGAGAAAAGTTTTTAAAAACAATTAAATTTTACAAAGAATTAATTAATAATTAAAATTTTTGACAATAATCGAATGTCTGTGTGGTATTTTATAAATTTTTTTTGAAAACCATTGAATTCTTAAAAAGCATTTTATTATTTATTAAAATAATTGAAATCTTCCGAACAATTTTATTAGTATTTTTTAAAATAATTGAATTCTTCCAAAGAATTGTAAAAAAAATTTTTTTTAAATAATTGATTTTTTCGAGGAACTGAAATTAAATTTTTCAGAATAATTACATTTCTTAAGCAATTTCAGTAAAATTGTATTAAAAATAATTGAAACCTTGTGATGAAATTTATTATTTATGAAAATAATTGAATAGTTGCTAAGAATTTTATTAAAATTTTCAAAAATAATTGAAATCCTGTGATGAATTTTATTATTTATGAAAATAATTAAATTTTGCAAAGAATTTTATAAAAAGGCCTGAAAAGAATTGAATTTTCTGGAATAATATTGTTATTTATCGACATAATTGACTTCTTGGGAAGAATTTCATTAAAAAATAAAAGAATAATTTAATTATTTCAAAACAATTAAATTACAATTGTATTTAAAATAATTGAATTGTTTTGAACAATTTTATTAAAATATTTAAAAATAATTGAATTCCTGTAAAAAATTCTAATATTTTTTTTAATTATTTAATTTTTCCAAAGAATTATAAAAATAATTTTTTAAATAAATGATTAATTTTTTAAAAATTTTATTTTAAATATTTGAATTCTTGTGGAAAATTTTATTTTTGAAAGTATATGAATTTTTATATTAATTAATTTTTTTTTTTTTTTTTTTTTTTTTTTTTTTTTTTTTTTTTTTTTTTTTTTTTTATTGTTTATACTCCTGCCCTATTGGCCTTACGCACTTCGACAAGAGTCCCCGAGAAATACTTTTTTGGATTAAGCATAACCATTCTACTTTAGAAATTTTTCTATATATTAACCTAATTTTGCGTCTACAGCCGACTTTATTAGGAGTACTCGCATTACGCCTGGACCACCCGTCAATGGGTTTTCTCGCCAGAGAAGAGGGAAACTGTAGAAAACCTCTCTGAGTACAACCGGTTTATCGACAGTCGAGTTCTAATGGTGTGTACCGGACAATAATCGACGGTGCACATCATTATACCTCGACGTCAAACCTCCCGCTCAGATTGTCTCACGTGCCGGAAAAATACCAAGCCAAGTAGGCGCGAACCAAGGGTACTTGTACCCTTGGTCCTTAAACGACCACCAACGCCAGGCATCTATCCGACTGAGCCAATCTGTCGGTTATATTAATTAATTTAAAATATTAAAAATAATTAAAATTCCTCGATGAGTTTTATTATTTATAAAAATAATTGAATTCTTGTTAACAATTTTATTAGAATTTTCAAAAATAATTGAATTTCCAAGAAAAAATCTATTACTTTTAAAAATAATTGAATTGTTGTTATGAATATTGTTATTTATGAAAATAATTGAATTATGCAAAGAATTTTAAAAAAACATTTTTTTAAATAATTAAAATTCTGAGATGAAATTTTATTAAATTATGAAAATAATTCAATGGTTGGAAATAGAACTTTATTAAAATGATCAAAAATAATTGAATTTCTCTGATGAATTTTATTATTGATGAAAATAATTGAATATTATGGAAATTTTCAAAAATAATTGAATTATTGCGAACAATTTTATTATAATATTACAAAAGAATTGAATTTCTTTGGAAAATTTTGTTATTTTTGAAAATAATTGAATTGTTCATAAGAATTTTATAAACATTGTTTTAAATAATTAATTTTTTCAAAATAAAATAAATATTATGACATTGAATTATTTTGAACATTTATATAAAAATTTTGTTAAGTAATTGATTTTTCGCAATTTTTTTCAAAAATGCTATTTTAAATTATAATTTAATTCCTCTGTGGAAATTTTATTATTTATAAAAATAGTTGAATTTTGGTTAAATTCTAACAATTTTTTTTTAAATAATTGAATTCTTTTGCAAAACTTTTTGAAAATACTAGATATTAAAAATTATTGAATTTCGAATATTTTTTGAAAATAATTGAATTGTTTTAAAGAATTTGTTTTTATAATTTTTGAGAATAGTTTTTTGATTTCTTGTTAATAGCGAATTTAAAGTAGTGTAAATTCTAAAAGAAACAGAAATAATAGTTTTTAGTAGCTGAAATCTAAAAAAAAGTATCCAAATAGTAGTATAACGTAAAAAAAAGTAGTAAATAGTAAGTTTTAGTATAAATGAATGCTAAGGGTATACCTTTCTTGGGAGCGCAGAGCGTTTTTCACTCCACTGTTAAATAAAAAAAATAAATATTGCAAATATATTAATAACAATTTTTTAATATTTTTATTTAATTTAAAAAAAAAATTGCTATTTTTTCCCCAAACCTCTCTTGAATGCTTAAATTGTTAGTTCGACATACATGTTGAATGCAACGTATTTCTAAAGGTATTTGATTTGTAATTCAACTGGCGCGATGAGTGAAGAAAGATTTTCGGGTTATCGTACCCACATACAACAAATTGTCTATTGACAATATAAATGATTTACAAATATCTATAAACTGAGAGCAGTTGGATTTGTAATTTTTTCCATTTAAAAAAAAGTACTTTTTAATTATTAAATTTTTGGTTTTTGCAATTTTTTTTTGCACGTATATAAAGAAAGAAAAAACAATAATAATGTTTATCTGTTATGCCGCATGTCCTTCAAACACACTGCTTAGCTTATTAATGATTTGTACAGTGATTTAAGTTCCGCACGGGACACTTGCCAAACATTGCGATCTCAAGTATATAAATTTGCAATGTCCAGAGTAAAAAGATATCAGTTTTTTTTTTAATGTCTTCCGGGTCTTTTAAGTTTTTCCAGAAATTCAAAAAAAAAAAATTGGAAATTTTCTAACTTGATATCTTGAAAATTGAAATAAAATTGAAATTTTTTTTGTATAAAAAAAAAATTTTTTTTTAAGGGATGATTTAGCGGTAGAAAAAAATTCGTGGCGCTAGCTAGCAACGGTAGATTCTAATCTAATTTCTTATGCCAATTTTATCATATAGCATTTATTACTATAGATTCGCAGATGTCGGACTATATTTGGGTGGTTGAGACACGGTTACTTCACTGCGGTCCACTTGGCCGTTGATTGGATCCACGTATTTTTAGTGAGGTCACTACATCATTTTGCTTAAGACCAAGCAACGATTTTCCATTGCTCCCTCTCGTGAATTACCACAGTTCTTGTAGATAATCAAGATATACAAATTACCTGGCCGTCCTATTTATATTCAGCTCAATGTTACTCATCCAGGATCTCGTATAGCGCGTCTCGGAATCATTCCAATCCGGTAATTCACAGAGTGAGTCTAGTCGGCACCACGTGTCGAGGACATTTTCACTTCTCAATCTTCTCAATTTAAGGGAAAATTTATGCCAAATGAAAATTTTTACCCCCAAAAAAAAGGTGAAGAAAAGAATGTATTTTTTTAGGGTTATGTGTGAGAAAAAGAGAGAGAGAGAGTGCGCGCGCCAACTAGGAGCTTATCAGAATTAAAGCATGCGCGGGAATATTTGAAAATAGTTCATTTAATTTAATTTCTTTTTTTTTGGTTAAAATTAATGTATAGTTGCTCGCATGTATTGTTACGCGAATCTTAATAATAAATTATTCGATGCATTCAAACGACGCGACGAGAAAACTTTGGCAGATACCAAAGCGGACGACGCTCGGTCGTTGTGGAAACGCAGAAAATTCTCATCTATCATGTCGAAACGTGTAACTCGAAAATAGTCACAAGGATAGTACGAGGTCATATTTAGTTTGATATTTTACAAGTGTATAATAGAAATTCAACTTAATTTTTCATTTTATTTTTCAAATTTTTATATACTCATTTCCATTATGCATTATGATATAGTTGCTAAAAAAAAATTTTCCCTCTTACTTATTTTAATTGAAGAAATAGAAGAAGAAAAGAAAAATAATTAATTACCCATATAGTGATCGATGTTTCAATAAAGTGATTTTTTTTTCTTCGGTTTAGATTGTAAATGGCTCGTGCCAAGGGAGACCGAAATGGACAGAAATAGAGATATTGTAGCATTTTCTGCTGAGCACCGAAACGATGTCCTCGATATTTATGTCAGTCCCTCTTCTATTCTCTTAAAACTAACAATAAATCATTATTTTCGTCTTTTTTAACTTCATAAAATGAATACTTTTCACTTTGGAGAGAATGGAAAATTTCTTTCCATTGAGTAGTGTGGTGGTAAAAAATAATAAATTTTTAAGAATTGCAGACGAGAGCAGATGGTGCGCACACACGTGTTAATACGTATGTATATGCGGAAATCACGCACACGTGGTGAGATTGCTGAAAATTTAGACAAACACGTCATATGTACTCGTGTGTCATCAAAGGAAACGTTATTATAGAAATAAAAATATATTAATTTTTGTATATTGAAAGAGAAGAAAAAAAAATTGTTTTCAAATTTTTCTTGGATGTCAATGTCAAAAGTGAAGAAAACCGAAGAGCTGAAATCTTCACGTCTACCAAAGAAGATGAACTCGCACTAAAATTGACAAATGTTTCAGTTCGTCATAAATCAGAGATGTTTTTTGAAACTCGTATTGCGCTTCGTCTTTTTCTCTTCCCCACTAGGTATCAAGAATTAGAGAAAAAAAAGAATCATCTACTAAAACCTACTATTTACTACTTTTTTTTACGTTATGCTACTATTTGGGTACTTTTTTTAGATTTCAGCCACTAAAAACTACTATTTCTATTTTTTTGTAGAATTTCCACTACTTTAAATTCGCTAATACTAGAAATCAAAAAACAATTCTCAAAAATTATAATCAAATTCTTTAAAATGATTCACTTATTTTCAAAAAAATATTCAAAATTATTCAATTATTTTCAATAACTAACATTTTCTTAATTTTGGGTTCAAATTTAATTCGCAAAAAAAATTCAATTATTTTTGAAAAAAATAGATACAATTCATCTAAACTTCAATTATTTTCATAAATGATAAAATTTCCATAAGAATTCAATTTATTTAGAATAGCATTTTCCAAAAAAATCAATTATTTAACAAAATTTGTATACAATTCTTCACAATATTTCAATTACTTTAACTAAAAATAACATTTTTCATGCGGAAACTCAATTATTTAACAAACTTTTTTAATAAAATTCTAAGCAAAAATTTAATTATTTTCATAAATAATAAAACTTATCAAAGAATTTCAATTATATTAAATATTATTTTAAATGAATTAATATAAAAATTCAATTATTTTCAAAAATAAAATTTTCCAGAAGAATTCATTTATTTAAATTTTAAAATAAAACTTTCATTATATTCATTATATTTATAAAAAAAATAATTATATAAAACAATGTTTATAAAATTCTTATGAAGAATTCAATTATTTTCAATTATAACAAAATTTGTCAATGAATTTCAATTCTTTTTAAACATTTTAATCAAATTTTGACGCAATAATTCAATTATTTTCAAAAATAATAAAATTCATCACAGGATTTCAATTATTTTTAATACAATTTTACAGGAATTGCACGATATGTGTAAATTTATTCTTAAAAATTTCAATTCAATTCCTCAAAAAAATCAATTATTTCAAAAAATGTTTTTTTTTAATTCTTTGGAAGAATTCAATTTTTTACAAAAAATATTCTAATTTTTCACAGGAATTCAATTATTTTGTAAATATTTTAAGAAAATTGTTCGAAAGAAATCAATTATCTTAAATGCAATTTTAATTAAATTTATTTGAAGTAATTAAATTATTCTTCTAAATTTTATTTTAAATTCTTCCCAAGAATTCAATTATGTCTATAAATGAAAAAATTATTCCCAAAAATTCAATTATTTTGAGGCATTTTAATAAAATTCTTGTAAAATTTAATTATTTTCTCATAAATAACAATATTCATCACAAGAATTTAATTATTTTTAAAAATAATAAATTTATTCCTGGAAATTCAATTATTTTAAAAAATTCTAATAAAATTGTTCGCAAGATTTCAATTATTTTCATAAATATAATAAAATGCTTTTTAAGAATTCAATTATTTTAAAAAAAATTTATAAAATACTACACAGACTTTCAATTATTGACAAAAATTCTAATAGAATTCTTTGTATATTTAACTATTTGCAAAAACTTTTCGAAATTCAATTATTTTCAATATCTAGTACCTATTTTCATAAAATTTCACAAAAGAATTCAATTATTTAAATAACAAATTGATAAAATTTATCCAAAATTAAATTATTTTCATAAATAATAAAATTTGGGCAGGAATTCAATTAATTTAGAATAGCATTTTTAAAAAAAATTTCGAAAAAATCAATTATTTAACAAAATTTTTATACAATTCTTCACAATAGTTCAATTATTACTTGAACTAATAATAACATTTTTCATGGAAATTCAATTATTTAAAAAAAATTTTAAATTAATAAAATTCTAAGTAAAAATTTAATTATTTTCATAAATAACAATATTCATCACAAGAATTCAATTATTTTTAAAAGTAATAAGTTTCTTCTTGGAAATTTAATTATTTTTGAAAATTCTAATAAAATTGTTAACAAGAATTCAATTATTTTCATAAATAGGTAATAAAATGCTTTTTAGAAATTGAATTATTGAAAAAAAAAATTTATAAAATAGCACACAGATATTCAATTATTGTCAAAAATTTTAATATAGTATTCTTTGTAAAATGAAATTGTTTTTAAAAAATTTTCGAAATTCAATGATTTTCAATATTTACTATATTTTCATAAAATTTCCAAACAGAATTCAATTATTTAAACAAAATTTTTGTCAAAATTTTCGTAATCGAATTTTAATTCTTTTCATGAATAATAGAAATTTCTCAGGAATTCAATTATTTAAATTCCATTTGAGAAAACATTAAATACTTAATTTAAGTAGAAAAATAATTTTAAGTGATTTTATTTAATTGAAATTAGTTTGTAAGCTTAATATCAATTATTTGTAGAAAATATCTACTGCTTTGATTCAAAAATATTGTTTTTTCGAATAATTATATTCAATTCAAACATATTTTCTGTTTTCATTGAAACAAAAAATATATTTAAAAATTTTTATAAAATTCTTTACGAGAATTAAATTATTTTTATGAATATTTTAATTTTTTCATGAATAATAAAATACGTTGCAGGTAAATTTAATTTATTAGCATCAGGATTAGAAAGAAGTAAATATTTTTGATGAAAATTAGGAAATAGTCGATGGAAAATAAAATACAGAATGGAATTTTTTATCAGTCTTATTGTGTTCGTCAAAGTTAAATTTTTCAATAGCGAAATCTAATAAAGAAATATTCTTCCTGGCAATGATAAAGAAAATGGATGATTTTCTTTTTTTTTTTTTTGATTGAACTCCTCTTCGAGTTCTTTAAACAAACTGTTGAGTCAATTTGGAAATAAACAAGACGTACGAGAATAAAGCGGTTGAATGAACTTGAAAAACTACTTTGAATCTAGAAACACGTTATTCAAGGATCTAATCACTTTCGACAATATTTAATTGATGGAATTATTTCTCACTCTTTTTGTTTTTTGTTGTTGAAAATCCTTGAAATATTTTTGTTGATATAGTGGCAGGTCAAGCCTACACTCTAGGCCAGGGACTAGGCTAGTCTATTTTTGCACATTTAGCTTATGGACAAAAATAATTCAACAGTGCTTTTCGATGTAGATGGTAAAATGAGATGGCAATTATATTTGATGAGTGAGAGAAGAGAAAAAAAATTTTCCTAATCTCCCAATTTTTCTATTCATTTTCAAATTCTTCGTTTTTATTTTTTAGTTTCACGAAAAAACCCTTCGAACTATTGAATTTTTCAGAAACAATTGAAAAAAGTAACATAGCAATATGAGCATATAATTGACAAAAATTTTTATTTCCTTAAACAATGTATAAAAATATACAAAAATGAAATTTTTACAAATAGACAAAATAATTCAAAAATTAAGTTTTAATTTTTTTTTTCTTTTTCTGAAAAATAGAATATAAAAAGTTTTCGCGAATATGTATTCACACGTGACCTCTGCACTTTGTTGAAGAAATGATACGCTGCGACAGATTGAGCCTTGAGTACCCCACCTGCCTTAGCGATCAATCTGACCGATAGAACGGTTATCCATTCGCCCACACGAACTTGCTCTGCTGCGTTATTTTTGAGTATTTTGGCCTTGGGTCTTGGCCAGAGAAAACTTTTGAAATATTGGAGAACGCTCACAAAATTTCGGCTCCTTTGCGTCTTTGAATTTTCTCATATCTCTCTCAAACAACATAAAATTACATCTTAAACGACTTGTGACAGCAGTGGCGACATCTTTCATTTTCTGCAGTTCTTCTAATTCTGCAATTAAAATTTAAAAAAAAAATAATTTTTTCCACTAGAAAATAAAGATTTTGTTATAAAATCTACTTAAAGAATTTTCCTCTTCTGGAAGAATTAGTTTGAATAAAAAAGAAAAAATGAGGTATTTTGATTTTTCAAGAGACTATTAACAGATATAATCTGACAAAAAAACATTTTTACTGTGTCAGGTACTTCCGGAGGGAACAGAAAGAAAAGACATTCGAAAGAATTCGTTTAAGCATTTCGCCACGTATTATTTAGAGAACTTGTCAAGATGTTGACAGTTTTTGTCCGAGAGCAACCTACGTCAGAAAAATAAAAACGAAGCACACAAAAAAAATACCTATGATTAATTATATCTCAGGGACATAATGAAACTGATTTTTAAGTATTTTTATTATTATTATTATTATTATTATTAAAAATTCTACTTGAATATAGTGTCAAAATTTGCGAAGTGAACCATCATTTTTCGATGGGCGAGTATTTGTTATGGTTTTAACATTTTTCTAAAATTGTATTTTTTCTTTATCATATGAGCAATTCCACGGTAAGTGATCTGAAGAATTTTGGATGATTTTAGCAATATTAATAATACTTTCTGAATTTGTTCCTTTATATGCATAGAATAAAAATGTACAAAAGTTTTTTCAAAATTTTCAAAATTTTTTGAGTTACCTCTTACTCAAAATTTTGGTCGGTTTTTCAAAAAAGGCATATAACTTTTTTGTTTGTTAACCGATTAAGACAATCTTTTTTGGAAAATACTCATAATAAGAAGCACTTTAAAGAAAAAAATAATAAAAAAAAAAAAAAAATTTTTTTGCCCGAAAAAAATTTAAAAAAATTTTTTGAATTCAAATTTTGAAAAAAATACCTTTTCGATTTGCAAAATTTTTTTTTGTAGTTATTGTGTATAAAGTAAAGAATGCTCCCTATAAATTTAATTATGGGACAACAATAACTTTTCGAGAAAAAAAATAAAATGTCCAGCGCGGCGTGTTTGGACTTTTGCAGTTTTCGAGTATGGCGGCGGTCTTGGGATCAATGACAGGTACAAGTTTCATTTCAAATCACTCTACAGGTCACAATTTTTTACCAAAACGATTTTTCTTTTCCTTTAAATCTTCTTAGTTAAATTCTTTATCGATCTTTCGAGTCCGATTTTTGAATGTTTTCTTTAAACATTTTTTTAATAACAATAAGTATTAAAAAATCATAAAATATATATTTTTTAGTTTCATTGATTAAGAAAATTAATCAATAAATCTATTATAATAATGTTTGAGTAATTCCAAGAGTAATTCTGATGTATGAAAAGAGTACTACAATTTATTAAATTGTTTAAACAATTAATTGTTGTTATTTTTTTCATAAACTGTACTTAAGCTAGAAATTTCTAGTTTTTTCTAAATACAATCGATTAAAAAATTAAAAACATAAATTGTTTAAGAATGGTTAAATAATACATTTTTAATTTTTGTATTATACTTAAGTGTTCAAGTTTTAAAAAATTGCAAAATTGAGAAAAAAACTATGAATTTCTAGTTTTAAGTACTGTAAATTGAAAAATTAACAAAATAATTTGTTTAAACAATGTTTAAATACCTAATTTTTAATTTTCTTTTATACTTAAATGTTTTAGTAACAAAAAAATGCACAATACAGAATAAACTAGAAATTTCTAGCCCTAAGAACAGTCTATGAAAAAAATAACAACAATTATTTGTTTAAACAATTTAATAAATTGTAATACTTTTTTCAAACATCAAAAACACTCAAACATTATTTTAATAGATTTTTTGATTAATTTTCTGAATTAATGTTGCTAAAAAAGATATATTTTACAATTTTTTTAATACTTATTGTTAATAAAAAAATGTTTAAAAACAAAAATTCAAAAATTGGGCTCAAGAGATCGATAGAGAATTTAAGTACGAAGATTTAAAGGAAAAGAAAAATCGTTTTGGTAAAAAATTGTAACCTGTAGAGAGATTTGAAACGAAAAAGTACATTTTTCGCCACTGTGTGGTGTTCAAAAATTCGCGCGATTTACATAATAGTTCCCTTCGGAGTTGTAAGATGTCACTGTCTTAACTGCGGATAATCTTGCTCGCTAATGACTTGCGTTTCGAACTCTATAAATACGTGAGGAAATGACTACAGTCTTTTTACGAATATTTCGTATTCTTTGAAGGTAAGTGGTACTTTTTGAAATTTTCCTTTGTGAATTTGCGTGTCTTATTGTTTTTATTTGATTTGTCAATCGAATTTAAATATTTAATTCGAAAGTTTTAAATAATTTACTTATAATTTTGTCTATTATTTTATTATTTTTTGGTTTATTAATATTACTTTTGACCTTTTTTCCGAATATTTTGTAAGATTCTTAAATTCTTTCTCTTCATCTTTAAAAAAATATTCTAAAATGCCGTTTACTAGATTCTGCTGTAACCCGTTGAATAAGCCTAAGCATGAGAGATATAAAAAAAATCTTCGACAAGTTTCAAAAGATCTTGCAAAAAAATTTGGAAGTCTTTCACGTGAGCAATATCTTTGTGAAAATTGCAGAAAATCTTTATCTCGAAAATCTCCCTCTTTATTAACAGCAAAAAATGTTAATAATCAAATGCAAAAAATAGATGCTAAAAATTATGATAATAATGATGATCATAGCGATGCTGAAATGGATGATATTCAAAATGTTTTAATCCCAGAAAATCTGGATGTCGAAATGGTACAGTTTCCTGCAGTGGATAAAGAGGCAGCATTTTCCTATTTAAATCAATTTTTAATGATTTTAAATGAACCTCAAATCGAATCTAAAAATACCTACACGGTATCTGAAAAAAAAGAGTTAATAAAAAAGATTACTTATGTTTTAGAAAAAAAATTTTTTGATCTTGATGAATCCATTAATAAGGAAAATGACGACATTGTAAAACATCTAAAAGAAAAATTTAAAGAATCTGAAGCAGATAAGTGTCTTCAATTAAAAATTTTAACAATTTTACCAAAAACTTGGACAATTCAAAGAATTGAAGAAACATTTGAGTGTTCAAATCGGATGTCAAGAAATGCCAAAAATTTAATCTCTGCAAATGATTTTTTAGCTACTCAAAAACCTGTATCAAGAAAACAGCTTCCTGTAGAAACAAAAACTTTAGTCCAAAAGTTTTATAAAAAAGATGACAACAGTCGTATTATGCCAGGTAAGAGAGATTATGTTACAGTTAAGGATCATAATGGAAAAAAAATTAAGGAACAAAAGCGATTAATGATGTGTAATCTTAAGGAATTACATAAATTGTTTAAAGCATCTCATCCTGAACAACCAATAGGATTTTCAAAATTCGCTGAATTAAGACCGAAGGAGTGCATATTAACAGGAGGGAGTGGAACGCATACTGTTTGCGTCTGCACTCTTCATCAAAATGTAAAATTAATGTTTATGGGTGGGAAAATTAATGAATTAGCCCTTAGCGGTGATCTTGAATTTCCCACGTACCAACACTGGATAGCACAATCAATTTGCAACCCAGCACAAGTAGAATGCTACCTTCAAACTTGTTCTTCATGTCCAGGAGATGAAAAATTAAAAGCCGATTTATTGTCAGCTTATTCGAAAAATAATATTGAAAATGTCACCTTTAAACAATGGATTCAAGTAGATCGCTCTAATCTCGAAACCATTATAAAATCCACTGAAGAGTTTGTTGACTATTTAGCCCAAGAACAAAAAAAACTGATTTTGCACAGTTTCATTGCGAAAGAGCAGAATAAATTTCTTGATGACGCCAAATCTAATTTAAGTGATGGCGAATTATTAGTAATTTGCGACTTTGCTGAAAATTATTCTTTCGTAGTCCAAGATTCTACTCAGAGTTATCATTGGACGAACAATCAAGCTACTGTTCATCCATTTGTAGCATATTACATGAATAATGAAAAAGAATTGCAGCACATTAGTTTTGTCGTAATTTCTGAAATTTTAGAACACAATACTATTACTGTCCATTTATTTCAGAGAAAATTAATTAATTTTTTAAGAGTAAATATCAATACGCAATTAAAAAAGATTGTCTATTTCTCCGATGGATCAGCAGCTCAATACAAAAACCGAAAAAATTTTGTAAACTTAACACATCACAACACAGATTTTGGATGTGACGCTGAGTGGCATTTCTTTGCAACATCGCATGGAAAAGGTCCTTGCGATGGAGTCGGAGGTACACTCAAGAGAGCTGCTGCCCATGCTAGTTTGCAAAGACCATTTGAAAATCAAATTATAAATGCGAGAGACTTATTTACGTTCGCTCAGAGCTTGGAAAAAATTAATGTTGCATTTTGTACACATGCAGAATATTTAGAAGAAGAACGTATTCTAAAAGCAAGATTTGAAAAATCGGTTACTATTCCCGGTACACAAAAACTGCATGCTTTTATTCCAATTTCTACAACTGAGATTTCAGTAAAACAATTTTCCAACTCAACTACAGAATCACGACGGTTAAAAATCATAAAATCATAATTTCTTTAATAGACACTGATCACAAAACCTCCGCCATACTCGAAAACTGCAAAAGTCCAAACACGCCGCGCTGGACATTTTATTTTTTTTCTCGAAAAGTTATTGTTGTCCCATAATTAAATTTATAGGGAGCATTCTTTACTTTATACACAATAACTACAAAAAAAAATTTTGCAAATCGAAGAGGTATTTTTTTCAAAATTTGAATTCAAAAAATTTTTTAAAATTTTTTTCGGGCAAAAAATTTTTTTTTTTTTTTTTATTATTTTTTTCTTTAAAGTGCTTCTTATTATGAGTATTTTCCAAAAAAAATTGTCTTAATCGGTTAACAAACAAAAAAGTTATATGCCTTTTTTGAAAAACCGACCAAAATTTTGAGTAAGAGGTAACTCAAAAAATTTTGAAAATTTTGAAAAAACTTTTGTACATTTTTATTCTATGCATATAAAGGAACAAATTCAGAAAGTATTATTAATATTGCTAAAATCATCCAAAATTCTTCAGATCACTTACCGTGGAATTGCTCATATATAGAGTAGAAAAATGTTACTCGCCCATCGGAAAATGATGGCTCACTTCACAAATTTTGACACTAATATATATAGAAAAATTTCGAATTACCTTCTAAATTAATTTTTCGAATTAAAATCTTCGCTGCAACCACATTGTGATGATACATCCAGAAATAATTAAACTGGACCTGCAAAAAGTATTTTCAAATGAAAATAATTATTACATTAAATAATAATTGTTATATAATAGATGAACATACCAATAGAAAATTTTCACTTTAGTGGAATGTCGAAATGAATTGTAAGGTTTAATTTGAATTTCCGTATGTGTTTGAAAGTGTTGCAAAATATCACGAGCACTAGAAGAAAAAACAAAGAATATGAAAATATACTTTAAAGTTTAGAAGAAAAACAATTACAATGTTCTTAATATTAATAATTGACACATTAATGTTATAATTTGGTAAAATACAATATACAAACGATAAATAAACACGAGTTGCTCTTGAAAGTCATCCAAAATTGTTTTCTTTGCTTTGCAGAAGATTATATACTTTTAAATACAAACTGCGTATTAAAACATTTATACTATTTTGTAAATTATAGAATTTAGTGAAATGAACAAAAAAAAAACATTTGAATTTGTAGATTTAACAGAAGGCAAAAATAACGCGTGAAAGCAAAACAGTATGTATATAATAAAATTAAAAATGAAATTTCTTATTATTGACTTTAGGTCAATTTTATTATGTTAACCCATAAAATTCTATTGAACTAAGGGGAAGGACCTTTCTTCTTGGAAGAAAAACAGGTTGATGTCATTTTGACAAGTTACAGCAACGAATAATGTTTATTCAAGTTGACATGCTCACGAAATGTTATAAAATGGATCTATTTTCGTATTAATGTTGATCACTTATTTCATTTGGAATTTATTTATATATAGATTTAAAATTAATACGATAGATCTGTAAGGTAAATAATCTTTTGAAAATAATAACCATAAAAATTCGACTATAAATAGACTGTTTTGACTATTCATATTTATTTTGAGATTTCAAATTTTAAAAAATTAACCTCGTAGATACTAAGTTACATAAAAATCCAACTATTTTCTTAAAATTTGTTCGACATATTGATAACCGACATTTAAAAATTTGAAAATTTGACTGCAGATGCGTACTAAGCGACCTTAAAACACTCTAAATATTAAGCTTCATAAAAATCCTTCTGGTTTCTTTAAATTTGTCCGCCGTATTGGATCCGCCATTTTGAATTTTAAAAATCTGACTTCAGATTCATAATCAACGCTCGAGAATCTAACTCAATTCTATTATTTTTTATGAACTGTTAACAACATAGATTTTTAATAGGATGCTGCTGAACAACATCCCGAAGAATAGAAAATTTTTATTGTAATTTTTAAGAGCTTTTAAATAAAAGTAACCACAGCCGGAAACCAGCCTCATAAATGTCATAAAAAGACGTTTTAATTTAATTAAATTCAATTTAATTATTTTTTATAGACTGATCACAACCTAGGTGGTAGCTGGAATGTTGCTGAACAACATCTTGAAGGATAGAAAATTTAATTGTAATTTTTAAGAGTTTTATAATAAAAGTAACCACAGCCGGAAACCAGCAGAAGATCATAATTGTCATAAAAACACGATAAGATTAAATTCTTTTTAATTTTATTATTTTTATGGACTGCTAACATCCTAGTTGGTAGCTAAGATGTTGCTGAACAACATCCTAAAGAATAGAAAATTTAATTGCAATTTTCAAGAGCTTTTAAATAAAAGTAACCACAGCCGAACACGCAGAATATCATAAATGTCATAAAAAGACGTTTAAATTTAATTCCATTCAATTATATTATTTTTTGTGGACTGCAAACAACCTAGGTGGTAGCTGGAATGTTGATGAACAACATTCTGAAGGATAGAAAATTTAATTGCAATTTTTAAGTGCTTTTAAATAAAAGTAACCACAGCCGAACACTAGCGGATGATGATAATTGTCATTAAAAGACGTTTAATTTTAATTCAATTCAATTTAATTATTTTTTGTCAACTGCTAACAACCTAGATTGTTGTTAGGATATTACTGAACAACATCCTGAAGGATAGAAAATTTTATTGCAATTTTTAAGTGTTTTTAAATAAAAGTAACCACTTTTTCCACAATGCTAACAGAAGTGACTATCAAAATCATGTGCTTTATTTTTTATCATACTTTTTGTAGCTTTAAAGATGTCAGGGATTAATGTTTTGAAAATTATCTGGTTCAGTCGAAAGATTATTTGAATATGAATTTAGAATTTGTCGGAAAAAACCAGACCATGATAATTTCAATGTAACCCAAACTAAAAGTTTCGAATAGATTTTAAAAATGCAGAAATATGCGGCAAACGTAATTACAACTATAATTATGGTTATAAGTGCTGTAACTAAAATACTGTCGTATTGAGATTTTTAATTACGAACATATTTACAGTCGCATTTACAGACATTGCAATAATATGTAAAAATAAAGTTTACTAACCTACGATGATTGGAGACAGCAACTAGAGCATAGCGTGAATTAAATGATTTCACGTCAACGCTACCATACGATGAAAATAATTCTGCAATCTAAATGATTTCAATAATTATAAAGACTTTAATGGAATAGACAACCATTTTTAAAATGCATTGTTCCTAGTGACTGTATTTTTAAATACCTCAGAAACGCAGAATGTTTTTGAACCTTGTGATTGAACAACAAGCCATTGAGGTCTCCTTGAAATTGGATCAGGTCCTCCAAAATTCTACAATTTTTTCATAATAGATTATGCAAATGAGGCAATTGAAATTAAATTTAAAGTTGAAGTCTCAAATTATGCTCTCAAAATTAAATTAAATTACAAACTTTTTAGAAATGTAAAACAATTAGTTTCTTACCAAAAACGGTACATTTCCTCGAATAATATTTATACAATTGCTAAATGACTTTACTCCATTTAAAATTTCAATATTAGTCATCGGTTTGTATTGGCTGCCTCTAATATAGAAAAGAAAAGAATGATGTTATATTTACTTTAACGAAGCAGAAAAATTTTATAGAATAATGAAAAAAAAAATTTTATTTAAAATTTTCCACTAAAGTATTTAATGAATTTTCTTACTCTCCACGTTTATTTGCAGCAAATACATGTGACAATTTTATGAAACAAAATCCGGCGCAATACGAATCCCATCCTGCGTCATGAAATTTATCCTCATCTGGAAAGAATGTTTTAATAACTAAAATTTTTTATTTTTAATTTAAAAACAAGAGGTGTTACCATTTCTAAAAAACGTTTGTGATCTTATATTCGGCGAGTGTAATGAGAGAAATCTTCCCTTCTCATTTTTAAAATAATAATACAAAGTGCTGAGCGCATTCGATGAGAATTTATCTAAAGGAGAAAAAAATTTATTAGAATATATAAAAATTGTAATTCTTATATGAGGTAAATAAATATTTTAGTAATAGTTCAACACACCTTCCTTTGGTAAAACTTTCTTTAGCTCATAACTGATATATTTTGTATCGAATACTGTTGGAAAAAGTTGATGAATATTCTTCTTGAAAGTGGAGTATTTCTCTAAAGAAAAATAATAAAATATAATTTTTTTTTTTTTTTTGATAATAAATAATGATTTCAAAATAATTTTTACTTTAACAAATAAACTCACTTGGTAAGGGTTTATAAAATTGTTGATGCATATACATCAAGTCAACTAAACTGTTGTGTCCCACAATTGGTTTTTTTAAATCAACAAGAAGTTTAAAAACTTTAGAAAAACCAATGTAGTAATTCAATAATTTCTCCTCAAGTTCTCCTTTTTCCCTTAATTCAAATTCTTTTCTTTGTTCTTTCGTTACTTTAATAACACTCACCTAAAAAGAAAACAATGCATTAAATATTCACGATTCTTAATTTATTTCATAAAATTATATAAATTATACAAAAAAAAATTATTTACTTTCTTCTTTCCAGAATACGTCCAAATATCTTGAAATTGATTTCTAAATTCTTTTTGCATAAGATACTGTAAAAATGGTGATTCAGAAATAATTTCCAATACATCAAATGGTTCAGTCTTTTTAATTAACCAATCAGCAACTGTATTGCGAGAATTTTTCAAATCATCTGCATCACGATTGCAAAGTAATCGTTCTAAATTTTGCATTAAAATATCCTGTTGTAAATTATTTTGCAAATCGACTTCATCCTCTTCATTTAAGTATGATATCCCATCGTAGGCAAACTGATCATGATATTTAAAAATATAATTAAAATTTATAATTTTTAAAATACGATTACTATTTTTGCAGACTTTGCACTCGATAATTAATTTTTAAAAAAGAAAAAAGTATCTTTTATACTAAAAAAAAGTAGTAAAAAAAGTAGCTATCAAAAAATTAAACTTGACGACCAAAAAACTAGTTTTAGACACTTCACAAAACTGACAAAAATTCCATTCTATATTTTAATTTCTTGACTTTTTCAATAATTTTCATCAAAAATAATTACTTCTTTCTTATCCTGCTAATAAATTAAATTTACCTGCAACGTATTTTATTATTCATGAACGAATTTAAATATTTGAAAAATAATTAAAATCTTGCGAAGATTTTTATAAAAATCTTTAAAGCTGTCTCTTGACTCAATTTATGCAAATTATAATTTAAATAATTAAATTCCTGAGAAATTCCTATTATTCATGAAAAGAATTCAATTATTACAATGATTTTTACAAAAACTTTTTTAAATAATCGAATTCTGTTTGGAAATTTTAAGAAAATATAGTAAATATTGAAAATCATTAAATTGCAAAAAGTTTTTAACAATAATTAAATTTTACAAAGAATTCTATTAAATTTTTTGAGAATAATTAAATGTCTGTGTGGTATTTTATTAAATTTTTTTTAAAATAATTGAATTCGTTAAAAAGCATTTTACTATTTACGAAAATAATTGAATTCTTGCGAACTATTTTATTAGAATTTTCAAAAATAATTGAATTACCAAGAAGAAATTTATTATTTTTAAAAATAATTGAATTCTTGTGATGAATATTGTTACTTATGAAAATAATTGAATTTTGCAAAGAATTTTATTAAAGTGCCTCAAAATAATTTAATTTTCGGAATAATTTTGTTATTTATCGACATAATTGAATTCTTGGGAAGAATTTAAAATAAAATCTAGAAGAATAATTCAATTACTTTAAAAAAAAATTTAATTTAAATTGTATTTGAAATAATTGATTTCTTTCGAAGAATTTTATAAAAATATTTGAAAATAATTGAATTCCTGAGAAGAATTTTATTATTTTTTTAAATAATTAAATTTTTCCAAAGAATTATAAAAATAATTTTTTACAATAATATTTAAAATAATTGATTTCCTTCGAAATATAATAAATATTATAAAAATATTATTTTAAATAATTAAATTCTTGTGGAAAATTTTAGTTGTGAAAATAAATTAATTTTTCTGTTAATTAATTAAAAATAGTATTAAAAATAATTAAAATTCTTCGATGAGTTTCTTTATTTATAAAAATAATTGAATACTTACTTAGAATTTTATTAAAAATTTTTTTAAATAATTGAATTTTGCAAAGAATTAAAAAAAACACTTTTTTTTAAATAATTAATTTTTTCGAGGAATTGAAATTAAATTTTTAAGAATAAATACATTTCTCGAGCAATTCCTGTAAAATTGTATTAAAAATAATTGAAATCCTGTGATGAATTTCATTATTTATGAAAATATTTGAATTTTATTAAATTTTCAAAAATAATTCAATTCCTGAGAAGAATTATATTATTTATGAAAATAATTAAATTATTAAGAAAAATTTTGATATTTTTAAAAATAATTGAATTCTTTATAAGAATTTTATAAACATTGTTTTAAATAATTATTTTTTTCGAAATATAATAAATATTGTGAACATTTTATTTTAAATAATTGAATTCTTGTGAAAAATTTTATTTATAAAAATAATTGAATTTTTCTATTAATTAATTTAAAATAGTATAAAAAATAATTGAATTTCTTCAATAAGTTTTATTATTTATGAAAATAATTGAATTCTTGCCTAGAATTTTATAAAAAAATTTTTTAAATAATTGAATTTCCATAAAAACTGTTATTATTAGTGAAAGTAATTGAATTATTGTGAAGAATTGTATAAAAATGTTGTTAAATATTTGATTTTTTTGAAATTTTTTTAAAAATGTTATTCTAAATTTATTGAATTCCAGTGGAAATTTTATTATTTATGAAGACAATTGAATTTTGGATGAATTTTATCCACTTTTTTTTTAAATAATTGAATTTTTTTGCGAAATTTTATGAAAATACTAGATATTGAAAATAATTGAATTTCGATAAGTTTTTATAAATAATTAAATTTTACAATGAATTCTATTAGAATTTTTGACAATAATTGAATGTCTGTGTGGTATTTTATAATTTTTTATTGTTGTAAATAATTGAATTTTTAAAAAGCATTTTATAACTTATGAAAATAATTTAAATCTTGCTTACAATTTTATTAGAATTTTTTTAAAATAATTGAATATTCTTGACAATTATTGTTATTATTAGTGAAAGTAATTGAACTATTGTGAAGAATTGTATAAAAAATGTTTGTAGATGAGTGCAAAGCTTGCTTTTGTTACAAGAAATTTTAGTATTTTAATGCAACAATATTATTGAAATAATTTGAAGAATAACAAACCAAACTTACTTTATTGAAATCGAAGTTATAAATGGATAAAAATTCCAGAGATGAAATTTGCCAGACAAAATGTCTATTTTTTGATGGAATTGAACGAGGTAAGAGATAAAAACTAAATGTCTCGGCACTATATGTATTTTGTTCACGAATATGTCGAAATGCAGTGAGACCAAATTGAATAATAATAAACGGTTTAATGTTATTCTTTAATTTTTCATAACGTTCATTTGGCGAATCAAAGAGGCTGAAAAAGAATTTTAAAAATTATTTTATTGCTGAAATAAAAAAGGCGAAATTATTTTTTCATCGAATTAATCGCTCATATAATATTTTTACAGTTCGATAATAATATATTTGTTGTATAGTATTTTTTAATGGAACAAAATCGGGGAATAAATAAATAATAACTGTTGTTCTTGAATAATTGATGCTTTATTCAATTAAAAAATTCAACTAACTTCAAAAGAATAAAAATTAAAATATTTTAAAAAACTAAGTTCTTTTCAAATTTTTCCCTGAATTTTCAGACCTGTGGTAACCCAGATTTAAAAAAAATTATTTTAAGAAACAATTTTTAGGCTAAATACCTATTATGCGCTTAGTTAATAGGTTATATTTGACTATTTTTGAAATTAATAGTCGAAATAGAAAATCAGTACCTAAAAATTGCATACTTTGACATTTTCTTATATCACTTATAATTAATAATTATATATCTTAAAGTTTAGAATTCTATCCATTGCTTTCGGTGTTACCAACAGAAAATTACTATATTCAGTGCTCTAGGAACTTTCTGTCGGAGATTTTTAATTTCTTGTACCTAATGTTCTCAGCTAATTTTGTTGAAAACAAAACTATTAGCAGATACTATTTTTTACCACTCCTTATAAATATTTTTTTATAACTATTCTCCCAAATGTTATTTTTATATATGAAAATAATCAAACTTTTAATTTACATTGTGAATTTTGATGATTTTTGATGATTTTGATCATAACAATAAGCAGGCCTCTATTTGAAATGCTTCAAGAGAAATTCCCCAGATTGGATAGTAAAAAGAAAATATTTTTATTTAAAAAAAAAATTGTTTACAAATAAATTATGTTAATTTATAAATTATAAATTTCAATTTTGTAATGGAGAAGAAAAATATTTGAAACACACAATTTAATACATTTTTTAAAAGAAAATAAATTAAAAACTCAAAACTAACCTCTCTTTTACGAAGAAATCTGTTTTTACACCGCTAAATTCAGTGTCAATTGAAAAAAATGTGGCATTTTTTAAAGTCTCTTCAATTTTAGGATATAATGCCTCAAAATTTTGATCAGTCACTTCAATCATTTTTGTTTATTTTGTCTAAGAGGGAAGAATAAATTAATAAATATACACGCAGTTATAGCACATGATTAATATAATAATATAGCAGAAGACTTTTTTGGGTTTTATGTTCACACATGCGTAATACCTACATTATAAATAAGTATAAAACGTATAAAATCAAGAAAAAAAATAAAGAAATTGGAAAATAAAATTATTGATTTTAAATTATTTCTCTATATAAAAAAGATAATATTGAAAAATTTATGTGTAATTCCGGCCAACTTTTGTCATATTACTTTATACATATGTCTGTTCTTTTTAATATGCGCTCATCTATATTCTTCAAAATTATAATCAATTTCTTTAAAACGATTTAATTATAATATCAAAAAATAAACGAAATTCAATTATTTTCATAAATAATAAAATTTACACTAGAATTCAATTAATTTAGAATAGCATTTTTAATAAATTCCAAAAAATCAATTATTTAACAAAATTTTTATACAATTCTTCACAATAATTCGCAATTACTTTCACTACTAATAATAACATTTTTCATGGAAATTCAATTATTTAAACAAATTTTTGATAAAATTCTAAGCCAGAATCTAATTATTTTCATAAGCAATAAAACTCATTGAAGAATTTCAATTATTTTTAATACTATTTTAAATTAATTAATCGAAAAATTCAATTTTTTAAAACATAAAGTTTTCCACTATAGATATTATGAAGAATTCAATTATTTACAAAAATAAAAAATTTTTTCACGGAAATTCAATTCGTTTTAAACATTTTAATAAAATTTTTCGCGATAATTCAATTATTTTCATAAATAATAAATTCTTCTCAGGAATTCAATTATTTTCAAATATTTTCATAAAATTCTTCGAAAGGAATCAATTATTTTAAATACAATTTTAATAACATTTTTTAAATAATTCAATTATTCTTTTAGATCTTAATAAAATTCTTCTCAAGAATTCAATTATTTTATTTTAATAAAATTATTTGCAAAATTCAATTATTTTCATAAATAACAATATTTATCACAAGAATTCAATTATTTTTAAAAGTAATTTTCTTCATGGAAATTCAATTATCTTCATAAATAATAAAATTCTTCTGAGGAATTCAATTATTTTCAAATATTTTAATAAAATTTTTCAAAAGGATTCAATTATTTTAAATAGAATTTTAATGAAATTATTGAAATAATTTAATTATATTTTTAGATTTTAATAAAATTCTTCCCAAGAATTAAATTATTTACATAAATAATTCTTCGAAAGAATTCAATTATTTCAAGGCATTTTAATAAAATTCTTTGCAAAATTCAATTATTTTCATAAATAATAAAATTATTTTCATGAATTCAATGATTTTCAAATATTTTAATAAAATTCTTCGAAAAGAAATCAATAAATTATTTTAAATTCAATTTTTATTAAATTTTTGGCAATAATTTAATTATATTTTTAGATTTTAATAAAATTCTTCCCAAGAATTTAATTATTTGCATAAATAATTCAAGAATTCAATTATTTTTAGGCATTTTAATAAAATTCTTTGCAAAATTCAATTATTTTCATATAAATAACAATATTCACCACAAGAATTTAATTATTTTTAAAAGTAATTTTCTTCATGGAAATTCAATTATATTTAAAAAAATTCTAATAAAATCGTTTGCAAGAATTCAATAATTATATTTTCATAAATAATAAAATGCATTTTAGGAATTCAATTATTTTTGAAAATATTTAATAAATTACCACACAGACATTCAATTTTTGTCAAAAATTTTAATGTAAATTATTTTAAAACATTTTTTACAATTTAATGAAAAATACAGGAAAATAAAATATAATATAGAATGGATTTTTTGTCAGTTTTGTGAAGTGTTTAAAACGAGTTTTTTTGATCATCAAGTTTAATTTTTCGATTGCAACTATTTTTACTACTTTTTTCAGTTTGTAAGCTACTTCTACTTTTTTAAAATTAATTATCGAGTACGAAGTCTGTAATTATAAAATTTTTTCTAAACATTTTTTCTAAACGAAAAAATGTCAAAATTACAAAAATAAACCAAGTTCAGATGAAGAAAAAGATGAATTACCGGCAATAGAAAGGTCGTGGGCTCGTATCCCACCATGCTACCGTTTTTTCTGAGTTCTTTGATAATTTTGAAATTATTAATTAATTTCGAAAATATTTTTCAAATTAAGCAGGTTTCTGTATTAGGGCAGCTGCGTGCTGTCGATATACATTGAAGCCCATGAGCTTATCGAGATTTATTTAAGATATTTAATTTATTTGTGTAGATTGATTCGGGAAAATTGTTAACTTCTTCAAATTTAATCTTCAATTATAAATAACATTAAAAAAGAAATAAAATCTCATCATTTTGTATAATTACTAAATGTAATAGGCTTCGTCCATAAATTACGTCACACTTTTTAGGAGGGGAGGGGTTCTATGAAAATGTGACTAATTGTGACAAATAGGGGGGGGGGGTGACCATTTATTTTGTTATGTCACACTTTATACTCTATTTATTATAATGAGAAAATTGTAATAATAAATAAAAATATCAAATATATTTCTTGTTTTTAAAATATTAAAAAATGTTCATATTAATAAATAATACATTGATCTAATGTAAAAATTGAGAATAATGTTATTTTGTATTAATCGCATCAGCTGTACATTTTATTATCTATTATCTATTACCATCTGTATATTTGCTGATAAAAAATTATTTATATATAGATATAAAATTTCATTGTATCATATAGAATAAATATTCTAAAAAATCTTAGTTTATAATTCATTTTTTCCATATTATAAATTTTTTAAATAAAAGTTCCAAAGAAATATAATTAAAAATATAATTAAAAATTTTTAAAATATGAATGAAATATTTTTTCTACGTTAAGAATTCATATATATTATTTGATTGTCACACATCAGTAAATCTGACATTTTTAGTAAATTATGTTTGTTATTTGTCATCCGACACATTTATGAATAGAATATATAACTCGAAAATTTTTTGGTAATAAGTTTTATATATGGCAACACTGTAGAAATATCTGAAAACTTGGCAGCTTGTTGTAGTCACAACAGTATATGAGTGAATGTAGTTACGTATCTATCGAGTGTTAATGTTTTTTAAAACTATATGTATAATATTAAAACTTTAAATTTTCCCGCATTTTATAAAAATATTAAATTTTAATACATCACCGAACGGTAATTATGCTTTTTTATTATTTGTTTTATTTAATACAGATTCAAATAGTTTTAATATAAAAATAAAATGAAATGTGTTCTAAGAAAATATAGTTATCTTTGTATATTAGATATTTTACCGAGAATTTGATTCATTTGTAAAAGAACGTAAGTTTTATTATTGTTATAAGATTAAATAAACTTTGGATAAATTAAAGTTTCTGAATTTTTAACTAAAGAAAAAGTGTTTCTTTAATAATTATGTTATTAAAAATTATTTATTAAAAATTATTATTTAAAATTTATATTACTTCATTTATGGTTTATTTATATTATGTTTAAAAATATTAATAGAATATCGGAGTTAATAAGATGGCCAAGGAATTTATGGAAGATGTTTCACAAACTTCAACATCATCAACAGCGGTACCGACAATGTCTGTTGGTACAACAACTGTAGCATCATCAATTTCAAATTTGCCAACAGTTTCAACAAATACTGAATCAATAAATTCTACAAACAGTGCATTGCAAAAAATTGATGATTCTAAAGAAATGAAATCAGAATCATTGGAACAAATTGAAACCTCAAGGAATATGTCATGGGCTCCACCAATTACGTCAGATGTAATCACGACACAGCCATCACGATCAGTTTCTTCGAAATTAGACTTAGTTGAATCATCTGAAAAAAATGACAACCCAAATAATAATAAGTCATCATCAATGTTTTCAATTAATATAGAAATAAAATCAAATAATGATAGTAACAAGATTACTGAAATTGAAATGAAATCACTAGTAAAGGAATTAAGAAAAGCAAAAAAGATTGTAAAGAATTTATTCTCAACAGAAGAAGAGAAGAATATTAAATTAACAGAGTCATTAGAAAATATTTTCAGTTTTGTCATTAAAACACGGACGAAAATGACAAAACAACAGGCAACATTAATAAATGACGTATTAAGGAGTATTTTAAAAAGACGAAGAAAACTTGAAATGATTCCATCTGGTTGGATTTTTTATTTTCTGACAATTATCATGTTATTAAGAATGGTTATTATTTATACATCTAAATTCAAAAGAATTAATTCAATTTGTCACTATTCAATAAATTATTCTTCTAATATTAGATAATTTTTTGTTTAATTCCAGTTTTGTGACATTTTTTCCACTGTTCAAGTCATCAAGTCTGGATTAATATTTTCAAAAATATTTCTCCTTACAATCGATTTATTGGGATGTGTTTTTACAATTCTAATAATGATGTCATTTTGTTGGAAGTCACCAGTACAAGCAATTGTGAGTATTTTATTATTCGTTTTATTTACTATCATTTTTTCAGACAAAAAAAAGTATACAATAATACTTAACCTCAGGGCGAACAAAAATCATACTATAATTATCTATGTAAAAACTAAAATTTCCATCATTTTTTGCAAAAATCTTTATTAACACTGCAAATATAATTCGATAGAAAACCGGAAAGTCAAAAATTAAATCTTCAATAACTTCTGGCATGATAACTTTTTCAATGCTTTGAATTTGTGCTTAAAAACTCTGCATATTGTCAATTTTAAAAAGATTTTTAATAAACAAATAGGCTCTCCAATATACTCAAGTAAACATTAATTAAAATTTTTATACAACAAAATAATTCAATTACTTTCACTACTAATAACATTTTTCATGGAAATTAAATTATATAAAAAATTTTTTAATAAAATTCTAAACAAGAATTCAATTGTTTTCATAAATAATAAAACTCATCGATGAATTTCAATTATTTGTAATACTATTTTAAATTAATTAATAGAAAAATTCAATTATTTTTACAAATAAAATTTTCCACAAGAATTCAATTATTTGAATTAAAAATTAATTATTTAAAGCAATGTTTATAAAATTCCTATGAAGAATTCAATTATTTTCAAAAATAACATTATTATTTATGAAAATAATTGAATTCTTGTAAACAATTTTATTAGGATTTTTTAAAATAATTGAATTTCCATGAAAAAAATATATTACTTTTAAAAATAATTGAATTCTTGTTAAGAATTTTATAAAAATTTAAAAAAATAATTGAATTATTTGACAAATTTAATTAAAATTGTATTTAAAATAATTGACTCCTTTCGAAGTATTTTATTAAAATATTTAAAAATAATTGAATTGTTCCTAAGACTGTTTTTAAAATTTTCAAAAATAATTGAATTTCCAAGAAGACATTTGTTACTTTTAAAAATAATTGAATTCTTGTGGAAAATTTTATTTGTGAAAATAAATGGATTTTTCTATTAATTAATTAAAAATATAGTATTAAATTTAATTGAAATTCTTCGATGAGTTTTGTTATTTATGAAAATAATAAAATAATTGAATTCTTGCTTAGAATTTTATTAAAATTTTTTTTAAATAATTGAATTTTGCAAAGAATTAAAAAAAACACTTTTTTAAATAATTGATTTTTTTAGAGGAATAGAAATTAAATTTTTTTAAATAATTACATTCTTGAGCATTTCCTGTAAAATTGTATTAAAAATAATAAAAATATGAATAATTCTTGAGAAGAAGTTTATTATTTATGAAAATAATTGAATTGTTGAGAAAAATTTTATTAAAAGTTATTGAATTTAAAATAATTGATTTCGAAGAATTTTCGAAGAATTTTATTAAAATATTCGAAAATAATTGAATTCCTGAGAAGAATTTTATTATTATTGAAAATAATTGAATTATGGCAAAAAATTTTATTAAAGTGTTGAAAAATAATTGAAATTCTTCGATGAGTTTTATTATTTATGAAAATAATTGAATTCTTGCTTAGAATTTTATCAAAATTTTTCTTAAATAAGTGAATTATTCTTTCAGATTTTAATAAAATTCTTCCTATGCAAGGATTCAATAATGTCGTTAAATAACAAAATTATACCGAAAATTCAATTATTTTGAGGCATTTTAATAAAATTCTTTGCAAAATTCAATTATTTTTAAAAGCATTAAATTTCTCCTTGGAAATTTAATTATTTAAAAAAATTTTAATAAAATCATTCGCAAGAATTCAATTATTTTCATAAATAATAAAATGCTTTTTAGGAATTCAAGTATTTTTTAGAAATTTTTATTAAATACCACACAGATATTTGATTATAGTCAAAAAATTTTAATTCATTCTTTGTAAAATTTAACTGTTTTTTAAAATTTCTCTCAATTCAATGATTTTCAATATCTACTATTTTCATAAAATTTTGCAAACAGAATTCAATTATTTTAAACATTTTTTGTAAAAATCTTCGTAAGAATTCAATTTATTATTCTCATGAATTTAATTATTTAAATTAGAATTTACATAAAATTGGTCGAAATAAATGAATTCTTTAAAACATTTTATAAAATTCTTCGCAAAAATCAAATTATTTTTTTAAATATATTTAAATTCTTTCATGAGGAATAAAATACATTGCAGGTTTATGCAGGGATTCAATTATTTTTGTAATTTATAAAATTCTGCTTTGGAATTGAATTATTCTCATAAAGTAGAAAACTTATCGCAGAATATTAATTATTTTTAATGCAATTTTCATTCAATTGCCTGAAAAATGTAATTATTTAAAAAAAATTTATTAATATTCGTTGAAAGAATTAAATTATTTGAAAATTTGTTGGTAAAATTCTTTATAAGAATTCAATTTTTAGAAACATTTAATTATTTAATAAATGATTTAATTTCGTATTTAAATAATTGAATTCTAATAGAATTTTCTAATAAAAATTGATTTAAAAATGAATTTCAGTTAGAATTTTAGATAATAATAATAATTGAATATTAAAAGCTTTATAGAAAGAATTTTTAAAAATAATTAAATTTTGACAAATATTAATTTTAATTAACAATTCTGTACTACAGTTAATTCTTTTGACAAAGTTTGATGGACATTTTGTTTTTGAAATTATTTCTAGTTTTTATTTACTAATTATATTTAATTGAAGAATTTCCGAATAATAGAAATTACGTAAAATTAAAATATATCCTATAATTGATGGATTTTAATATTCTCAAAGAACTTTTTCAAAAATTATTAAAAATAATTTATTTAAAGAAGAATATTGTTTTCATGAACAATTTTATTTTATAAAAAAAAGTACTTTGAGAGAGACTCTTCATTGGGAATATGATTTTTTGGGAAAAGTGACCTCCCTACCCAAGACATTCAGTTATTGTTAAAAATTTTAATAGAATTCTTTATAAAATTTAATTATTTTTAAGAACTTTTCGTAGTTTAATGATTTTCAATATCTACTATTTTTATAGAATTTCCAAACAAAATTCAAATTATTTAAAAAATTTTGTGTAAAAATCTTTGTAAGAGTTCAATTCTTTTCATAAATAATAGAAATTACTCTGGAATTGAATTATTTAAATTAAGAATTTGCATAAAATTAGCCGAAAGAAATCAATTCTTTAAAAATTTTCATAAAATTCTTATCGCAAGAATTAAATTATTTTTATAAATGTTTAAAATTCTTTCATGAATAATAGAATTTGTTGCAGTAATTCAATTTATTTCCAGGATAAGAAAAGAAGTAAATACTTTTTATGAAAATTAGGGAAAAGTCAAGAAAATAAAATATAGATTGTAATTTTTGTCAGTTTTGTGAAGTGTCTAAAACGAGTATTTTTGCGGTTGTCAAAGTTTAATTTTTCGATAGCTATCTTTTTACTACTTTTTTTAGTTTTGAAAACTAGTTTTTGCTATTTTTTTAAAAATTAACCATCGAGTGCAAAGTCTGTTTGTCCAAAAAATTCAATAGTTTATAATATAATTTTTATTTTTCAGGATCTTTTCTTTTGTATTATATGGACGATGTTGTATGGAATTATAACAACGGTAGTTATTGTTACTTCTCCTATTACGCCAGTGTCAATAATTGTAAGTACTCATATAATTATAATAATATTTATATATTCTTTAATGAAACTATTATACGAGTATTTTCTGTCGGATAAGCCGACATGATTAGACTTTGTGCACTATTGTATTGAATGCTATAATAATAATTATAAGAAACCCTTGTGGAGTTGCAAGTATCCTATATTTGATAAAAAATAAAAATACTAAACTTATGTTTTTATTATAGATTTGCGGATATATGTCAATGCTAACGTGTATTGTTCAGGGAGGAATAAAAATGTTTTTTAATTATTGGAAAAAATCCAATAGATCAAAACATGTATGCAATGGTGATTGTATTGTTGATAATACTAAAAATGTCCGGTTTTCTGCAATTAATGTTGAATCATCATATCAAGATAGTCAAAGCAGGAATGAAATTGATCCATTTACTATTTATCCTGGTAATAATCATTTTGATTCTAGAATAAATGCTATTAAGAAATTGGAGCATACAATTAAAGTATTTCTTGTTGAGATACACGGTGCAGATTACATCAATAAGGAGAGATTTCATTCCGTTGAAAATCTAAATTACAAGAATCAGTATGAATTGCAGAATGTGAGGTCACATGTTGGCACAAATGAAGCTGTAAATTCTAATATAAATGACAATTATATCTATAACAATAATTTTAATGGTGTTGATTGCTGTTTTTGTTGTATTGCAACTGATCCACATCCAAACATTTTTCCTGTTTGGCTCGGTTTTGGAAATAGTGGATGTTGCGATGGTAATGATAATAACTGTTGTGGAGATTGCGATTGTGGAGGTTGTGATTGTGGAGGTTGTGATTGTGGAGATTGTATTTGTTTAGATTGTATTTGTGGAAGTTGTGATTGTGTAGGTGTAGATTGTGTTGGATGTTGTTTATGAGTCTGCAAACCACTTATTCTTCCATACATATAAACTTCCAAAAAGTATTACTTTATCAACATAAATAAAATTTGATTAAATAAACAATTAAAGGTATTTAGTCCACTTTCCAATAAAGATTTTTTAAAAAATTATAACTAAATTTTATATCAGTTTTGTTATAAATCTTTAGGTATTTTATAATTTTTGTTGTAGAGTGCAGTGAGACCTTTTTAAATGTTTATTGTAAATGTATCTACTTTGTAGAACAATAATTTTTTATTGGATGCCTTATCATAAATTATTATCATTAGTATAATCATTAGTTATTTAGGTCAAGCTGGAAACAAACCAAAATGTTCTTTGTATAGAAATTAACAATCTTTAAAGTATTATGAAAATGTTACACTTAATTAATATACCTTATTAGAGCACAAATACTTCCACAAATTATAAGGTTAATACTGTTATGTATTAAGTGTGGATGCAAATGTTTGTTTATGATATCGACAACAAAATGAAAAGACAAATATTAAAAACTTCAATGACAGTTAACTGAGAAATGGAAAATTGAGATTACATTATTAAAGTTAATACATAAAACGACAATATAGTATATAAAAGAATGTAAATAATAAAGTCAAGTATATCTTTTTGTAATGATTTGTAACTTTATATATGTTTGCCGAATTAAACTCTTCGAAGCCAAGAAACAACAATATGTTTCATAATTTGTTTAACAAGAAAACTAGAAAAACTGACAAATATAGTACATAATATTTTCTGAATATTTCAGAAATGATTCAGTGAAAGATTGAAGTATTTCAATAGATACTAGATTCTGAACAATCATTAGGATCCGTATGTAAGGAAAAAGTATTTGTTCACGCTCAATTTTTATAAATAAATTATTTTATTACATATTTTAATATAAGGATAGAAACACATATCTATAAATCTAATTTATAAATTTAATCAATTAAAAGAATATCAACAAAATATACTAAAAACTTTTTTTCTGTCTGTCTATTAAAAATATTTTCAAAGAACAAAAAAATTGATGCAACAGCAATATTTAAATTTATTTTAGATTCAATATATTTATTACTGTAAATTTAACGAATCAAAATATATAACTGCCATTCGTTAAATAAATAAATTTAACAATTAACAGACTTTGCACTCGATAATTAATTTTAAAAAAGTATCTTTCAAACTAACAAAAAGTGGTAAAAAAGTAGCTATCGAAAAATTAAACTTGACGACAAAAAAAAAATCACTTTAGATACTTCACAAAACTCTGACAAAAATTCCATTCTATATTTTTCCTAATTTTCATGAAAAATATTTACTTCTTTCTTATCCTGTAAATAAATTAAATTCCTGCAACAAATTTTTTTATTCATTAAAGAATTTAAATATATATTTATAAAAATAATTTAATTCTTGCGACGAATTTTATAAAAATTATTAAAGAATTAATTTCTTTCGAAGATTTTAACAAAAAATGTTTTTAATAATTTAATTCTGTTTGGAAATTTTATGTAAATGGTAGAAATTGAAAATCATTGAATTGCGAAAAAGTTTTTAAAAATAATAATTAAATTTTACAAAGAATTCTATTAGAATTTTTGACAATAATTGAATGCCTGTTTGGTGTTTTATTAATTCTTTTTTTTAAATAATTGAATTCTTGCGAAAGATTTTATTAATATTTTTTAAAATAATTAAATTTCCAGGAAGAAATTTATTAATTTTAAAACTAATTGAATTCTTGTGATGAATATTGTTATTTATGAAAATAATTGAATTTTGCAAAGAATTTTATTAAAGTGTCTCAAAATTGAATTTTCGGGAATAATATATTCTTATGTATCGTCATATTTATTAAAATCTAAAAGAATAATAATTTAATTACATATTTAAAAAAAAATTTTTTTAAGGAATTGAAATTATATTTTTTTTTATTTAATTACATTTCTCGAGAAATTCCTGTAAAATTGTATTAAAAATAATTGAAATCCTGTGATGAATTTCATTATTTATGAAAATAATTGAATAGTTGCTAAGAATTTTATTAAAATTTTCATAAATAATTGAATTCTTGAGAAGAATTTTATTATTTATGAAAATAATTGAATTATTGAGAAAAATTTTATTAAAATGTTGAAAAAAAAATGAATTTCTTTGAAAAATTTTATTATTTTTGAAAATAATAGAATTTTGTATAAGAATTTTATAAACATTGTTTTAAATAATTAATTTTTTCGAAATATAATAAATATATTATGAAAATTTTATTGTAAATAATTGTAATCTCGTGCGAAATTTTATTAGTAGAAATAATTGAATTTTTCTATTAATTAATTTAAAATAGTATTAAAAATAATTGAAATTCTTCGATGATTTTTATTATTTATAAAAATAATAATTTAATTCTTGCTTAGAATTTTTTTATATAATTGAATTTCCATGAAAAATGTTATTATTAGTGATAG
Source organism: Leptopilina heterotoma (assembly GCF_015476425.1). NCBI lineage: Eukaryota > Metazoa > Arthropoda > Insecta > Hymenoptera > Figitidae > Leptopilina > Leptopilina heterotoma. The sequence continues at coordinate 733,994 of NW_025111048.1, read as the reverse complement.
TAATTGAATTATTGTAAAGAATTTTATAAAAGTTTTGTGAAATAATTGATTTTTCGGAATTTTTTTGAAAATGTTATTCTAAATTAATTGAATTCATGTAGAAATGTTGTTCTTTATGAAAATAATTCAATGGATGAATTTTATTAATTTTTTTAAAATAATTGAATTGGTTTGCAAAATTTTATGAAAATACTATAGATATTGAAAATAATTGAATTTCGAATATTTTTTGAAAATAATTGAATCGTTTTAAAGAATTTGATTATCATTTTTGTGAATAGTTTTTTGATTTCTAGTATTAGCGAATTCAAAGATAAATTCTAAAAAAAAAACAGAAATAGTAGCTTTTAGTGGCTGAAGTCTAAAGAATGTACCCAAATAGTATTATAACGTAAAAAAAGTATTTTATAGTAGGTTTTAGTTATATTTGAATTAATTATAATAAAAAATAAATTAATTAAATGAATTTCAATCATATAAAAAGTTTTTACTTACATATCAATTCTTTGTATCGTGTTGTGTAGGAAAATTTAAACTTTTTAAAATGTGTCCGCCATTTTGGATCCGCCATTTTGAATTTTGAAAATCCAATTTCAGTTTCAGCGACAACTTGAAAAATGTTATACATATATGAAAATAATAAAAAAAAATTGTGAGATAGAGTTCAATATATAAAATTATTTATTTTTAATATTAACTAATAATTGTTTATTCAAATTTCAAAAATACATTTAATAACATATTTAATAAAATCTTAAATTTTATTCAATAGGAATTGTTATTGACTATTGAAATGACATTTCAAACTCTATAGGTACTCAAAATAAATATGATTATTATTTGCTCGTCTTGTTTCTACGATGTCAATGCAATTGTAGCGTAAAATATCATATTTTCCATTCTCTCATCATTTTTCCGTTAATTTATCATCATTTATTTACTGAAAAATTTTCTTAATGTTAATGCCATTAAAAATTTTTTTTTCTTTTTTCAATACTTAATAAAATTAAAGGTTTAATGTATTAAAATTTTCTAATTCTATTTGGACAAATAAATTTTTATTTTTCATAAAAATATGCCATATTATTGCTTTTAATATAAAAATTAAAGTTAAATTTTTCTGCAACAAGTTGTATATATGAGTTTTATGCTAATAATAATTATTAATGTACTGATAGGAATAATTTCATTCTGTAAAGTGATGCCTGGTAATCAAACTTTGTCCAGATATAAAGAAGTCTGCTTTGCGAAAGCAAACATTAATCTTTCATCTAATATTATTCTTCTGTTTATATTTCCATTGAACACAGTATTGTTTTCTCCATTCATCATTTAATGACATTTATTAAATTTAAAATAGACTTCTATATGTGACAAAAATAAAAAAAAAAATTATCTTTCACGTTAAAAAAATTAATCGTTAAGTTTTTTCTTTTCTTCCAATAATTCAACTATACATATTGGTGAGTGAATTGTTTCCATTCTATAAATATTTGAAATTGCATGCTATTCAAAACATTATCCAATAGATTTTTTTTAAATATTATGGAAAATTTTTATTTTTTTTTATCACTAAAATAGCATTATTAGAGAAAAAAAAATGACAAGAGACACACATGTTATTGGGATAATTGAAACCAACACAAATAAAGAACCATCGCCCATAGGATTTCTTTCATCCTATTTGCCAAGTTCATCAAAAAATATTACTATTGAAAGAAATGAAAATTTTTCTCCACCATATCCAATTAATGCGGCATCAAATGGATTGTTTCCTATTCCAATTATTCCAAGGGGAACAAATTCCAATGATAATTTAACTAACGTAAAACGCAATGAAATTTTAGTTCTTCCATCAGCACCAATAATATTTAATCCTAATGATGAGAAAGAAAGAAAAAATTATGAAAAACAAGAAATTGAAAATGAAATATCAAAATTGAAAATTCAAATGTTGAATAAATCTGATGAGGAGAAAAGCATTTTTCTAAACAGTCAATATGAAGTGTTACAAAAAATTGATAGTATTAAATTTAGATTATCTCCTGAGGAAAAAAATGATTTTCAGAAAAAAATGAAAGAAATTGATGATATTCGAATGTTAAATACAGAAATGAAAAGTTTACATCAATTTTATGAGGAAATTGATACAAAAGACAGTAATGATGAAGCAATTAAAAAATGTTCATTCGATATATCTTCGCTATTACCAAAATTTCCCCAGTTGGTAAGAATTGAAAATTTCTTTTAAAATTATTTATTTCTTAAGTAAATTCACATTTAAATCAAAAGTATTTTTTTTTTATATTTCAGGTGATTGATATTGTTATTTGTGTAAAAGGAGCAATGCAAGGTTTAATGAATGTTTCAGGAGCAACTTTCTTTATAATTTCTTTAAGCGCTTCACTTTTCACAGCATATTTCTTGCTTTTATTTTGTACATGTAGACGAACAAAAAAAATCCGTATTTCTGTAAGTATAAATTCACTTATTTACAATATTGTATATAATGTAAAATTTGAAGAAATATTATTTTTATTTTTCTCTAGGAATTTCTTCACAGTCTCATGTATACAATTCTCTTTTTGATTGTTTCAATTTTTTCCAATGCCGATGAACAACTTAGAGTAATATATATTTAAATTTACTTTGAGATTTATTATATTTTATAATTGAAGAAACAATTTTAAATTTATTATTATGTATTTATAGGCATTTGGATTTTTAGCATCAGTGCCGTACGGAAGTGAAGTATGTTGGAAATGTTGGAATTATCTGTTTAAGAAGAAATTTTAGTTATTAAATGATAATCATTAAAAGTACACTTTAAAAATAAATTCAACAATTTTTTTTTTTTTTTATCTTTATGCGATATGTCTTTAATTATAAAAATATATAAATTAAAATTTTTATTTTTTATTTATAAAATATCTTATCTGACTGAATGCATTGATTCTAATAATTATTTATAAATAATGTTAAATACGCTTAATGTTAAATTTTCATCCCTAGTTAAAGTGTCTTATGTTGTAAACGTCTCTATAACTTCTTATATTAGAAATTGAAATAAACCGCATTTATATATATGTATGTATAAAACTGCAATAAATGCGTCTAATTTTCCGTCAAGCGGTAGAATAATTACACAGAAGAGTAGTATGCAATTTTAAACCTTAAGTATACTCATTAAAGTTTACGATGTCAATATTTATATTAATAAGTAAAACTACCTCTATATATTAAATGATAGACTTAATAGACCAATTTTATTTGAATTATTATATATTTTCTGTAATTTTAACTTAAACTTTTTAATAGTTTTTAACTTTCAAATGAAAAATTTCAGTGATACAAATTAGTTTATTAAAAGTATTTAAAAACTAAATGAAAAAAAAAGAATTAAATCCACATAAATCCATAATAGAATATATAAGTGCACAAGGAAAACAGATTATTAATACTCTATAGCTTATTTTACAACTCACATCTTAATAATTTTTCAATAATAATTACCTCTAATATTTACTGTTTATTACAATCAAGTAGATAATTAAAAATAATACAAGAAAATTTTAAGATTTTAATACTAATATTTTTTCTACATTCTTGAAATATGATTAATAAAGAATTACTATCAGCTTTTTCGCTTCTAAAACTATATCTTCAGATTTCAGGTTGTTGGCCATTTATTCAGAGAAGAATATTATACTTGCAAAGAATATTTTACTTTGTGCTTTTGTTAACATTTTCATATCCTGTTGTAAGTACGATCATATTATAAAGGGTGTGGCATTATCACACCCTTTATGAAACACCTTTAATATTTTGTAAAATATGCACCATACGAAATCCAGGACTCGTTTACTATAATATATTTTTTAAACCCAACAACTTTTTGTTTAAAACATTTTGCAACAATATAATGCATTTATATTTTAAAAAATATTTAAGGGGTTCCTTACAAAGCTAGTAAAATTCTTGATAATCTTGTCGAATAATGATGATATTTATGTGCATGCATAATAATAAGTTACAATAAATAATAAAATTCTATTACATTAAAATGATTAAAAGAATAAGAATCTGAAACTTTAAATTGTATTGAATAAACTGTAGGAATTATGTTACACATACATTGTAGTATTTTATTAAAATTATCTCATCTACACCTGCCTTTTAACATTATTCTTTTATTTTAAATATATAAATACCGTCTATCTAGGATTGTTGAATAATAATAATAATAATCAAAGAATAAGGGTCTACTATATCTTTAGATAAATAAATTATATCTAAAAACAATTATATATGATATATAATAATAATAATAATTATTATTATTATTATAATATATATATATATATAATTATATAATTGGGTTTATTTTAGACCAATTAAACATAACACCCATGTCTGCATACAAAAAATAATCCATTTCAAATTCTAAAAAGATTCACGATTTTAGAAAGAAACACACGCTAATTGTATTATTGGTAACATCATATTCGGATTTTGGTTTACGATTCAATTTTGCTTTGACAATTATTTTTAAGGCTCTGAAAGAATTGTTTTGTAATGGGAAGTGGAAAATTTGCATATTAATATCTGCATTGAGACAAAAAGTAACTGATTTATAGAAAACACATTATATTTGATTGAAAATTAATATCATTAATTCTAATTTTTTACAGATAACACAGCTTTATCAGTCTCGACATGATATGGATTACTTTTTAGAATGTACTTCAATGGCAGCTGTTATTCCCATGTTATGGATTTCTTATTTTTTTCTTACTGCAAAGACAGAAAACGTAATTTAGGGTCCTAATTAAAGAACCGGTTAGAAACCGCAAACATATCGAACAACCATAGCCTTCTTTTTCAATCATCCCTAAACTTTCTTTTGCCTATAATAACCCTATAAACCTGTCCCATTAATCTTCCTACTTTTTTGACCCTTCTTTCCATACGTATTCAACTTCTGTTTTCCGTCATATTGAAACCAATATTCCAGATAACAAAACTCATCCACTTTCTTAACATTCTTATTACATAACTTTCGTTTTCTGTACATTCACATACCCTTCAAATTTCTTAAGCATCAATTTCATGCCATCTTCCTCATCCGCCATCATCACTACATTGTCAGCATAAGCCAGAGAATAAACTCTTTTGTTCCCCAATATAACTCCCCCTTTTCCCCTCTCAACCAATTCAGTGTGCACGTACAGGAACAATTATGAAACCGTTCTAGAACTGTTCTTTATTTCCATTTTATTGTTCTAGAACAGTTCTAGAACGTGGACAGTGGGTATTTTTCCTCCAAATCTGCCATCAACATATTGAAGAGGATAGGGCTCAGTGGACAATCCTGCCTCAGACTTAAAAAAAATATGAAAATGAAATATTCTAGAAAAACATTGCTTTTCTCCCCTCTTTGTCTGGTATCGGTACTTCGGGAAAAAGAAAAGGCCCTATTTCCTTAAATCGGGTAGTTCAGTTCGCTTTTGCCTGAGCTTTCGTCGAGATCTCGCAAAAATGTTAATTCTAAACGTACACAGGGCTCGAAGTAGGTCCGTAAATCCTGAAAAAGTCCTTAACTTTGCTTCAAGTCCGTAAAAGTCCGTTTTTTTTTTTTGAAAAAAGGTTTGTAAAGCAGTCCATAATTTCATTCAAAAAGAATGAAAAGTTCGTAAATTGTACGATATAATTTTGAGAATTTTAGAGAAATTATAAATGATTGCAGAAAGCCAATTACTTTTAAAAGTAATAAAATTCTTCGCAAAAATTCAATTATGTTCAAAAATTTTTTTAAATTCTCGTCAAAAATTTCAATTATCTTTAGAAATATTAAAATTCTTCTCCGAAATTCAATTATTTTCAAAAAATCTAAAAAAACATTGTCAACATTTCAATTATTTTTATAAATAAATAGCAAAATTCTTCGACAAAATTCAATTATTTTCAAAAATTTTAATAAAATCCATTGCAAAATTTCAATTATTTTCAAAAGTAATAAAATTCTTCGCAGAAATTCAATTGTGTTCAAAAGTTTTTAACAATTCTCATCAAAATTTCAATTATTTTCAAAAATTTTAATAAAATTCATTAAAAAATTTCAATTATTTTCATAATTAACAATATTTGTCACACAAATTCAATTATTTTCTAAAGTAATAAAATTTCAATTATTTTCAAAAATTTTAATAAAATCCACTGCAAAATTTCAATTTTTTTCAAAAGTAATAAAATTCTTCGCAGAAATTCAATTGTGTTCAAAAGTTTTTAACAATTCTCATCAAAATTTCAATTATTTTCAAAAATTTTAATAAAATTTATTAAAAATTTCAATTATTTTCATAATTAACAATATTTGTCACACAAATTCAATTATTTTCTAAAGTAATAAAATTTCAATTATTATCAAAAATTTTAATAAAATCCCCTGCAAAATTTCAATTATTTTCAAAAGTAATAAAATTCTTCGCAGAAATTCAATTGTGTTCAAAAGTTTTTAACAATTCTCATCAAAATTTCAATTATTTTCAAAAATTTTAATAAAATTTATTAAAAATTTCAATTATTTTCATAATTAACAATATTTGTCACACAAATTCAATTATTTTCTAAAGTAATAAAATTTCAATTATTTTCAAAAATTTTAATAAAATCCACTGCAAAATTTCAATTTTTTTCAAAAGTAATAAAATTCTTCGCAGAAATTCAATTGTGTTCAAAAGTTTTTAACAATTCTCATCAAAATTTCAATTATTTTCAAAAATTTTAATAAAATTTATTAAAAATTTCAATTATTTTCATAATTAACAATATTTGTCACACAAATTCAATTATTTTCTAAAGTAATAAAATTTCAATTATTTTCAAAAATTTTAATAAAATCCACTGCAAAATTTCAATTATTTTCAAAAGTAATAAAATTCTTCACAGAAATTCAATTGTATTCAAAAGTTTTTAACAATTCTCATCAAAATTTAAATTATTTTCATAATTAACAATATTTGTCACACAAATTCAATTATTTTCTAAAGTAATAAAATTTCAATTATTTTCAAAAATTTTAAAAAAATCCACTGCAAGATTTCAATTATTTTCAAAAGTAATAAAATTCTTCGCAGAAATTCAATTGTGTTCAAAAATTTTTAACAATTCTCGTCAAAATTTCAATTATTTTTAGAAATATTAAAATTCTTCTCCAAAATTCAATTATTTTCAAAAAATCTAAAAAAAAAAATGTTCAACATCTCAATTATTTTCAGAAATAAATAGCAAAATTCTTCGACAAAATTCAATTATTTTCAAAAATTTTAATAAAATTTATTAAAACATTTCAATTATTTTCATAATTAAAAATATTTATCACACGAATTGAATTATTTTTTAATGTAATAATATTCAATTATTTTCAAAAATTGTTATAAAATCCATTGCAAAATTTCAATTATTTTCAAAAGTAATAAAATTCTTCTTAGGAGAATTCAATTATTTTCAATAGAATTTTAATCGAATTCCTCGAAAAAATTCTGAAAATTTTTATTAAAATTCGTCCAAAGAATTTCATTATTTAAAAATTTGTCGATAAAATTTTTAATAGGAATTGAATTTCAAGAAACATTCAATTATTCAATAAATTATTTATTTTTGTATTTAAATAATATTGAATTCTAGTAGAATTTTCTCATAAACATGGATTTAAAAATAGATTTCAGTTAAAATCTTAGATTATAATAATTGAATTCTTTCGAAGAATTTCATTAAAATTTTAAAAATAATTGAATTTTATCGAGACATTTTTTTAAAAATTGTCTTAAAAATTGAATTTCTACCAAAAAAAAGTTTTATTAAAACTTATTAAAATGTTTCAATTTCTGCTAAAATTCTGATATTTTTAAAAATATATATTTTAAAAATAAATTCCTGTTAATTTTTTACAAGAATTTAATTATTTTTAAAAATTTTAATAAAATTCTTCTCAAGAATTCAATTATTGTCATAAATAATAAAATTCAATGAAGAATTTCAATTATTTTTAAAATACAATTTTAATCAAATTTCTCGAAAAATGTAATTATATTCATAAAAGTACGTTTTATTAAAATTCGTTGATAGAATTCAATTATTTGAAAATAAAATAAATTAGTTTTTTTTCTTTTTAAATAATTGAATTTTAGTAGAATTTTCTAATAAAAATTGATTTTCATTTCATAAAAATGAATTTCACAGTTGAAATTTTAGATTATAATTGAATATTAAAAGCAATATATAGCGTAAATTTTTCGAAATAATTGAATTTTGTAATTAATTTTTTTTGTAAAACTTTAATTGAGTTTTTTTAATATTATTTTTAGTTTCTATTTATATATTTATATTTATATTTTCTATACGAATAATTGAAATTTCGTAAAATTGAATATTGTAAAGAAATGAATTTGGAAATTGTCAAAGAACTTTTTTGAAAATTAATAAAAATTATAGATATATAAAGAAGAATTTTAGATAAAAATTCTTGAAAATAATAATTGAATTGATAAGGATTTTAATTATTGTAAATTATTTTTATTAATAATTATTATTAATTTATTATAAAACATGAAGAAATCGATGACTTTGAGTCGAAGACTCGGAGTTATCGATTTCTTCATGTTTTATGGTTATGAAAAATTGAATTTCTAGTTTTAAGTAAAATGTTCTCTTATTTTATTCGGACTGATTCTGTTTTTGTCAGTTGGTCCGTAAATGGTCCGTAATTTTTCATTTTTGGTCCGTAAAGTCCGTATTTTTTAAATACTTTCACTGCTTCGAGCCCTGCGTACATTTAAAATCACGAGTCTTATTTTCAACGTACTGTTATTTTTGTAACATATTAAAATCAAGTTAATCATTCTCATAACAAGGTTATCAATTTCTTAAAGTTATCATTCTCTTTAAAAGTTATTACTCTCTTAATGGTTATCACTCTCTTAAAGGTTATCACTATCGTAAAGTTCTCATTCTCATATAAGTTTACCTTTTTTGAAGTTAACACTCTATTAAAATTGTTATCACTCTACTTAAGAGTTATCACTCCCTTAAAAAGTTTTATCATTCTCATTAACATCATATCCTTTTCTTAAAAGAGTTATCACACTATTAACAGTGTTAAAAAAAATTAATAAAAGTGGAAAGTACTTTCAATCGTATCAAAAGTGTTATTATACACATTAATGTGTTATCATCAATGTTATCATTAATGTGTTATTATTGATAACAGATCATAGGTTGATAACTTATCAACCTATGATCAGTGATGTTATTTTATTTATGAAACAATAATAAACTAACAATATTTCTAAAATATTCAACTAATTATAAATGAGCGGATGGGAAGAAGAATTCGTCGAGCGCGTGGTTGTAAGGGATAATATCAGTCATGTAGCAGCAGGTAGCAGTGAGCGCCTCTCTGGGCCACACACTGCTACCTGACTGGAACTAACTCTTTCGGCCGAGCGCGCTCGGCGAAATCTTCTTCCCATTCGCTCAAACGCAAATGAATGAAATTTTAGATAAGACAAATTTTTATCCATATTTATGAAGATTATGAAACACTCCAAGTAGATGCAAAAGAATTAGAAATCCTTCTCAAATATTCAAAAATGACAAAAATTGTTATAATATCCTATATAGGTAACTAATAAATAATACAATTGAATAAACATGGCAAAAGATAATTTTTTATTACAAACTAAATAATCCTTTTGTAAGGTACATTTCTAAGAAGCGCAATACAAATAATTATTTTTAACAATTTCAGTTTATACAACATCAACAATGTTTGCGTATGTAATCATTGGACAAATTCCTTATTACATGGACTTAATCAATCCCTTAAATGAAACACGTCCAAGGTATTATCCAGCCGAAGTTAATTATGTACTTTTTGAAGAAGATAATTATTATTTAGCAGTAACTACACATGAATTGTTTGGTGTTGTATATGGAGTGAATTTAATCGTTCTGTCAGATTTAATACTATTTTTGTGCTCTCGACATACTTGCGCATTATTTGGTGTTTTAAAGTAAGCAATCATAAATATATAGGGTATAATACTGTACCAATTGTCGAGGGTTTTAAGTAACATTTGACTTTGACATTTTTTTTCTCGGACCTCTTGATTTTTCATCTCTAAGGTGTCCCTGGACTGTAAAAAATTCTTATCTGAATAACTTCCCAGAAGAACCAGAGATACAACAATTAGTTGGTATCGCAATGTTTGATTCCGTTTTTCTCGAAACAAATTGAATAAACAATATTCATCAAACATTTTTGGTTAAAAATTAATTGTTTGTTTTATAAATTAAGATTAAATTATGCAGTTAATTACTTCTAATGAAAACGAAGTTTTGCTTCGATTTCTCCTATTTTTACATATAAATAGCAGTAACAAATAAATTTAATGAAAATACTATAATAATAGAATGAAATGTTTTTAAAACTTGTCTAAATAAAGCTTGGAAAATTTTGTTTAAAGATTTATTTTATTTCTGTCCAAAACTGTCACTACAATGCAATTGTTTATTAAAATTTTTTAAATAACTAAGAAAAAATTATCGCAAAATATCAGTTTTATTAAAAAAAAAATTAGATTGCAATAAGCTGAAGATAAAAAAAAAATTCTTTCAGACATAATTTTGCCTAAAGTGGAATTGTTTATAAAAACGATAAATTTATTTGCAAAATGACTTTTTCATAAGGACAATTTCTAGGCTATTTACGAGAAACATTAATTTAAAAAAATTTATTCATTTGTGCTCAAAAATGCAATTGTTAAAATTGTTTAAATAATTAAGAAAAATTAATGCAAAACATAAATTTAATTAAAAGAAAGTTTAATCGCAATTAGCTGAATTAAATTTATAAAACAAACAAATTAATGTTTGTCATATCTTCGCCTAGAGTTTAATTGTTTATATAATTTATTTATAACAATTTGTAATCTTAGAAACAATTTTTTTTTAACTTACTCACCCCCAGACATAAAATTTATGCAATATTGATTTTTTAAAAAAAAGTTTTGTTTAAAATATATTGAAATGTTTAAAAAATCATTTTTTACACTTTTACATTAACATTAAAAATTTGTAATAAAATATTTAAAAAGTCTACTTTTACAGATCTCTTTAGAATTTAGTTCTGAGTTAGAGAGAAGCAAATTTTTTAATTCGGTGAAAATTTGGAGTCTAAAAGTTAATTTGAACTAAATTTTTTTCTTTTTATCCCACTCTGTGGAGCGCAGCGAGCGCGGTCACAAAAATATTAATAACTTTTGACCTAATGGAATATACTGACTTTTCTTTTTTTTAATACTAGTGATATAACAGGAAATCATAAGTCATTTTTAAACAAATAAACCCAAAAAAACGAAAAAAAAAATTTTTAATAAGATGTAAAAATACATTTAACTTTTCGCCCCAGGGTGCGTTTTCTGCTTTAACAACAAATATAAAAAAATCTGACTAAAGATATTTAGCAAATACCTTTAGGTATCTCTTCAAGGGAGCCAAATAATGAAGTAAAAAAATCGCGGTGAGAATAAATGCAAAAAATATATACTTAAAAGTTGATATTTTCTTTTACGAAAAAATTTTCAAAAGTAGGGTAAAAAAAAAATTTAAATATGGACACCACAAAAATTAACAGAATGTCACATAACTCCGGACATTTATTTATGGTGATAACACCCTTATATAATTAAAATTGCAATGCTCTAACTATTTCCGTTCGAAAGATAATGAATTTTAACTGTTTTCACAATTTAACTTTTCGCCCCAGTCTCCTCTATGTTTTAATTTATTACATTTTTAGATATAAAATACTTAGTATTAATAAAAATAAAGATGGCGAATTTCTTGATGTTGACGATCCTGTGATGTACGAGAACGCTTGTGCTTGTGCAAAATTGCACATCAGAATACTTGCGTACGTACATTTTGTTTTGGAAGAATATTTTATGGTGTTTACTAAGTATTTAATTGTATATTTTGTTTTTTTAAACAGATTCATAGAATTGACTAACTCATGCTTTGCTATGGCTTTATTATTATTATTTTCTACAACGGTGATGATAATGAGTTTTCATTTATCAATGGTAAGTTTTTTCTTACTTCAAAGTAGTGTTATATTTTTTTTTTGACAAAACATTGTTTTTTCAAATGGCAGATAGCATCACTCAAGTACTTTTTAAACGATTTTAAAAAAGCTTGAAGAAAGTATTCTTTTCTATGAAAGTCTGCAGACATCTCCTATCTATTACTTTTAGATTAAATTAATGTTTTAAATTTCTTTTTAAAATTTATGGATATTATATTTAATATTATTTAGATAGGTGTTCTTATTTTACAAAATAAATATATTAATTAAGCTTTAATATTTGGTTATTAACTTTAAATATCAATTTCCTTCGTATTTCCTGATAGATAATTTTGAAGCAACAAGATTTTAACTATTTTGTGAAAGGAGTGAGTATTGCCATTGGACAAGCTATTCATATATTTTTTAATTGTTTTACCGGACAAATGGTACAAAGTCAAAGCTCAAATTTAACATCTCATTTGTGAGTAAAAAATAACAGTACCTATATACTAATGATATAATTGGATTTATTTTATTTTATATACAATAACACAGTATATAATAATATATATGCAAAATCCTCGTTTCCCAGTAAGAAGTGAGGAATTAAAAAGAATTAAAAAATTTTTTATTCTCTTGAATTCCGTTTCTGATCAATTAGGTACTATTTTATTTTAATTACTTCAAAACTTTGTTTTAATAATTACAATGCATTTTTATAAGTAAAATTTGTGATGTAATTATTTTACAGATACGATTTCCATTGGTATGATACGAAGAAAAAAATTGCAATGGTTATATATTATATGACATCGAGAAGTTTGATTGAATGTAATTTAAACGTTGGTAAAACTCTAGTTTTGGGTTTAGATTTATATACTACGGTAATTCATTGTTACTATACTGGTGATGTAAAATTTAACATTAAATATTTAATATAATCTATGAAATAAAAAATTTAATAATTTCTGTTCACTTTTGTTTCAGATTATGAAAACAATTTTCTCTTATTTGAATGTTTTGAATTCTCGTCATAATGCTAATTAAAATTTGTCATTTAACGCAGAGCTCTGTGAAACAATATAAATGAAAACTGTATGTGGGAAATAAAATAATAAATAGTTTAATAATTATGAATTTCTGTGCAACTTTTATTATTTATGAAAATAATTAAATGTTTGAGTACAATTTTTATAAAAATTTTTTTTTTAATAATTGAATTATTGTGGGAAATTTATTAAAAATAGTAGATATATTAAAAATCATTGAAATAAGGAAAATTTTTTTGAAAATAACTGAATTTTGGAGAAGAATTTTGTTATTTATAAAGATAATTGTGATTTTGATGAGAATTTTTCTTTTAAATTTTGAACATAATTGAACTTTTGTAAAGAAGAATTTCATTATTTTTGAAAATTCATTAAAAATTTAAATTTTCTAAAATTTCAAATTAAAACCTTTTAAAGTTAATTTACCTATATGAATATATTATAAACGCAACTCTTAAAATTGAATTAATTTTGAGATATTTAAGTAAAATTTTCATTAAATAATTTCTAAGTAATAATTTTATGATAGTTGTTCAAGAATTAGTTATTTAGAATAATAAAAGTTAAAAATGAAATTATTGTCAGAAGTAGAAAAAATTGATGGTTTTGTATTAGAATTCGTAGTGATCTGTTTTACCATAACGCTGCGTAGATAAAATTTTTGATGTCTATGAGAAGCTACGTATAACTTTTTTTCTCCAAAAGAGAAAATGTAGGTCATTTGGTATTTTCGACTAGCCTTGAAAATACAAAACATGCGTTTCCCCATTGCGTAGTAGTAGACGAGCACAAAGTTTGATTTTAGTGTGCATAACACAAAGTTACAGTCTACACTTAAATATATTTTACTTCTCTCTGCTAACAAGATATTTATATAAAAAAAAGTGGAAACTCTAAAAAAATGTATTATTTATCCAACTTATAAATAAAAAAAAAAAAAAACATGTAAGAGAAGAAGATAAAATTTATTTCAAGAAGAACATTAAGTTAAGAATATTTTACAAGTAAGTACTTTATTTTATTAGTTTACAATTTCCGTGCAGATTGTATTTAATTATTAATTGTTAAATGTTTATAAATCAGTACATTAATTTAATAAAGTTTGAAAATTGATTCTTACTTTATAGCTTTTCTAATATAAAAATCATGTCCATTAGAGAAATTGTGTAACAAATGAAAGATACAGTTTATCTATTAACATTTAACTAAAGAAAAAATAAATTTTCCAATCTTTTAAATATGAAGAATACTTTTTATTATATACAATTTTTATTTATTTTTAATAAAATACATTATTGTTGTAGTTTAAAAACATTGCGAATATGTCAACAAATCAAGAAAAAACATCATCAATGAAAAACACTTCAAACAATGTTAACAACTATCCAATCATTGGATTTTTACCAGCATATTTACCAAAAGAATTTTCAAACAGTGATAGTTCGTCTTCTTCAACTTCAAAACCTTTAATAAAAATAAAAGTCGATCCTCCTCCTTCTATTTCAAATGATGTGAAAAAACCAATGCACTCTAAAAATTTTCCATCAATATATAGTATATTTAAAAATAATCAATGTGAACTTAAAGCAACAGCACCAACAATTGAAGAAATTAATTCTTATACGGTAATTAAGATGCCTGATAAAAATGATGTTTTAAAAGAATTCACAAAATTAATAAATAATAAAGAAAAAATTAACAGTAATCTTGAATTTGAAGAAGCTGAGAAAAATATTATTGAATTATTATCGAATAAAAAAACACAATTAACAATAGAGGAGAAGAATGGATTTTTAGTGAAATTAAATAATATTAGAGCGGAGAGAAAAAATTTTTTAAAAAAAAGACAAAGAAAGAAAGTTAAAGATTCATGTTATACAACGACAATTTTTCAGTCCATTTTAATTGTAAGTATAAAAAGTATTTAAAAAAAAATTAATATTTTCCCCAGTAGATCAATATTATAATATAATCTTTTTTCAGGTTGTTCATATAATTCTGTTTTATTTTTGTATTTTATACAAAGATGATATTCATAATGTAAATTTAATTCAATTCATCGTTTTCTCATTTCTCGTAACTGTGGCTTTAATAATGCTGTATGCATTATTTATGACCGAAAAATTATATTACGTTTTGGTAAGTTTGCATTTTCCCATTAAACAAACAAACAAACAAAATTTTTATATTTTTACTAAAAATCTCTCTTTTACAGGACATATTATTCAGTTCTGCATTCAGTTGTACTTACCTATTTATTTTTCCACCAGGAGTTGGAAATGCTTTAATACTGGTAATTTTAAACATTACATATTAAAAAAAAAACAAACAAAAAAAAAACAAAAAAAATACTCTATTAAATATTTAAGTCTTAAAGAAAACAATTTCTTTTCTTGTATATTTAACATTTTTTCATTTATAATTTTCAGCTTGTAATGTACCTTTTGGGATTTATATTTCTAATGGAAATATTAACTAAAATTTATTCGATGGCTACAAAAAGTGCCTCAAGCGATAATTTTACTTCTCAAGTGCCTTTGAAGAAGTCTTCTAAAACAGATAATAATTCTCATAAAAAATTGTATACTTCTGTTCATTATCGTTCAGGATCGAATGGAAATTCAAATTCTTACACGAATTTTCATCAAACTAGTCATATATTTCATAATCATTATTCTTCATCACCAGTTATGAATGTTGATGAATTATTTTTTGAAGGAACAAATGACGGAGACAACAATGACTATCAAGATGATAATAATTGTGAAGATAATAATCAAGATAATAATCAAGATAATAATGGAGAAAATTTTTATAATGAAAATTATAGTAATACATGTAATGCCGCTGATTATGATAATTATGACAATGGAGGAGACTATGGATGTCAAGATACTGATTGCTGTGACGAATAACAAGTTAATTATTGATATTTTATACTATATAACAGGCTTCGTACTATTATCCATACTAAAACTCCTTTTTTTTTTTTAATTTGTGACACTAAAAGATACTTTTTTTCTTTATTAATATATGAAAATTCACATTACTTTAAATTCGCTAATATATAGTTGGGAAAAAAAAATTATTCTCAAAAAGTTTTAATAAAATTCTTAAAAATATTTTAACAAATTGAAATAAAATTCTTTTCATAAACGTTTCAATTATTTTCCAAAAATTTTCGAAATTCAATTATTTTCAATATGTTGTATTTTAATAATTAAATTTACCATAAAAATTCAATTATTTAAAAAAAATTTTTATAAAATTATTTACAAACATTTCATAATTATTTTCATAAATTGTTATAAAATTTTCCTCAGGAATTCAATTATATAAAAATTTTTTTTCAAAATTCTTCTTAAGAATAGATACTCTTTTTTTTTACTACCTAATTTTTAAAAATTATTTATGACGTACGAAGCTTGCTATAAAAAAAACCAACTACCTCAATATTTTTTGACAATATTAATGTCATATACTAAAGAACTATTTGTAGATAAAAAAAAATTTGTATTTTTATAATTCTGGAATTTATATATAAAATAAAAATCACAATTGTGGAAAAATTTCATGTATTTTATTCAACATTCTGTTAAAAATTGCCAAACGAAAATTTTTTATAAATATTATACCTACTTCTTTTTTTTACTATTTTTCAATTTAATAATATTATCATTATTTTTCAAATAATTCAAAAATATTTTTATTGATCTAAAAAAATTATTAATGTTATTATTCATTATTTCTTTGTCTCTAAAATAATTATCATTTTGTAACAAACTTTCTAGGTAATTAGCAAATGTAAATCCTGCAAAATATTATTCTTTTTTTTAAAATGAAAAACTTAATTGTTTGACAAATCGAAATTATGCTGCTATTTTTTCCTTTAAAAAAAAAAAATTAAAAAATTGTTGGAAAATTAAAATTAAAAAGTAGAAAATATTTTGCACATTTTCTGCTTCTCAATTACAATTCACAAGCAAAGTATAAGTTTTAAGTAAAATAAATGTTATAAATCAAATTTTGTTTAAGAAATATTAAATTTATTTTGGAGAAAATATTAACAAAATTTCTATTTGTTAAAAATGATTGTAAAATTATTCGAAAACATCAATAACTTCTTTTCTAAATAAATATTAAATCATTATTACTTTTCCACAGAAATCAAGATTTTCGGAAATTTCAAATTCAAACCTTTTTGAAATTTAAAAATGTATAAGAATATTTATTATAAAAAATGAAGAAATTGATTACTCTAATTTTTTCAAAATTATTTTCATCATTTTAATTCAATTATTATTTTCTAGAATTTTTAAATAAAATTCTTCTTTAAATCTGTTGGGAATTGTAATTCGCGCTCTTACGACATTTTTACTCAGAACTTTAATATTCAGATTCAGTGTGGCGCTTTAATCGCCTTTCTTTTACTTTTCACTTAAAACACTCACACATTGAGAATCTTCCGATCAGTTTATTCATTCACCTCGTGTTTAACTACATTCCTTGTAATTTGTTAATCTCAATATACATTTAATAAATACTTTCTTTCGATAAAATTCGTCTACACTCACTCGCACATCCTAACAGGTTATGGGCCCAGTGGACGAAATTGACAAATATCGGTAAAGTAATAAAAGTGTTTATAGTTCGCAAATCGCCATAGAGACACGCCGTGATCATTCGAATATTCTCGGTTGCATCCTCGCGTATATTTTTCGGTATCGTCTCTTTTTGTAACGAAAAGTGAACCGCAAGAATTGTTCGTGTAGTGCTACATCGGGTTTTCGGACATGTAATCATTCGCAACGATTTCTATTCGTGAAAATAATCTCGCGATCTATTTTACGTGGAACGGGACATTAGCCGCCATCACGATTGTTCGCGTCGGTCACACACACACGCATACACGTTTTCGAAAATGGCTCAAGCTCAAAATAATTCGTTTGCCCCCATGCGAATCGAACTCCTTTCCAAGGATAATTATGAAACATGGAAGATTCAAGTAGAGGCCCTCCTTGTGAAAAGTGGATCCTGGGCATACGTCGCTGGTGACAAAGAAAAACCCGCCGTTACAGGAGAGGGAGACGCGCGGCAAGTCGCGCAGCAAGCGCTCGAAAAATAGAATCTGGAAGATCGAATAGCAAAATCTGACTTGATTCTATCAATTAGTTCTTCTCAATTAAAACATATCAGAAATTGCGTAACATCGAACGAAGTGTGGACTAAACTCGAGACAATATACGCGTCTCAAGGTCCCACAAGAAAAGCCACCTTATTGGAACAATTGTTATTGCTCAAAATGCGTGAAAGTGACGATGTGCAAGACTTTCTATCGCGTTTTATGAGCATAGTGGACAATTTGCAACAAATGAAAGTGGACGTTAACGGTGAACTCTTGACAATTATGATGCTTCACAGCTTACCGGAAAGCTACAATAATTTCTGTTGTGCTATTAAGTCTCGCGATTCCTTGCCTAGTGTGGACAATTTAATGGCTAAAATAATCGAAGAGAGTTTTGCTAGGGAGCGTAAAAGTGAAGATTCTAGTGGTGCTATGTACGTGAAACATCGACAATCAAATCCAAGAGGATCTTTCAAGAATAACATCGGAAGTGACAATCGAAATTCGAATTCCTACCAACGAAGTGAATTAAAGTGCGATTTTTGTGGAAAAACTAATCACAAGACAGCCAAGTGTTTCAAACGAAAAAGGTCCTTAAATCAAAAGGCAAATACAGTCGAGGACGCGTTTTTAGTTCGCGAAATTCCAAGTGCTTCGTCATTTAACGTTGTGACAGGTGAAAAATGGTGCCTCGATAGCGGTTCGACATCACATATTTGCAAAGACCCTAAACTCTTTCTGAATTCTCGCGAAACCAATAGTGGAGTGAAATTAGCAAGTGACGCAGTCGCGAAAGTCACCGCCAAGGGTGAAGTGCGTATGACAGTTTTAAATGGAAAAGAGGATAAATCCTTCTTATTACCAAATACTCTGTATGTACCGTCTCTGCGTACAAATTTACTATCGGTCGCTAAAATTGTCGATAAGGGTTACAGTGTTGTCTTTGATCGGACGTGCGCGCAAATTAAAGATAAAAACGAAAATGTAAAATTAGTCGCGAAACGTCAAGGCGATTTATTTCTCGTGGACAGTGAGCCGAACATCGCGAGTGTTGTCGAAAACGCAAAAAGTGACGAAACAAAATGGCACGTGCGACTTGGTCATTTGAATTATAAGGATCTGCGATCAATGATGCAAAGTGAATCAGTGACCGGTTTAAATTTCGAACTTGACTCCGAACAATCACCGTGCAGTACATGTGCTTCAGGTAAAATCACTCGTGCGCCTTTCCCGAAGAAAAGTCAAGGAACATCTGCTCCATTGGAAATCATCCACACCGATCTTTGTGGACCCATGCGCACACAATCCATAGGTGGAGCTAAATATTTATTGACCTTCACTGATGATTTTACCCGCTGGACCGAAGTCTACTTTTTGCGCAACAAATCCGAGGTATCTGAAATATTCATCGAGTTTAAAAAATCTAATGGAAACACAAACTGGATTAAAAATCAAGGCCGTACAATCCGACAACGGACGCGAATTCGTCAACACGAACATGAATCATATCCTACGTGAATGCGGAATTCGAAATCGTTTGACCACCCCCTACACTCCACAGCAGAATGGAGTGGCCGAACGTAAAAATCGGACCTTGATAGAATTGGCTCGGTGTATACTTTCGGAATCTGGACTGCCACAATCATTCTGGGGTGAAGCGGTATCGACTGGTTGTTATTTGCGAAATAGATGCATAACCAAACTTTTGAATATGAAAACTCCTTTCGAAATGTTGACAGGAAAACGTCCAGATGTCAGGCATCTTCGACGATTCGGCACCAAGGTCTATTTTCTGAACAACTCTCCTAACAAAGATAAATTGAAACCAAAAGGAATCGAAGGAATTTTTGTCGGATACTCAACGACAGCGAAAGCGTACCGAGTTTGGGATTCAGCTGAAAAGAAGATACGAATAACTCGCGATCTACGATTTATGGACGAGTTCTCAACGATCAGTGTTCAAGAGGATTCAACATCCATACCGGAAATAGAATTTCTCAATAATCAAAAGGCGAATTCGGATGTCGATCTTCAAATCAACAATGATCCCGTCAACGCGGAGCCAATCGAACAATTCATTCCTCGAGCTGAAAACATCGCAAAACGAGGACGTGGACGACCAAAAATTATCAGAACCGGCAAACCTGGAAGACCTACAAAAGGATATCACACTCGGCGTGAAGATGATCGCCCCGAATCACCGGAACCCCGTGAACCTGACGTCAGCAACGAATCAAGCGACGAAGAATTTCACGGTTGGGACTCGGACAACGACGCCATGACTGCCTGTGAAATTTCGATACAAGACGCTCTGTCAGGTCCAGATAGCCAGGAGTGGGAGGATTCAATATACCAAGAAATTAAGAGTCTGATCTCAAACAAAACTTTCGACTTGGTTGATCGACCAACAAACGAAAAGATCATAAAATGTCGAACTGTGCTGCGAAATAAGCTTGGATCGGATGGAAACGTAGAGAGGAGGAAAGCTCGAGTTGTAGCGAAAGGCTTTGCACAACAACCTGGCATTCACTTCTTCGAGACCTTCGCTCCAGTAGCTCGCCTGGGATCGTTGAGATTACTGATCGCGTTAGCAGCAAAATTCAACTTGAGAATCAGCCAATTGGACATTGAAACTGCCTATCTGAACGGTGCCATCGATGCCACAGTCTACATGGAACAGCCGGATTTACTCGAGAAAATGCTGAAGAGGATGACCGCGGAAAACTCGAATCCAGAAATTTCAAAGACAGCCCAAGTCTTTCTCAACAAATTGGATGAATCACCGAAAGTGTGCAAACTCAACAGGGCTATTTACGGTCTTCGACAAGCAGGACGTCAGTGGTATACGAAGCTGGACGCCATTCTCCGGAACATCGGTTTTGTGCCAACTTCTTCGGATCCGTGCGTGTACGTCGATAAAGACACTCTGACTTTTCTCGTCGTCTACGTCGACGATATCTTGCTATTTTCGAACGATCGAACCAGGGAGAGAAAAATAATACAAAAACTCTCTGAAGAATTCAAGGTAAAAGATCTCGGCGAAGCTCGATACTTTTTAGGCCTGGAAGTGCAACGTAATCAAAAGAACATCACCCTATCTCAAGCTGGGTATATAAGAGAGATCTTGAAGAGATTCGGGATGAGTGACTGCAAGCCGGTCAGCACACCACTCACAGTAGGCGCAAAATTCGTCAACGATGCCAACGACGACGCAGAATCACAGACGTTTCCATTTCGAGAGCTAGTTGGAGCTCTAATGTATGCAGCCTTGGGAACTCGGCCGGATATCATGCACACCGTCAGCGTACTCGCTCAGTACAGCAGCAACCCGAGAAGGGAACACTGGACAGCGGCAAAACGCGTGCTACGCTATCTCCAGGGAACAATCGATTTAGCTCTAAAATTCGAAGGGAATGATGATCATCTGACCTGCTACGTGGATGCCGATTGGGCAAATTGCAACCTCGACAGACGTTCATTTACAGGTTCTACCTTCGTCTTCAACGGAGCCGCCGTGTCCTGGGAATCTCGCAAACAGCGCACTGTTGCGCTCTCATCCACCGAGGCGGAATACATGGCGATCAGCGACGCGACAAAGGAAGCCATGCATCTCATCAGCTTCCTCAATGATTTGGGATTTCCTGATATTGCTCGTGTAACCATCTATAACGACAACCAGGGAGCTGGAAAGCTTGCGGAGAATCCTGTTCACCACTCACGTTCCAAACACATAGACGTGAGACATCACTTTATACGACAAGCGCTGAAGGAAAAACCCATCGAATTGCACTACCTTCCTACAGAACAAATGATTGCCGATGTGCTCACAAAAAGCTTACCCGGACCAAGACACATGGAGTGCATATCTGGATTTGGATTATCGTCAAGAAAATTGCTCCAGAGTGCATCTTAAGGGAGAGTGTTGGGAATTGTAATTCGCGCTCTTACGACATTTTTACTCAGAACTTTAATATTCAGATTCAGTGTGGCGCTTTAATCGCCTTTCTTTTACTTTTCACTTAAAACACTCACACATTGAGAATCTTCCGATCAGTTTATTCATTCACCTCGTGTTTAACTACATTCCTTGTAATTTGTTAATCTCAATATACATTTAATAAATACTTTCTTTCGATAAAATTCGTCTACACTCACTCGCACATCCTAACAAAATCAATTATCTTTAATAATTTTTTAATAAGTTCTTTGAGAATTTTCAAATCCATTTGTTTACAATTCAATTTTACGTAATTTCAATTATTCAAAAATTCTTTAATTGAATACGTATTAAAAAATTAACACTTCAAAAAATTCATCTAAACTTTTTCAAAATAATTAATTCTACAAAATTATTGATTATAAATATGAAAAATTAAAATTTTCAAAGAATTTAATTTGAAATCTTTTTAAAATTCAATTATTTCTTAAAATTCATGCCATAATGATTTTAATATTCAAATATTATTTAAATATTTGAATAATTTAAATAATAAATATTTAATTTAAAAATTTTTACTGAAATTCATTTTTAAATCATTTTTTATTGGAAAATTCTACTATAGAATTCAATTACTTAAATGGAAAAATAAATAATTTATTGAATAAATAAATATTTCTTAAAATTTAATTCTCATAAACATTCTCATTCTCATTTTATCAACAAATTTTTAAAGAATTGAATTCTTTTGACGAATTTTAATAAAATTTTTAAGTATAATTACATTTTTCGAGGAATTCGATTAAAATTGTATTAAAAATAATTGAAATTCTGCGTTGAGTTTTATTATTTATGAAAATAATTGAATTAATGCTCATAATTTTATAAGCAATTTTTAAAGAATTGATTTTTTCGAAAAAACTTCTGACAATTCTTTTTTAAATAATTGAATTTCATATGAAATTTTTATTATTTTTGAAAATAATTGAATGTTTGCAAATAGTATTAAAACAATTTTTTAATTGAATTCTTCCGAAGAATTTTGATTTAGTAAAGAATTCAATGTTTCTCAAAATTGAATTTTTAAAGAAATTTAATCAACAAATTTTTTTTAAAAATTGAATTCTTTCTATCTTAATAAATTTTTCTTAAGAATAATTGCATTTTTCGAGGAATTCAATTAAAATTGTAATAAAAATAATTGAAATTCTGCCATGAGTTTTATTATTTTATGAAAATAATTGAATTTTTAAAAATAATTTTATTTTTTATTTATTTTTAAAAATAATTGAATGCTTGCGAAGAACTAATATATTAATTTTGTTTTTAAATCATTGTATTCTTGGGAAGAATTTAAAAAAAAATTTTTAATATAATTGAATTCCTGAGAAAAGTTTTATTACAATTTATGAAAATAATTGAATGTGTGTAAATAATTTTATAAAACAATTTTTTTTTAAATAATTGAATTCTTTTGGAAATTTTTTTTATTAAAATACTATGCATTGAAAATAATTGAATTTTGAAAATTTTTGAAAAATAATTGAAACGTTTGAAAGGAATTCGATTAAAATTGTATTAAAAATAATTGAAATTCTACGTTGAGTTTTATTTATGAAAATAATTGAATTCCTAAAAAGAATTTTATTATATTTATAAAAAGAATTCAATCACTGCAAAATATTTGATTATTTATTGAAAATAATTAAATTATTGCGAAGAAATTTATACAAAATTTGTTAATAATTGAATTTATATGAAATTGAGGAAAATTGAGGAAAATAAATAATTGAAATTTTGCCAAAAATTTTATTAGAAATTTAAAAAAAATTGAATTTTGCCAAGAATTTTATTAAAAATTTTTTAAATAATTGAATTTTGGAGAAGAATTTTATTACTTTTGAAAATAATTGAATTTATGCAATCATTTATAATTTTTCCAAAATTCAAATTTTTTTTTCAGTGTTTTTGAGTAATATTCGTACTATAAATTCATTACTTTTAATAATTAATAAAATATGTTATTAAAAAATTTAATAAATTTCAGAAGAATTTGAATTATTAAAATTTTTGAAAACCTAAATAAAGGGCGAAAAAAAATTATCAGATAAAATAATTGCATGAAAGTTGGAAGAAGATCAATAGGTATATATACTTTTGTTCTAGTTTCTCGCTTAGAATATCAAAACATTGTGTTTCACATTTTAATATTCTATATAAAAGAGAATTTTAAACTAAGTTAATTATAAATATTAAAAAATTCTCTATAATATATTCTTGAAAATTATTCTTTTGTGAATATTAATTTTCTAGTTTTCCAACAATTGATATGGGAGTTTATCGATTTACTTCCTCGCAGTAAAATATTTCTCTCACTGTGAACAGCGATAGTCGACTTATTTTCCATCCTTTAAATTTTTAATTCTCAGTAATTTTCTACCCTTTTAAATTATTCAATCATTTATGTAAATAATTGTCGACATTTGAAAATCAAGTTTTGTTAATTATTATAATTAAATTTCTTACTATATAAAGACAGGTAAATATAAATTTTAAAATTAGAAATAAAAATTCTGCACATGCTTGTATTTTAATGAGAGAAATTCATTGATTAAAAATTGCACACTTCTTACCGGTGAGTTTTTTTTTTTTTAGAGAAAATATCGTCTTAATTTTTGTTATAATGATATTTTTTTTTTTTTTTTTTTTTTTTTTTTTTTTTAACGTATGATTAATTTATATTTTTCAGAAAAGAAAATATACAAATAGAATAAAATAATGGCAGATACGGATATTAATAAATTAAATGACACCAGAGGAATAGGTTTTCGTTCTTCTTATTTACCGGATGAAATAAATTCCGAATCAGAGACAAAGCCACCACCGTATCTTTTAAATTTGCCATTTGATCAAAATCCACCTCCTTATTCATCGAATTCACCTGATAAATATGAGAATATTGAAGAAAATAATATAGAACCACCACCGTATGCTACAAAATTAATACATAATGATGATGATGATGATGATGATGACGATGGTGATGACGGAAATGATATTAATTTACTATTAACAAAACGATTATATCCAGAAATACCCTCAGCACCTTCAATTGATGAAATTGAATACAAAACAGGTTTAACTGAAAATGAAAGAAGTTGTATTTTGAGTGCCTTATCAAAAATGCGTGATAATGTTTTATGGAAATCACAAGAGGAAAAGAAAAATTTTTCTCTCGCTGAAGATGAGGTTATTGAATTGTTACATAATGTTGAATCCAGACTCACAAATTCAGAGAAGAATGAAATTTTAACCGAAATAAGAACAATTAATAAAATACGAAACGATGAGAAAATTAAAAATCATGGACTTACGCAAAATGAATTTCAATGGCGGCAAAATATTGTGACAATTGGAATGAAATTTTTTGAAGTGGTATGTATTTATATATTCAGGGTTGCCACAGGTGTCAGGGTTAATAAAAAAAAAATTCAGAGAAAAGTCTGGGAAAATAGAATTGGTCAGGAAAATCAGGGAAAAGTCAGGGACTTTTATTAAAAGTACTGGGAAAAAATTAAATGTTTAAAATTTTTATAAAAAAATTCTGAATTTAATAATTTCTGAATTAATAATTCAAGAATTCATCATAAAAATTCAATTATTCTCAAAATTAATAAAACTATTTAGCATAATTACAATTATTTTCAAAAAATTTTCTCAAGTTTAACGACTTTTAATATCAACTTATTTTTATAAAATTTTCCTAAAGAATTCAATTATTTAAAAAAAATTTTTTTTTAATAAAATTCTACACAAACATTTAATTATATTTTCATAAATTCGAAAAATTTCATGTAGGAAATTCAATTATTTAAAATAGAATTGGCACACATTTTTTGGAAAAAATGTCAATTATTTCAAAATTTCTCATAAAATTCTACGCAATAATTCAATTATTTTCATAAATAACAAAATTCTTTTTTGGAATTTAATTATTTTCATTAATAATAAAACTGACAATAATTTATTTTCAATAACTTAATTCTATTGAAGAACTGACACTGATTGAAGTTATTATACTTATAAATCAATTAAAAAAAATATTTTTTTGAAAAATTTTAATTTCAATTCTATTGAAATTAGTTTCAATTATAAAAATTTTAACGCAATTCTTTGAAAGAATTCAATTCTTTTAAAAAATATCAAAATTCTTTTCAAAAATTCAATTATTTTCAAAAATTAAAAAAAAATTCTCATCAAAATTTCAATTCTCATTATAAATATACCTAACAACAGTCTTCGCTGAAATTAAGTTTTATTTTGGAATTTTTATAAAACTCATTAAAAAATTCAATTATTTTCAAAAATAACTTGATTCATCAGAAGAATTCAATTATCTTCAAAATTAATAAAATTCTTCGCAAAAATTCAATTATTTTCAAAGAATCTAAAAAAAAAATTGTCGTCAACATTTCAATTATTTTTAAAAATTAATAGTAAAATTCTTCGACGAAGTATAATAATTTTCAGGAATTTTAATAAAAATCATTGCAAAATTCAATTATTTTCATAAATAATAGTAGTCATCACAAGAATTCGATTATTTTCAAAAGTAATAAAATTCAATTATTTTCAAAAATTTTAGTAAAATTCATATTTATTTATTATCAAAAATTTTTCTTAATTCAATGATTTTTAATATTCTACTATTTGAATAAAATTTTCCAATAGAATTCAATTATTAAACAAACATTTTGATAAAATTCTACATGAATATTCAATTATTTTTTAAACAAAAAAAATTTCACAGGAATTCAATATTATTAGAAATAGAATTTGCATACATTTTTTCGAAAAAACTCAATTGTTAAAAACGTTTTTAAAAAATTCTTCGCAATAATTGAATTATTTTCAAAATTAACAAAATTCTTCGCAGAAATTTAATTATTTTTAAAAAATCTACAAAAAAATTGTCGTCAACATTTCAATTATTTTTATAAATTAATAGAAAAATTTTTCGACAAAATTAAATTATTTTCAGGAATTTGAATAAAAATCATTTTGCAAAATTCAATTTTTTTTTTTATAAATTATATTATTTATCACAAGAATTTAATTATTTTGAAAATAATTGAAAAATAAAATAATAATAAAATTCAAGTCAAAATTTTATTTATATTCAAAAATTTTAATAAAATACCATGTCAAAATTTTTTCTTAATTCAAAGATTTACAATATTCTACTATTTTAAAAAAATTTCAAAAAGAATTCAATTATTAAACAAACAATTTTTATAAAATTCTACATGAATATTCAATTATTTTAAAAAAAATAAAAGTTTCACATGAATTTAATTATTAAAAATAGAATTTGCATAAATTTTTTCGAAAAAAATCAATTGTTTGAAACTTTTTTTTATAAAATTCTTCGCAATAATTCAATTAGTTTCTTAAATAATAAAACTCATTACAGATTTTCAATTATTTTTTGATAAATTTTTAATTCGAATTCCTCGAAAAATGTAATATTATTCTTAAAAATTTTATTAATATTCATCGAAAGATTTCAGTAATTTAAAAATTTGTTGATTAAATTATGTATAAGAATTCAAATTTAAGAAACATTCAATTATTCAATAAATTATCTATGTTTGTATTTAAATAATTGAATTCCCGTAGAATTTTCTAATAAAAATTATTTCAAAAATTAATTTCAGTCAAAGTTTTAGATAATAATTGAATTTTTGGAGAATTTACGAATAATTGCAATTTTTCGAAATAAATGAATTTTCTAAAGGTTTTATAAATTAAAATCTTTGAAAATTTCAATTTTTCATACTTTTCATTAAAAATTCTATGGAACTTATTTTTTTCAAAAAGCTTAATCAATAGTTTTTAAAATTATTTCAAGTTTTTATTTTCTAATGTTTATTTAATTGAAGAATTTCCAAATAATCGATACTTCACGTAAAATTGAATTGTAAAGAAATGGATTTGAAAATTCTCAAGGAGATCTTTTACAAAAATTATTAAAAAGTAGTTATTAAAAATAATTGATTTATAGAAGAATTTGATTTAAATATTGTAGAAAATAATCATTGAATTGAAATGATGAGAATAATAATTTTTAGAGTGAATCAAAATTATTCCTTAGGGTGAGGGAAAAAGTGAAAATTTTATCTGGAAATCAGGGAAAAGTAAGGGAAAAATAAAATTTTCGTCGCAACCCTGATATTATTACAAATCATTGATGGAAATTTAAAAGAAAAACTATTAAAAATTATAAAAGACATAATTTAGATGAATTAAATGGTAAATAATATGCTTTTAATATTACAGGCATTGAGCGTTACAGTTTTTGTCAATTTAACTGATTCAAAACATCCATTTAATCGACGTTTATTTGTACTATTTTTTGAATTTATTGGAATAATTTCAACATGCTTTTTGGTATATTACTGGTGTGATACCAATAAATCTCGCAATATTCGCATAATGGTAAATATTTTTTTCTATAACATTAAATTAAAAAAAAAAAAAAAAAAAAAAAAAAAAAAAAAACAATAAATATGATTTCAGGACTGCATTTTTTGTGCATTCAGCGCAACAGGCTGTGCAATAGCTGCTTATACATTTCCCTTTTATGGAAATTCGGTAAACTATTTTACACCACATAAAATAAAAAATAAAAAAAAATGATTCATAATTATTTCAAAATTACTTGAAACAAAAATTGTAATAAAGAATATTTTCATTTCAGATATATACATATTCCGGTATGACGATTTATGCACTTGATTTCCTTTGGAAATTTTATTGCTGAAAACTTCCTATGTGATAATTATTAAATATATTTATCAATATAATATATTAGCGGGGTTGCCACAGATCAGGAAATTCAGGAAGAAAGTCAAGGAATTTTATTAAAAGTACTGGAAAAGATTAAATTTTTAGAATTCCGAAGAAAATTCTAAATTTTTGTTTCTTTTTTTTTGTCTTATAAATTATATATATATATATATATATATATATATATATATAAATATATATATATATATATATATGAAATTAACACAAATACTAATATACAAAACCTTCAATTTTTTTTTCAATAATAATTCATTTTAAATAATTTAATTCTTCAAGAATTCATCATAAAAATTCAATTAAAAAAAAAAAAAAAACTATTTAGCATAATTTCAATTATTATCAAAAATTTTTCTCAATTTAATGACTTTCAATATCAACTATTTTTATAAAATTTTCCATAAGAATACAATTATTTAAAAAAAAAAAAATTTACTAAAATTCTACGCAAACATTCAATTAAGGTAAAGGTCCCAATTATGGGACAATTTACAATTTTGTCCCTATTATGAGACAGTATTACAAAAAATAAAATAAATGCAATTAAAATTGGTCATAAGAAATTTCTACTTATTTCAAAAAATTTTACACGTTAAAAGAATAATTATTTGTGTATAGCATTTAATTTAATAAGAAATGTTTATTTGCATTTTAGCTTTTAAATTAAGGTAAGCCAAGTTTTTCGTCAGACTACCGTCCCACATTAGGTGCACTTATTATTTGCTATCCCTATTATGAGACACACAGGAAATATACAGCAAACATAACCTCAAATATTTTCAGTTGTTTCGCATTAATTTTCTACCAGAAAAATTAGTTTTATAATTATTTTTTAAACCAGAATTTGTTTATTGTATTTTATTCTTTATAATTAATATTCAAATTATTAGGATAAGTCAATAGAATTCTAATTACTTATTGAATTAAATAAATGTCTCATAATAGGAACATTCATTATGGGACACCCGTACATACAGAAATTATAGTCCCATAATTAGTGCAGTGCAGAGTTTCATAATTTAATTAATATTATTTTTATTTCATGAAAAATAACCATTTTAGGGTCTAAATATTATTCATAACATAGCAATCTTTCAATCTATACCCTAATTATTCATATTAACACTCCCGATTCCAAGAAATTTATCATAGAAATTTAGTTTAGCTTAAACAGCGTCCCATAATTGGTACTTTTACCTTATTTTCATAAATTTCAAAAATTTCATTTAGGAAATTCAATTATTTAAAAAAGAATTGTCACACGTTTTTTCGAAAAAATCAATTCTTTAAAAATTTTTTATAAAATTATGCGCATTAATTCAATTATTTAAAAAGAATTTAATAAAGTTCTTTGCAAGGATTCAATTATTTTTAAAAATAATAAAACTATTTTTTAGAATTCAATTATTTTTTTAAATAATGAAACTCATCGCAGAATTTTAATTTTTTTTTAGTACCCACAAGTTTAATTAAATTCCTCGAAAACTGAAATTATTTAAAAAAAAATTTACTCAAATTCATCGAAAGAATTCAATTTTTTCTCATAAATAATTAATATTTATCACAAGAATTCAATTATTTTGAAAATAATTAAAAATTAAAATAATAATAAAATTCAATTATTTTAAAAAATTCTATAATAAAATTCATCGAAAGAATTCAATTATTTAAAAATTTGTTGATAAAATTCTTTATAAGAATTTAATTTTGAGAAAAATTTATTTATTCAATAAGTTATTTATTTTTGTATTTAAGGGCATTTGAACCATGATGACGTCACAGCCTTAAAACACATGCTTTGCAGAACCTATGACGTCATAATGGTTCAAATGCCCTTAAATAATTGAATTCTTGTAGAATTTTCTAAAAAAAAATTAATTTAAAAATTAATTTCAGTCGCAGTTTTAGATAATTAATTGAATTTTTTGAGAATTTACGAATAATTGTAATTTTTTAAAATAAATGAATTTTGTAAAGGTTTTAAATTAGAATCTTTAAAAATCTGAAATTTTTATACTTTCAATTAAAAATTCTATGGAACTAATTTTCTTCAAAAAGCTTAATCAATATTTTTTAAAATTATTTTAAAATTTTGATTCTCGTGTAATTTTCTAATTAAAATTGATTTAAAAATTAATTTCAGTTTAAAAAGTTTTTAAATTAAAATCTTTTGAGAATCATTCAACTAAAGAATTTTCGAATAATGGAAATTTCGTAAAATTTAATTCTAGGATTTGAAAATAATTCTCAAGGAACTTATGGTGAAATATTATTAAAAATAATTGATTTGAAGAAGAATTTTAGTTTAAAATTCTAGAAAATAATAATTGAATTGAAATAATGAAAATAATTTTAAAGAATAGTTGCAGTAAAAAAAATATTTTTATAAAGTTTTTAAATTTCAAAAAAATTTTAATTTGAAATTTTCAAAAAGCTTAATTCCTATGCGGTAAAATTAATAATAACTAAATATTTATTTAAATAAAAAGTTATTGGTATTTTCGAATTGTTTTACAATTAAAGAAATTCGCAAATAAATGTATTAGTGTTATTATTATTATTGTGGCAACCCTGATTAGGGCCAATTTGAAAAAAACATAAGCACCGCTTGTCTGATTATTTAAAAAAAATGCTCAAAGTATTTTTTATTGTATAATATAAATTAGATATTAGAAAATAATTTTAATATTTTTACGTCCTTTATTTTTTGTTTTGTTTTATTTTTCTTCTCTAAATTTTTTTTTATCATCTTTTATTGAAACTTACAGTAAATTTTAATATTTTTACAATTTATAATTTTTATTTTTTATTATTATCGTGATAAGATATCCGTCCATATTGTTATAAAATAACAAGAATAATTATAATAAGTAAGCATAAAGTACTGCCACTAAATGATACCAAGAATAATAATGTTAATCATATTTTTTTTTTGAAAAAAAAGCTTCCACGATATTTGTAAAATTTTTCAATTTACTTCTACTATGTATGAAAATTAGCGTGTATAAGATTATTGAAACTAAACACGAAATTCTAACAATTATAAAAATTTTTACACAAACTTAATATTACAAATTTATTACTAAAGAAAATGTAGTTCATTCACTATAAAAGTGGAAAATTTTTAAAAACTATTTAAAATTTTTTTCTTTATTTAAAATTTTTAAATGTTTTTAAAAAATTTTTAATTTTTGAACATTTAAAATTTTAACAGTAATATTTATATGAATGTAATAATAAAAAAAAATGTACATTTGTAATAGAAAATAATAAATTATATTGTTAACTATAATTAAATTTTTTTGTAGTGTTTAAAAAAAATTTTTTTTTTAACATTAAATTTCTCCAATAAGGAGAGAGAAAAATTAAATGTTACAGAATAACTATGTTTTCTACATAGTTTATGCTTGTATTGTATATCGATTTTTCTTGAGGGGATTGTGTAAAAGGGGGTGAAGTTTTAGGGTCCCGTTTTATCATTCTAGTAACTTTTATGGTTGAATCTTCTTTTCTCTTTTTACTTCCATTGAATGAATGAAGAGAAAATATTAAAAGGAAGTTGCGAGGGCGTCGTTTCCCTTTCAGTTACATTTTCAATCTCACTAAAGCTCTACGTGTTAATATTTATTGTCTTCCATAATTATAATACTTCTTATAAAAAAAAAAAAATAAACAGAAACATGTGCAAAATTTAAATTATCGTTTTTCAATGTTTTAGAGTATATAAATTAATTTTTAATAAAACGTTAAAATACACAATTTATTATACAAAGTTTATTTTTATTTTGTATAAGTTTTCTTTTTTGGAGAAAATGTTTTTTTTTACAACAGCTGTTCGTTTATAATTGTGAATTTTTTTTTTTTTTTAAAGTAGTGAAAATTGAAATTAAGGGAGATTTTATAATATTGTTAAAAATTGTAAAGGTAATGTTATTTTTACTTTTTATTCTTCATATTTG
This sequence comes from Leptopilina heterotoma, assembly GCF_015476425.1. Classification (NCBI taxonomy): domain Eukaryota; kingdom Metazoa; phylum Arthropoda; class Insecta; order Hymenoptera; family Figitidae; genus Leptopilina; species Leptopilina heterotoma. The sequence goes on along the minus strand of NW_025111048.1, from coordinate 700,930 downwards.
TAATTTTAAATTTAAATATTAATAATTATTTAAATAATTCATCAAAATAATATATATATATATATGTAAAATTGTATCAAACTTTTTCTTTACGCAATTGAATGAAAATGAAAACAAAAAATTGTCACGTTGATTATTTTTTAATTGTTGTGTATAGAAAATTAAAAATATTATTTTAATATAGGTATAAAAAAAAACAATAAGGAAAATGGCTATAGAATTTAAGGATGTTAGTAGTGAACCAGCAACATCAGAAACAAGACAATTGTCAGAATTGCCTGCTTATCAAACAACAATTTCTGAAGAAACATCCTCTTTGAATACAACAAATCATCAATTGGAATTAACAGTCGTTGATTCTATCTCAAGACAAGAGAGATGTGAAAATGATAGTCTAAAACATAAAATACATATGTCACAAGTTAATAGTGGAGTGATAATTGTAAAAATTGCAGAAATGGTAATGTTTAATAAATAATAGAAATTATACGCACAAAACACTTTTTTCAGTTTCTAAATATTTAATACCTATGCGAATTCTTTTTTTCATCTCTAAATTTAACACATTTCGTTATTAAAATTATTCCTTTTTTCATCATCATCATCATCATCATCATCATCATCATCATCATTATTACTTATTAATTATTATTATTGTTATTATTATTATTATTACATATTACTATTACTATTACTAGCTAGAAAAATTTTTTTTTTTAAATTTTATAAAATTTTTAATGAATTTTATAGATTACTTAGGTTTTTAAAATTTTATGTAATTCAAATTCTTCTGAAATTTGTTAAATTTTTTAATATATATTTAATTAATTATTAAAAATAGTGGATTTATAGACGAATTTGACTCAAAAACACTAAAAAAAAATTGAATTTTCGAAAAATTATAAATGATTGCATAAATTCAATTATTTTCAAAAGTAATCAAATTCTTTTCCCAAAAATCAATTATTTTAAAAATTTTTAATAAAATTCTTGTCAAAATTCAATTTTTTAAAAATTTTTAATAAAATTCTTGTCAAAATTCAATTTTTTAAAAATTTTTAATAAAATTCTTGTCAAAATTCAATTTTTTAAAAATTTTTAATAAAATTTTTTGTCAAAATTTGAATGATTACCAAAAAATTTTCCTCAATTTCATATGAATTCTATTATTTACAAGTTATTTTTTTTATAAATTTCATCGCAATAATTTAATTATTTGCAATAAATAATAAAATTTTTTACAGGAATTAAATTATTTTCATAAATATATAAAATTCTTTTTAGGAATTCAATTATTTTCATTAATAAAATTTATCACTGAATTTCAGGTATTTTTAATAGGTACAATTTTAATTGAATTCCTCGAAAAATGTAATTTTAAAATTCGTCAAAAGAATTAAATTTTTTAAAAATGTTTTGATAAAATTCTTTATGAGAATTCAACTTGAAGAAATATTTAATTATTCAATAAATTATTTATTTTTTCATTTAAATAATTGAATTGTCGTAGAATTTTCTAATAAAAAATGATTTAAAAATAAATTTCAGTTAAAATTTTAGATTTCAATATTTATTTTTCAAATTTTTCGAATATTCAAATAATATTTTAATATTAAAATCATGATAGTATGAATTTTAAATTAAATTCTTTGAAAATCTTAATTTTTCATACTTATAACCAATAATTCTGTAGAATTAATGTTTTTGAAAAAGTTTAGTTGAATTTTTTTCTGAAATTATTTGAAGTATTTATTTTTTAATACGTATTCAATTAATGAATTTTTGAATAATTGAAATTTCGTAAAATTAAATTGTAAATAAATGGATTTGAAAATTCTCAAAGAACTTTTTCAAAAATTATTGAAGATGATTTGATTTAAAGAAGAATTTTATTTATATAATTATTAAATTCTAATAAACAAATTATATTAAAATTTTTCAAAATAATTGAATTCTTTCGAAGAATTTGACTAAACTTTCTAAGAACAATTGCATTTTTCAAAGGAATTCATTTAAAATTGTATTAAAAATAATTGAAATCTTGTAATAAATATTATTGAAATTTTTTAAAATAATTTAATTCCTGAGAAGAATTGTATTATTTACATAATTGAATTTTTGCGAAGAATTTTGATTTAGTAAATAATTCAATATTTCTGAAAATTAATTTTATATAAAGAATGTACTCAAAAAATTTTTTTTTAAAAATTGAATTATTCCGACGTATTGTAATAAAATTTTTGAAAATAATTAAATTCACGCGAAGAATTTTATAATAATTCATTTAAACAATTGATTTTTTTTCTTTTATAAAAATTTTAAATAATTGAATTTTTTTTAAATTTTATTATTTATGAAAGTTTATATATAGCTAATAGAAAATATAAATATTTTGTCGAAAAATAGTTTTGACTTGCTTCAATGTGTACATAAATAGAAAATGTCGAAAATAAGATAAAATTAAGTAATTACATTAAGATTCTAAGAATCGAGGGTGAAGAAAGAATATTAATCGAATGTTTTGTATCGAAAAAAAGACGAAGGAAATGATAACTTTTGTTTGAAAATGAATTCTTTTATAGTTATTTGTCACAAAGGAAAATTTTCATTTAATGTTTTTCTCATTTCAAAAATTGGTATATATGTATATATACATAACTTATTATACAGAATGTTATTTTATAAGTATTTTTTTATAAAGTATTTGAAATAGTTTTTATTATTATTTTATTATTTATGAAAATAACTGAATTCGAGAGAAGAATTTTATAAAAATTCTTTTAAATAATTCATTTTTTTTATTTTATGAAAATAATTTTGATGTAGTGAAGTTGTTTACAGTTTTTAAAAATATTGTCCTATTAAAGAATTTTGCTACATTGTTAAAAAAAAATTCCACATTTTTAATTTCTTGATAAAAAAAATATTAATTTCAAAATATAAAATTTCATAAAGTTAATAGAAAATATTAAGATTTTGTAGAAAAATAGTTTTGACTTCATTCAATTTTGTATGTACATAGAAAATATCGAAAATAGGGAAAAATGACACAATTACATTAAGAATATAAGAATTGAGGGTGAACAAAAAATATTAATCGCATGTTTTGTATGGAAAAAAGGGAGATGAAAAGACTTTTTGTTTGAAAATAAATTCTAGATATTTAACACAAAGGGAAAGTTTAATTTTTGGGTTTTTCAACTCAAATAATTTGTACGTATCTTATTATTGAGAATGTTATTTTATAAATATTTTTTTTCTATATAAAGATAATATACATATATGTGTATCTTTAAAAAACGAATAATTTTAAATAAAAAAAAAAGAAAGAAAAAAAAAACTTTTTTGTGAAAGAAAAATTATTTTTGATAACAGTTTTTATTTTTCTTACAGGTGTTCAATCTTATTAGTTTTATAACAGTGAGAGAATCGCCTTTTGCCAATACAACACCTGGAATATGTTTCAGTTTAGTGTCATCCCTTGGACTTACAATTACCGGTTGCTTGTTGGCACTATATGCTTGTGGTGCATGCAAAAAACCATGTATAACAGTTCTTCCATTTGTAAGTAATTTTTATTCTTTTTTTTTTTTTTTTTTAATTATTTTATTCTTGAGTGCATTCACGTAATTACATTTTCAAACACATATTTCTTTTCACTTTGACTAGTGAGTGAGAGTGGAAAAAAATTTTGTGTAAACAAAAATAAGAGTGTGAGTGCAATTAGATTTAAAATTTCATTTTTTTAAAGAAAATTTGTTTCAGGAATATGTGTTCTGTATATTGTGGGCTTGTGCTTTTTTAGCAGCTTCTTGTTTCCTGGTCAATGGCAATGGAATTTTTAAAAGTGATTACAACAAAGCACCAGTACGTGATAAAATTTAAATATTCTAGTTTTAGAATTCATATAGAGATGTACCTAAGAATAGAGGATTACAGAAATTCTATTATTTCCAAAAGTGATAAACTTTTTCGCGTAAATTCAATTTTCAAAAATTTTTTTAAATTCTCGTCAAAATTTCAATTTATAGAAATAAATAAAATTCTTTTTCGAAATTCAATTATTTTCGTAAAAAATTTAATAAAATTTTTGGCAAAATTTCAATTATTTTCAAAAATTTTTCTCATTTCAATTATTTTTAATAAAATTCTCCAAAAGAATTCAATTATTTAAAGAAAATTTTAATAAAATTTCACAGGAATTCAATTATTTACCAATTTTTTTATAAATTTCTTCGCACCATTTCAATTATTTTTAATTTTTTAAATAAAGTTTCTCGAAAGAATTCAAATATGTATAGAGAATTGATAAAAATAGTTCTGAGAAATTCAATTATTTTCAAACATTTAAATAAAATTCTTTTGAAAATTCTATTATTAAAAAAAAATGTTGACAAAATTCTTTACAAGACATAGTTAATAAATTTGCAATTTTAATAAAATTTTCCTATACAATTCAATTATTTTCAATACATTTCTTCTTAAGAATTCAATTATTTTCAATACATTTCTTCTTAAGAATTCAATTATTTTCACAAATATATAAATTTTTTATAGGAATTCAATTATATTTAAAAAAATTTGTATAAAATTCTTCGGAAGAAATAAATTATTTTCATAAATAATAAAATTTTTCTCGAGAATTCAATTATTTTAAAAAAATTTTGATAAAATACGTTTAAAATTTGAAAAAATTAGAATAAAATTGATCATAGAATACAATTATTTTTGTAAAAAATAAAATTCTTCGAAACAATTCAAGTATTTAAGAAATTTTAATAAAATTCATTCCAAGAATTCAATTCTTTTCGAAAATAAACATTTTCACAGGAATTTAATTATTTATAAAAAATTTTAATAAAATTCTTTTTCAGATTTCAATTATTTTCAATTTTTTAATGAAATTTCTCGATGGAATTCAATTATTTTCAAAAAGATTTTAAAAATTCTGAGATATTCAATTATTTAAAAAAATTTGAATAAACTTCACAAGAAATTAAATATTTTCATAAATAATATTATTTTTTTATTTCCGTAATTCAATTATTTTTACAAATAAGCTTTTTGACAGAAATTCAATTCTTTAAAAAAAATTTTAAAAAACTTCTTCCCAAGAATTCAATTCTTTTCAAATATAAACATTTTCACAGGACTTTAATTATTTGGAAAATTTTTTAATAAAATTCTTCATCAGATTTAAATTATTTTCAATTTTTTATTGAAATTTCTCGATAGAATTCAATTATTTTCAAAAAGATTTAAAAAATTCTGAGATATTTAATTATTTAAAAAAAATTTGAATAAACTTTACAAGAAATTAATTATTTTCATAAAAAATTTTTTTTTTTTTTACTTCCAGAATTGAATTATTTTTACAAATAAACTTTTTGACAGAAATTCAATTCTTTAAAAAAAAATTGTAAATAAACTTCTTCACAAGAATTCAATTCTTTTCAAATATAAACATTTTCACAGGAATTCAATTACTTTCAAAAAGATTTTAAAAATTCTGAGATATTCAATTATTTAAAAAAATTAGAATAAACTTCACAAGAAATTAATCAATTTCATAAATAATAATATTTTTCTCCGGAATTCAATTATTTTTACAAATAAACTTCTTGACGGAAATTCATTTCTTTAAAAAAAATTTTAAATAAACTTCTTCCCAAAAATTCAATTCTTTTTAAATATAAACATTTTCAATTTTTAATTCCTATAGAAAAATAATAATGATGAGATATTTATTGAAAAAAGAAGTTATTGATGTTTTCGAATAATTTTACTTTTGAAGAAATTTCTAAATAAATGTAATAGAACATTTTTTTTTTAATTATCTAATAATTTTTGGAGTGAATCAGGATATTCTTCAGGTACAGGGAAAAAGTTAAAATCAGTAAGGAAAAATTCTGGAAATCAGGGAAAAGTCAGGGAAAAACAAAATTAAATTTTTTTGGCAATCCTGTTATTTTTTATGAAACATAATTATTGTTTTGGTATAGTGTAAAATTTTGTTTAGAAAAAAAAAAAATTACATTAAAAACTTCTATTTCTTTCTCTCTCTAGATTTACGGGTTCGTGTCAATGATTCTTTACAGCGTCGAAGCGTGCTTAAACTGTAGATTTATGGTTCAGCGAAACAAGGAATTACAAATAGAACGAGAAAATAGTAAAGTTAGTGATAATTTTCGAGGATGGAATCAACCAGCAAGTGAAGCATACAATGGTACAGAATCGTCTATTGGCAACAATAATGACCCAAATGAACATTGGACACGTTCTTACGATTTAAACGCCATAAGTGATGGTTGCATAATTATTTTCTAAATTCATTTCACTTTTTTCTTTTACTGTTCCATATTAATTTAATATTCTCTAACTTAAAAAATCATTTTTTAATATAGAACATTTTTTTATATAAGAATAAATTTAATTTATTTTTATTAAAAAAAAAAAAATTTGTAAATTTTACTCAATCGACTGGGTAACACGAATGTCATCCAAACGAAAGACAAAGACTTAATTAAAAATTTTTCTAATCGTCTTTAAAAAAAAAAGAAAATAAATAACAGGGATTAAAACATAGAAAGATCTATTTTCAGATCAAAATAATGAAAGAATTTTCATTACATAGAATTGTTTCTATTTTGTGATAATACTAAAACGAAGAATTTAATATAATGAAATAATTATTATATTATTGTCATTTTAAATTATTTATGAATGAAAATTATTTATAGTAATATGAAAAAAATTACATAGACTTAAAAATAATTTTCATTTAACAAAAAAGTTTATTTTTATTATATATATTTATTATATCGAAATATAAAAATTGTACCTACGTAGATTTAAAAACTTTTTAATAGAAACCTTTTCTTCGTAAAATAATTTTCAGTGTTTAATATTTACATTTACACTTTAGAATTTTTAATGTAAAAAGGAAAATAAAATTGTTAATTAATTTAATTAAAAGAATTATTTATTTAGCATTTATTAATTAATGAAAAAAATAAATTGTATTTATTATATTATTTTTAAAAGAGTGACATAATTTTAATTTTATAAAATTAAATACCTTGTCGAAAATTTGTCAAAAATAATATTAACTTTCACAAATAGGTCCACCACAACAGTCAGGATACATTTTCGAATTATCCTCATTCTTCAAACCAATTTGTTTTCCCTCCGGACATTTTATATCCGAACATCTGGAAATATATATTTTCTTTTTGTAAATTTAATTTTATTAATTATTAATTTAAAAAAAACACTGGAATTTTTTATGCAAAAAAATTTTTTTTTCATTTTGAAAAATTACTGTACCTTATTATGTCGAATTTCTGAGGTGAAAGACAAGTTATTCTTGCGCAAATTTGTTGCTGATTTTTCACTGGTACAATGTCTGCTGGACAATTAACTAAAATGAAAAAAAAAATTTATTTATAAAAAATTTAAAATATTTTTAAAAAATACTATACATTTAAAAATTACTTAGTTGTACGAATTCCAGTGAATTATTTAGAATTTGAAGTATAATAATAAGGAATACAAGAAATTTCATCTTAAACGACAAGAAATTGTAAAATGAATGAAGAAAAAATAATAAACACATGCAATATTTTTTATCATTTAATTAAAAGATTAATAAGAAAAATTAACTTGTCGAGACTTAAATATCTTTGATAATTGCACTTATGCGGTATAAAAGTTTAAAGGTTTCTGTTATCATTATCTTTTAGTAATTACTTTGAGAATTTTGGTAAATACAAATATTTTTATTTTTATAATATATTTGGGGTTCAATTTTTTTTAAGTACTGAAAATATTTTCTAACTAGCAACAATTCGCGCAGCTAACTTCTTAAGTATATTCTTTTCAAAATAAAATTATCTATTTAAAAGAAATAGAATTTAAAAATTTTTAATTCAAATTTTTTTTCCATAAATGAATTGGAATATAGATTATTTCAAACTGCGAACAGAATGAATGAAAGAATATGAAGATTAAATATTAATATAGTTAATTAAGTAAATTTAATAATTTAAAAGTGGAATGAAAGAGGAATTTTTTGAATAAGTGAAATTACTTTGTCGTATAATAAAAAACATTTTGCATCAAATTAAAATTTACAATTTAAATTATTTTTGTACTTCATTTAGGTTATTTGATGCCTTTTCAAAATAATTCAATTCTTTAAATACAAAAATAAATAATTTATTGAATAATTAAATGTTTTTTAAAATTTAATTCTTATAAAGAGTTTTACCAAATAAATTTTTAAATAATTGAATTCTTTTGACGAATTTTAATCAAATTTTTAAAAATAATGACATTTTTTCAAAGAATTCGATTAAAATTGTACTGAAAATAATTAAAATTCTGCGATGAGCTTCATTATTTATGAAAATAATTGAGTTCCTAAAAAGAATTTTAGTATTTACGAAAAATAATTAAATTTCTGTAAAAATCTTATTATTTATGAAAATAATTGAATTATTGCCAAGAAATTTATAAAAAATTTTTTTTAAATAATTGAATTATCCTGTGCAATTTTTATTATTTATGAAAATGTAATTAAATGTTTGAGTACAAGTTTTTAAAAATTTTTTTCTAAATAATTGAATTCTTTTGGGTAATTTTATTGAAATAGTAGATATTAAAAATATTATTGAAAAGAGGAAAATTTCTTGAAAATTACTGAAATTTTGACAGAAATTTTATTAAAATTTTTGAAAATAATTGAATTTTGAAGAAGAATTTTTTATTTATAAAGGTAATAATTGATATTTTCTATTTTGTCGAGATATTTTTGTAAATTTTAAACATTTTTAAATTCATAATTGCAGTTTGTGATAAGAATTTTATTACTTTTGAAAATAATTGAATTTCTGCAATCATTTGTAATTGGTTTAAAATTCAATTTTTTAAAATGTTTTTAACTCAAATTCTTCTATAAATTCATTATTTTTAATAATTAACTAAATACAGTTGACAAATTTAACTATAATTTCCAGAAGAATTTGAATTATCAATATTTTGTAAAAATTTAAGTTTTAAAAATTTTTAAATTAAATTCATTGAAAATTGAAATTTTATAAAATTTTAAATTAAAATCTTTTGAAGTTCATTTATTTATGAAGAATAAAATAAAATTTTTTTACACTTCTTATTGTTTATTTTGCTTCCTCATAAAGAAAGCCTTATAGTGATGTCGATTTCCGAATTTTTTAGAATCAATTATTTTTACAAATTTTCAAGTGTAGTATATATAATTCGTCGAGAGGAACAAATGTCCGGATGTATGTGTGTATGTGTGTGTGTGTGTGTGTGTGTGTGTATGTCACCGATTCTTGTGGACAAATTTTCTCTTACACGTCTTGACGGATTTTGATAAAATTTTGTAGGTGTATAACGGTCATGAATACTAAAAATCAGACAGAAGGATTTTCAAAAATATCTAAAAAAAAAATTTTTTCAACAACAAATCTAATCATCTGAAAATTACCAGAGTTCTAGTAGGGACTGAACCCTACACAATCCTGAAGAATAGAGAATTTTATTTCAATTTTTTAGTAGTAGCAGGTCCACCCGAACGCCATCAGACAATTAAAATTGGTAAAAAGGAAAATAAAAATTTATTTCTTCCAAATTTAACAAATCTAATCATCTGAAAATTACCAGAGTTCTAGTAGGGACTGAACCCTACACAATCCTGAAGAATAGAGATTTTTATTTCCATTTTTTAGTAGTAGCAGGTCCACCCGTACGCCATCAGACAATCATAATTTGATAAAAAGGAAAACAAAAATTTATTTTATTCAAATTTATCTAATCTAATCATCTGAAAATTACTAGAGTTCTAGTAGGGACTGAACCCTACACAATCCTGAAGAATAGAGAATTTTATTTCCATTTTTTAGTAGTAGCACCCTCACCCGAACGCCATCAGACAATCAAAATTGGTAAAAACGAAAATAAAAATTTATTTCTTCCAAATTTATTTAATTTAATCATCTGAAAATTACCAGAGTTCTAGTAGGGACTGAACCCTACACAATCGTGAAGAATAACGAATTTTATTTCAATTTTTTAGTAGTAGCAGGTCCACCCGTACGCCATCAGACAATCATAATTTGGTAAAAACGAAAATAAAAATTTATTTCTTCCAAATTTATTTAATTTAATCATCTGAAACTTACCAGAGTTCTAGTAGGGACTGAACCCTACACAATCCTGAAGAATAGAGAATTTTATTTGAATTTTTTAGTAGTAGCACCCTCACCCGAACGCCATCAGACAATCATAATTTGATAAAAAGATACACAAAAATTTATTTTTTCCAAATTTATTAAATTTAATCATCTGAAAATTACCAGAGTTCTAGTAGGGACTGAACCCTACACAATCCTGAAGAATAGAGATTTTTATTTCCATTTTTTAGTAGTAGCACCCTCACCCGAACGCCATCAGACAATCATAATTTGATAAAAAGATACACAAAAATTTATTTCTTCCAAATTTATTTAATTTAATCATCTGAAAAATACCAGAGTTCTAGTAGGGACTAAACTCTACACAATCCTGAAGAATAACGAATTTTATTTCAATTTTTTAGTAGTAGCAGGTCCACCCGTACGCCATCAGACAGTCATAATTTGATAAAAAGGAAAACAAAAATTTATTTTATCCAAACTTATTTAATCTAATCATCTGAAAATTACCAGAGTTCTAGTAGGGACTGAACCCTACACAATCCTGAAGAATAGAGATTTTTATTTCCATTTTTTAGTAGTAGCAGGTCCACCCGTACGCCATCAGACAATCAAAATTTGGTAAAAACGAAAATAAAAATTTATTTCTTCCAAATTTATTTAATTTAATCATCTAAAACTTACCAGAGTTCTAGTAGGGACTGAACCCTAAACAATCCTGAAGAATAGAGAATTTTATTTCAATTTTTTAGTAGTAGCAGGTCCACCCGTACGCCATCAGACAGTCATAATTTGATAAAAAGGAAAACAAAAATTTATTTTATCCAAACTTATTTAATCTAATCATCTGAAAATTACCAGAGTTCTAGTAGGGACTGAACCCTACACAATCCTGGAGAATAGAGAATTTTATTTCAATTTTTTAGTAGTAGCAGGTCCACCAGTACGCCATCAGACAATCATAATTTGGTAAAAACGAAAATAAAAATTTATTTCTTCCAAATTTATTTAATTTAATCATCTGAAACTTACCAGAGTTCTAGTAGGGACTGAACCCTACACAATCCTGAAGAATAGAGAATTTTATTTGAATTTTTTAGTAGTAGCACCCTCACCCGAACGCCATCAGACAATCATAATTTGATAAAAAGATACACAAAAATTTATTTCTTCCAAATTTATTTAATTTAATCATCTGAAACTTACCAGAGTTCTAGTAGGGACTAAACCCTACACAATCCTAAAGAATAGAGAATTTTATTTGAATTTTTTAGTAGTAGCCCCCTTACCCGAACGCCATCAGACAATCATAATTTGATAAAAAGATACACAAAAATTTATTTCATCTAAATTTATTTAATGTAATCATCTGAAAATTACCAGAGTTCTAGTAGGGACTGAACCCTACACAATCCTGAAGAATAGAGAATTTTTTTCCATTTTTTAGTAGTAGCACCCTCACCCGAACGCTATCAGACAATCAAAATTGGTAAAAACGAAAATAAAAATTTATTTCTTCCAAATTTAACAAATCTAATCATCTGAAAATTACCAGAGTTCTAGGAGGGACTGAACCCTACACAATCCTGAAGAATAGAGAATTTTATTTCAATTTTTTAGTAGTAGCAGGTCCACCCGTACGCCATCAGACAATCATAATTTGGTAAAAACGAAAATAAAAATTTATTTCTTTCAAATTTATTTAATTTAATCATCTGAAACTTACCAGAGTTCTAGTAGGGACTGAACCCTACACAATCCTGAAGAATAGAGAATTTTATTTCAATTTTTTAGTAGTAGCAGGTCCACCCGTACGCCATCAGACAATCATAATTTGATAAAAAGGAAAACAAAAATTTATTTTATTCAAATTTATTTAATCTAATCATCTGAAAATTACTAGAGTTCTAGTAGGGACTAAACCCTACACAATCCTGAAGAATAAAGAATTTTATTTCCATTTTTTAGTAGTAGCAGGTCCACCCGTACGCCATCAGACAATCATAATTTGATAAAAAGGAAAACAAAAATTTATTTTATTCAAATTTATTTAATTTAATCATCTGAAAATTATCAGAGTTCTAGTAGGGACTGAACCCTACACAATCCTGAAGAATAGAGATTTTTATTTCCATTTTTTAGTAGTAGCACCCTCACCCGAACGCCATCAGACAATCATAATTTGATAAAAAGATACACAAAAATTTATTTCTTTCAAATTTATTTAATTTAATCATCTGAAACTTACCAGAGTTCTAGTAGGGACTGAACCCTATACAATCCTGAAGAATAGAGAATTTTATTTCAATTTTTTAGTATTAGCAGGTCCACCCGTACGCCATCAGACAATCATAATTTGATAAAAAGGAAAACAAAAATTTATTTTATTCAAATTTATTTAATCTAATCATCTGAAAATTACTAGAGTTCTAGTAGGGACTGAACCCTACACAATCCTGAAGAATAAAGAATTTTCTTTCCATTTTTCAGTAGTAGCAGGTCCACCCGTACGCCATCAGACAATCATAATTTGGTAAAAACGAAAATAAAAATTTATTTCTTTCAAATTTATTTAATTTAATCATCTGAAACTTACCAGAGTTCTAGTAGGGACTGAACCCTACACAATTCTGAAGAATAGAGATTTTTATTTCCATTTTTTAGTAGTAGCACCCTCACCCGAACGCCATCAGACAATCATAATTTGATAAAAAGATACACAAAAATTTATTTCTTCCAAATTTATTTAATTTAATCATCTGAAAATTACCAGAGTTCTAGTAGGGACTGAACCCTACACAATCCTGAAGAATAGAGAATTTTATTTCCATTTTTTAGTAGTAGCAGGTCCACCCGTACGCCATCAGACAATCAAAATTTGGTAAAAACGAAAATAAAAATTTATTTCTTCCAAATTTATTTAATTTAATCATCTGAAACTTACCAGAGTTCTAGTAGGGACTGAACCCTACACAATCCTGAAGAATAGAGAATTTTATTTCAATTTTTTAGTAGTAGCAGGTCCACCCGTACGCCATCAGACAGTCATAATTTGATAAAAAGGAAAACAAAAATTTATTTTATCCAAACTTATTTAATCTAATCATCTGAAAATTACCAGAGTTCTAGTAGGGACTGAACCCTACAAAATCCTAAAGAATAGAGAATTTTATTTTTATTTTTTAGTAGTAGCAGGTCCACCCGTACGCCATCAGACAATCAAAATTTGGTAAAAACGAAAATAAAAATTTATTTCTTCCAAATTTATTTAATCTAATCATCTGAAAATTACCAGAGTTCTAGTAGGGACTGAACCCTACACAATCCTGAAGAATAGAGATTTTTATTTCCATTTTTTAGTAGTAGCAGGTTTACCCGAACGCCATCAGACAATCAAAATTGGTAAAAAGGAAAATAAAAATTTATTTCTTCCAAATTTAACAAATCTAATCATCTGAAAATTACCAGAGTTCTAGTAGGGACTGAACCCTACACAATCCTGGAGAATAGAGAATTTTATTTCAATTTTTTTGTAGTAGCAGGTCCACCCGTACGCCATCAGACAGTCATAATTTGATAAAAAGGAAAACAAAAATTTATTTTATCCAAACTTATTTAATCTAATCATCTGAAAATTACCAGAGTTCTAGTAGGGACTGAACCCTACACAATCCTGAAGAATAGAGATTTTTATTTCCATTTTTTAGTAGTAGCAGGTCCACCCGTACGCCATCAGACAATCATTATTTGATAAAAAGGAAAACAAAAATTTATTCTATTCAAATTTATTTAATTTAATCATCTGAAAATTACCAGAGTTCTAGTAGGGACTGAACCCTACACAATCCTGAAGAATAGAGAATTTTATTTCAATTTTTTAGTAGTAGCAGGTCCACCCGTACGCCATCAGACAATCATAATTTGATAAAAAGGAAAACAAAAATTTATTTTATTCAAATTTATTTAATCTAATCATCTGAAAATTACTAGAGTTCTAGTAGGGACTGAACCCTACACAATCCTGAAGAATAAAGAATTTTATTTCCATTTTTCAGTAGTAGCAGGTCCACCCGTACGCCATCAGACAATCATAATTTGGTAAAAACGAAAATAAAAATTTATTTCTTTCAAATTTATTTAATTTAATCATCTGAAACTTACCAGAGTTCTAGTAGGGACTGAACCCTACACAATTCTGAAGAATAGAGATTTTTATTTCCATTTTTTAGTAGTAGCACCCTCACCCGAACGCCATCAGACAATCATAATTTGATAAAAAGATACACAAAAATTTATTTCTTCCAAATTTATTTAATTTAATCATCTGAAAATTACTAGAGTTCTAGTAGGGACTGAACCCTACACAAACCTGAAGAATAGAGAATTTTATTTCCATTTTTTAGTAGTAGCACCCTCACCCGAACGCCATCAGACAATCAAAATTGGTAAAAACGAAAATAAAAATTTATTTCTTCCAAATTTATTTAATTTAATCATCTGAAAATTACCAGAGTTCTAGTAGGGACTGAACCCTACACAATCCTGAAGAATAGAGAATTTTATTTCCATTTTTTAGTAGTAGCAGGTCCACCCGTACGCCATCAGACAATCAAAATTTGGTAAAAACGAAAATAAAAATTTATTTCTTCCAAATTTATTTAATTTAATCATCTGAAACTTACCAGAGTTCTAGTAGGGACTAAACCCTACACAATCCTGAAGAATAGAGAATTTTATTTCAATTTTTTAGTAGTAGCAGGTCAACCCGTACGCCATCAGACAGTCATAATTTGATAAAAAGGAAAACAAAAATTTATTTTATCCAAACTTATTTAATCTAATCATCTGAAAATTACCAGAGTTCTAGTAGGGACTGAACCCTACAAAATCCTAAAGAATAGAGAATTTTATTTTTATTTTTTAGTAGTAGCAGGTCCACCCGTACGCCATCAGACAATCAAAATTTGGTAAAAACGAAAATAAAAATTTATTTCTTCCAAATTTATTTAATCTAATCATCTGAAAATTACCAGAGTTCTAGTAGGGACTGAACCCTACACAATCCTGAAGAATAGAGATTTTTATTTCCATTTTTTAGTAGTAGCAGGTTTACCCGAACGCCATCAGACAATCAAAATTGGTAAAAAGGAAAATAAAAATTTATTTCTTCCAAATTTAACAAATCTAATCATCTGAAAATTACCAGAGTTCTAGTAGGGACTGAACCCTACACAATCCTGAAGAATAGAGAATTTTATTTCAATTTTTTAGTAGTAGCAGGTCCACCCGTACGCCATCAGACAATCATAATTTGATAAAAAGGAAAACAAAAATTTATTTTATTCAAATTTATCTAATCTAATCATCTGAAAATTACTAGAGTTCTAGTAGGGACTGAACCCTACACAATCCTGAAGAATAGAGAATTTTATTTCTATTTTTTAGTAGTAGCACCCTCACCCGTACGCCATCAGACAATCAAAATTTGGTAAAAACGAAAATAAAAATTTATTTCTTTCAAATTTATTTAATTTAATCATCTGAAACTTACTAGAGTTCTAGTAGGGACTGAACCCTACACAATCCTGAAGAATAGAGAATTTTATTTCAATTTTTTAGTAGTAGCAGGTCCACCCGTACGCCATCAGACAATCATAATTTGATAAAAAAGAAAACAAAAATTTATTTTATTCAAATTTATCTAATCTAATCATCTGAAAATTACCAGAGTTCTAGTAGGGACTGAACCCTACACAATCCTGAAGAATAGAGATTTTTATTTCCATTTTTTAGTAGTAGCAGGTCCACTCGTACGCCATCAGACAATCAAAATTTGGTAACAACGAAAATAAAAATTTATTTCTTCCAAATTTATTTAATCTAATCATCTGAAAATTACCAGAGTTCTAGTAGGGACTGAACCCTACACAATCCTGAAGAATAAAGAATTTTATTTCCATTTTTTAGTAGTAGCAGGTCCACCGTACGCCATCAGACAATCATAATTTGGTAAAAACGAAAATAAAAATTTATTTCTTTCAAATTTATTTAATTTAATCATCTGAAACTTACCAGAGTTCTAGTAGGGACTGAACCCTACACAATCCTGAAGAATAGAGAATTTTATTTCAATTTTTTAGTAGTAGCAGGTCCACCCGTACGCCATCAGACAATCATAATTTGATAAAAAGGAAAACAAAAATTTATTTTATTCAAATTTATTTAATTTAATCATCTGAAAATTATCAGAGTTCTAGTAGGGACTGAACCCTACACAATCCTGAAGAATAGAGATTTTTATTTCCATTTTTTAGTAGTAGCACCCTCACCCGAACGCCATCAGACAATCATAATTTGATAAAAAGATACACAAAAATTTATTTCTTCCAAATTTATTTAATTTAATCATCTGAAAATTACCAGAGTTCTAGTAGGGACTGAACCCTACACAATCCTGAAGAATAGAGAATTTTATTTCCATTTTTTAGTAGTAGCAGGTCCACCCGTACGCCATCAGACAATCAAAATTTGGTAAAAACGAAAATAAAAATTTATTTCTTCCAAATTTATTTAATTTAATCATCTGAAACTTACCAGAGTTCTAGTAGGGACTGAACCCTACACAATCCTGAAGAATAGAGAATTTTATTTCAATTTTTTAGTAGTAGCAGGTCCACCCGTACGCCATCAGACAGTCATAATTTGATAAAAAGGAAAACAAAAATTTAATTTATCCAAACTTATTTAATCTAATCATCTGAAAATTACCAGAGTTCTAGTAGGGACTGAACCCTACAAAATCCTAAAGAATAGAGAATTTTATTTTTATTTTTTAGTAGTAGCAGGTCCACCCGTACGCCATCAGACAATCAAAATTTGGTAAAAACGAAAATAAAAATTTATTTCTTCCAAATTTATTTAATCTAATCATCTGAAAATTACCAGAGTTCTAGTAGGGACTGAACCCTACACAATCCTGAAGAATAGAGATTTTTATTTCCATTTTTTAGTAGTAGCAGGTTTACCCGAACGCCATCAGACAATCATTATTTGATAAAAAGGAAAACAAAAATTTATTCTATTCAAATTTATTTAATGTAATCATCTGAAAATTACCAGAGTTCTAGTAGGGACTGAACCCTACACAATCCTGAAGAATAGAGAATTTTATTTGAATTTTTTGGTAGTAGCACCCTCACCCGAACGCCATCAGACAATCAAATTTGGTAAAAACGAAAATAAAAATTTATTTCTTCCAAATTTATTTAATCTAATCATCTGAAAATTACCAGAGTTCTAGTAGGGACTGAACCCTACACAATCCTGAAGAATAGAGAATTTTATTTAAATTTTTTAGTAGTAGCAGGTCCACCCGTACGCGATAAGACAATCAAAATTTGGTAAAAACGATAATAAAAATTTATTTCTTCCAAATTTATTTAATCTAATCATCTGAAAATTACCAGAGTTCTAGTAGGGACTGAACCCTACACAATCCTGAAGAATAACGAATTTTATTTTAATTTTTTAGTAGTAGCACCCTCACCCGAACGCCATCAGACAATCAAATTTGGTAAAAACGAAAATAAAAATTTATTTCTTCCAAATTTATTTAATCTAATCATCTGAAAATTACCAGAGTTCTAGTAGGGACTGAACCCTACACAATCCTGAGCAATAGAGAATTTTATTTGAATTTTTTAGTAGTAGCACCCTCACCCGAACGCCATCAGACAATCAAATTTGGTAAAAACGAAAATAAAAATTTATTTCTTCCAAATTTATTTAATCTAATCATCTGAAACTTACCAGAGTTCTAGTAGGGACTGAACCCTACACAATCCTGAAGAATAACGAATTTTATTTTAATTTTTTAGTAGTAGCACCCTCACCCGAACGCCATCAGACAATCAAATTTGGTAAAAACGAAAATAAAAATTTATTTCTTCCAAATTTATTTAATCTAATCATCTGAAAATTACCAGAGTTCTAGTAGGGACTGAACCCTACACAATCCTGAAGAATAGAGAATTTTATTTGAATTTTTTAGTAGTAGCACCCTCACCCGAACGCCATCAGACAATCAAATTTGGTAAAAACGAAAATAAAAATTTATTTCTTCCAAATTTATTTAATCTAATCATCTGAAAATTACCAGAGTTCTAGTAGGGACTGAACCCTACACAATCCTGAAGAATAACGAATTTTATTTTAATTTTTTAGTAGTAGCACCCTCACCCGAACGCCATCAGACAGTCATAATTTGATAAAAAGGAAAACAAAAATTTATTTTATCCAAACTTATTTAATCTAATCATCTGAAAATTACCAGAGTTCTAGTAGGGACTGAACCCTACACAATCGTGAAGAATAACGAATTTTATTTCAATTTTTTAGTAGTAGCAGGTCCACCCGTACGCCATCAGACAATCATAATTTGGTAAAAACAAAAATAAAAATTTATTTCTTCCAAATTTATTTAATTTAATCATCTGAAACTTACCAGAGTTCTAGTAGGGACTGAACCCTACACAATCCTGAAGAATAACGAATTTTATTTTAATTTTTTAGTAGTAGCACCCTCACCCGAACGCCATCAGACAATCAAATTTGGTAAAAACGAAAATAAAAATTTATTTCTTCCAAATTTATTTAATCTAATCATCTGAAAATTACCAGAGTTCTAGTAGGGACTGAACCCTACACAATCCTGAGCAATAGAGAATTTTATTTGAATTTTTTAGTAGTAGCACCCTCACCCGAACGCCATCAGACAATCAAATTTGGTAAAAACGAAAATAAAAATTTATTTCTTCCAAATTTATTTAATCTAATCATCTGAAAATTACCAGAGTTCTAGTAGGGACTGAACCCTACACAATCCTGAAGAATAACGAATTTTATTTTAATTTTTTAGTAGTAGCACCCTCACCCGGACGCCATCAGACAATCATAATTTGGTAAAAACGAAAATAAAAATTTATTTCTTCCAAATTTATTTAATTTAATCATCTGAAACTTACCAGAGTTCTAGTAGGGACTAAACCCTACACAATCCTGAAGAATAGAGAATTTTATTTGAATTTTTTAGTAGTAGCACCCTCACCCGAACGCCATCAGACAATCATAATTTGATAAAAAGATACACAAAAATTTATTTCATCTAAATTTATTTAATGTAATCATCTGAAAATTACCAGAGTTCTAGTAGGGACTGAACCCTACACAATCCTGAAGAATAGAGAATTTTTTTCCATTTTTTAGTAGTAGCACCCTCACCCGAACGCTATCAGACAATCAAAATTGGTAAAAACGAAAATAAAAATTTATTTCTTCCAAATTTAACAAATCTAATCATCTGAAAATTACCAGAGTTCTAGTAGGGACTGAACCCTACACAATCCTGAAGAATAACGAATTTTATTTTAATTTTTTAGTAGTAGCAGGTCCACCCGTACTCCATCAGACAGTCATAATTTGATAAAAAGGAAAACAAAAATTTATTTTATCCAAACTTATTTAATCTAATCATCTGAAAATTACCAGAGTTCTAGTAGGGACTGAACCCTACACAATCGTGAAGAATAACGAATTTTATTTCAATTTTTTAGTAGTAGCAGGTCCACCCGTACGCCATCAGACAATCATAATTTGGTAAAAACAAAAATAAAAATTTATTTCTTCCAAATTTATTTAATTTAATCATCTGAAACTTACCAGAGTTCTAGTAGGGACTGAACCCTACACAATCCTGGAGAATAGAGAATTTTATTTCAATTTTTTAGTAGTAGCAGGTCCACCAGTACGCCATCAGACAATCATAGTTTGGTAAAAACGAAAATAAAAATTTATTTCTTCTAAATTTATTTAATTTAATCATCTGAAACTTACCAGAGTTCTAGTAGGGACTGAACCCTACACAATCCTGAAGAATAGAGAATTTTATTTGAATTTTTTAGTAGTAGCACCCTCACCCGAACGCCATCAGAATATCATAATTTGATAAAAAGATACACAAAAATTTATTTCTTCCAAATTTATTTAATTTAATCATCTGAAAATTACCAGAGTTCTAGTAGGGACTAAACTCTACACAATCCTGAAGAATAACGAATTTTATTTCAATTTTTTAGTAGTAGCAGGTTCACCCGAACGCCATCAGACAATCAAAATTGGTAAAAAGGAAAATAAAAATTTATTTCTTCCAAATTTAACAAATCTAATCATCTGAAACTTACCAGAGTTCTAGTAGGGACTGAACCCTACACAATCCTGGAGAATAGAGAATTTTATTTCAATTTTTTAGTAGTAGCAGGTCCACCAGTACGCCATCAGACAATCATAATTTGGTAAAAACGAAAATAAAAATTTATTTCTTCCAAATTTATTTAATTTAATCATCTGAAACTTACCAGAGTTCTAGTAGGGACTGAACCCTACACAATCCTGAAGAATAGAGAATTTTATTTGAATTTTTTAGTAGTAGCACCCTCACCCGAACGCCATCAGACAATCATAATTTGATAAAAAGATACACAAAAATTTATTTCTTCCAAATTAATTTAATTTAATCATCTGAAAATTACCAGAGTTCTAGTAGGGACTGAACCCTACACAATCCAGAAGAATAACTAATTTTATTTCAATTTTTTAGTAGTAGCAGGTCCACCCGTACGCCATCAGACAGTCATAATTTGATAAAAAGGAAAACAAAAATTTATTTTATCCAAACTTATTTAATCTAATCATCTGAAAATTACCAGAGTTCTAGTAGGGACTGAACCCTACACAATCCTGGAGAATAGAGAATTTTATTTCAATTTTTTAGTAGTAGCAGGTCCACCCGTACGCCATCAGACAATCATAATTTGGTAAAAACGAAAATAAAAATTTCTTTCTTTCAAATTTATTTAATTTAATCATCTGAAACTTACCAGAGTTCTAGTAGGGACTGAACCCTACACAATCCTGAAGAATAGAGATTTTTATTTCCATTTTTTAGTAGTAGCACCCTCACCCGAACGCCATCAGACAATCATAATTTGATAAAAAGATACACAAAAATTTATTTCTTCCAAATTTATTTAATTTAATCATCTGAAAATTACCAGAGTTCTAGTAGGGACTGAACCCTACACAATCCTGAAGAATAACGAATTTTATTTGAATTTTTTAGTAGTAGCACCCTCACCCGAACGCCATCAGACAATCATTATTTGATAAAAAGATACACAAATATTTATTTTTTCCAAATTTATTTAATTTAATCATCTGAAAATTACCAGAGTTCTAGTAGGGACTGAACCCTACACAATCCTGAAGAATAGAGAATTTTATTTCCATTTTTTAGTAGTAGCAGGTCCACCCGTACGCCATCAGACAATCAAAATTTGGTAAAAACGAAAATAAAAATTTATTTCTTCCAAATTTATTTAATTTAATCATCTAAAACTTACCAGAGTTCTAGTAGGGACTGAACCCAAAACAATCCTGAAGAATAGAGAATTTTATTTCAATTTTTTAGTAGTAGCAGGTTCACCCGAACGCCATCAGACAATCAAAATTGGTAAAAAGGAAAATAAAAATTTATTTCTTCCAAATTTAACAAATCTAATCATCTGAAAATTACCAGAGTTCTAGTAGGGACTGAACCCTACACAATCCTGGAGAATAGAGAATTTTATTTCAATTTTTTAGTAGTAGCAGGTCCACCAGTACGCCATCAGACAATCATAATTTGGAAAAAACGAAAATAAAAATTTATTTCTTCCAATTTTATTTAATTTAATTATCTGAAACTTACTAGAGTTCTAGTAGGGACTAAACCCTACACAATCCTGAAGAATAGAGAATTTTATTTCAATTTTTTAGTAGTAGCAGGTCCACCCGGACGCCATCAGACAATCATAATTTGGTAAAAACGAAAATAAAAATTTATTTCTTCCAAATTTATTTAATTTAATCATCTGAAACTTACCAGAGTTCTAGTAGGGACTAAACCCTACACAATCCTGAAGAATAGAGAATTTTATTTGAATTTTTTAGTAGTAGCACCCTCACCCGAACGCCATCAGACAATCATAATTTGATAAAAAGATACACAAAAATTTATTTCATCTAAATTTATTTAATGTAATCATCTGAAAATTACCAGAGTTCTAGTAGGGACTAAACCCTACACAATCCTGAAGAATAGAGAATTTTTTTCCATTTTTTAGTAGTAGCACCCTCACCCGAACGCTATCAGACAATCAAAATTGGTAAAAACGAAAATAAAAATTTATTTCTTCCAAATTTAACAAATCTAATCATCTAAAAATTACCAGAGTTCTAGGAGGGACTGAACCCTACACAATCCTAAAGAATAGAGAATTTTATTTCAATTTTTTAGTAGTAGCAGGTCCACCCGTACGCCATCAGACAATCAAAATTTGGTAAAAATGATAATAAAAATTTATTTCTTCCAAATTTATTTAATTTAATCAACTGAAAATTACCAAAGTTCTAGTCGGGACTGAACCCTACACAATCCTGAAGAATAGAGCATTTTATTTCAATTTTTTAGTAGTAGCAGGTTCACCCGTACGCCATCAGACAATCAAAATTTGGTAAAAACGAAAATAAAAATTTATTTCTTCCAAATTTATTTAATTTAATCATCTGAAACTTACCAGAGTTCTAGTAGGGACTGAACCCTACACAATCCTGAAGAATAGAGAATTTTATTTCAATTTTTTAGTAGTAGCAGGTCCACCCGTACGCCATCAGACAATCATAATTTGATAAAAAGGAAAACAAAAATTTATTTTATTCAAATTTATTTAATCTAATCATCTGAAAATTACTAGAGTTCTAGTAGGGACTGAACCCTACACAATCCTGAAGAATAGAGAATTTTATTTAAATTTTTTAGTAGTAGCAGGTCCACCCGTACGCCATCAGACAATCAAAATTTGGTAAAAATGATAATAAAAATTTATTTCTTCCAAATTTATTTAATTTAATCAACTGAAAATTACCAAAGTTCTAGTCGGGACTGAACCCTACACAATCCTGAAGAATAGAGCATTTTATTTCAATTTTTTAGTAGTAGCAGGTTCACCCGTACGCCATCAGACAATCAAAATTTGGTAAAAACGAAAATAAAAATTTATTTCTTCCAAATTTATTTAATTTAATCATCTGAAACTTACCAGAGTTCTAGTAGGGACTGAACCCTACACAATCCTGAAGAATAGAGATTTTTATTTCCATTTTTTAGTAGTAGCACCCTCACCCGAACGCCATCAGACAATCATAATTTGATAAAAAGATACACAAAAATTTATTTCTTTTAAATTTATTTAATTTAATCATCTGAAACTTACCAGAGTTCTAGTAGGGACTGAACCCTATACAATCCTGAAGAATAGAGAATTTTATTTCAATTTTTTAGTAGTAGCAGGTCCACCCGTACGCCATCAGACAATCATAATTTGATAAAAAGGAAAACAAAAATTTATTTTATTCAAATTTATTTAATCTAATCATCTGAAAATTACTAGAGTTCTAGTAGGGACTGAACCCTACACAATCCTGAAGAATAGAGATTTTTATTTCCATTTTTTAGTAGTAGCACCCTCACCCGAACGCCATCAGACAATCATAATTTGATAAAAAGATACACAAAAATTTATTTCTTTTAAATTTATTTAATTTAATCATCTGAAACTTACCAGAGTTCTAGTAGGGACTGAACCCTACACAATCCTGAAGAATAGAGATTTTTATTTCCATTTTTTAGTAGTAGCACCCTCACCCGAACGCCATCAGACAATCATAATTTGATAAAAAGATACACAAAAATTTATTTCTTCCAAATTTATTTAATTTAATCATCTGAAAATTACCAGAGTTCTAGTAGGGACTGAACCCTACACAATCCTGAAGAATAACCAATTTTATTTCAATTTTTTAGTAGTAGCAGGTCCACCCGTACGCCATCAGACAGTCATAATTTGATAAAAAGGAAAACAAAAATTTATTTTATCTAAACTTATTTAATCTAATCATCTGAAAATTACTAGAGTTTTAGTAGAGACTGAACCCTACACAATCCTGAAGAATAGAGATTTTTATTTCCATTTTTTAGTAGTAGCACCCTCACCCGAACGCCTTCAGACAATCATAATTTGATAAAAAGATACACAAAAATTTATTTCATCTAAATTTATTTAATGTAATCATCTGAAAATTACCAGAGTTCTAGTAGGGACTGAACCCTACACAATCCTGAAGAATAGAGAATTTTTTTCCATTTTTTAGTAGTAGCACCCTCACCCGAACGCTATCAGACAATCAAAATTGGTAAAAACGAAAATAAAAATTTATTTCTTCCAAATTTATTTAATCTAATCATCTGAAAATTACTAGAGTTCTAGTAGGGACTGAACCCTACACAATCAAGAAGAATAGAGAATTTTATTTCCATTTTTTAGTAGTAGCACCCTCACCCGAACGCTATCAGACAATCAAAATTGGTAAAAACGAAAATAAAAATTTATTTCTTCCAAATTTATTTAATTTAATCATCTGAAAATTATTAGAGTTCTAGTAGGGACTGAACCCTACACAATCTTGAAGAATAGAGAATTTTATTTCCATTTTTTAGTAGTAGCAGGTCCACCCGTACGCCATCAGACAATCAAAATTTGGTAAAAACGATAATAAAAATTTATTTCATCCAAATTTATTTAATGTAATCATCTGAAAATTACCAGAGTTCTAGTAAAGATTGAATACTACACAATCCTGAAGAATAGAAAATTTTATTTGAATTTTTTAGTAGTAGCACCCTCACCCGAACGCCATCAGACAATCAAAATTGGTAAAAACGAAAATAAAAATTCATTTCTTCCAAATTTATTTAATTTAATCATCTGAAACTTACCAGAGTTCTAGTAGGGACTGAACCCTACACAATCCTTAAGAATAGAGAATTTTATTTCCATTTTTTAGTTGTAGCACCCTCACCCGAACGTCATCAGACAATCATAATTTGATAAAAAGATACACAAAAATTTATTTTATCCAAATTTATTTAATCTAATCATCTGAAAATTACCAGAGTTCTAGTAGGGACTGAATCCTACACAATCCTGAAGAATAGAGAATTTTATTTTAATTTTTTAGTAGTAGCAGGTTCACCCGTACGCCATCAGACAATCAAAATTTGGTAAAAACGAAAATTAAAATTTATATCATCCAAATTTATTCAATCTAATCATCTGAAAATTACCAGAGTTCTAGTAGGGACTGAACCCGACTGAACACTAGCATGTGTATCTTAACACTTGTAAATAATTATTCTAAAATAAAAAAGTATACAATAGGTATATATTGTATTGAGGAAGCTAAATGATCATGAAATGATCAACTTGTTAATAATTGTTGTACTATTATTGGCTACTAAGGATAAATAATGTATTTTATTATTATTACAATGAACTTTTCATTTGTTTAAACAATTTATTATTGCTAATTTATAACAATTCCAAAAACAAAGTAGAGAAAAGGAAATTTCTATAAATTTGTCAGCTGATATTGATATTATTTAATGATAAATTAATAAATTAAATGAAATATTAAATTTAATTTGCTATAGTTATTATTTAACATTGTTTAAACAATTAATTGTTGTTATTTATTAACTATTTTTCAATGACACCTAGAAAGATGCAGTTTTTTTCTAATTTTGCAATTTTCGCAGCTACTTATAATATAACCGATAAATGTTAAATGTCAAATCGCTATTTTAGAAATTGTTTAAATAACTAATTGTTGTTATTTATTAACTTTTTTCCTATTGCCCCCAAAAAAATGCAGTTTTTTTCTAATTTTGCAATTTTTGGACCTTTGTATAAAAACCGATAAATGTTAAGTGTCAAATTATTTCGATATTTTAGAAATTGTTTAAACAAATAATTGTTGTTATTTTATTTTTATAAAAGGAAAATTTTAATTAAACATTTTTACGATCTATTATTTTTAAAATTATTGATAATTTCATTTACAAAAGTCAGTGAGAGGTTAGCCGCGCGCGAATTGTTGCTAGCTATATTATTAAATTTTATCACTTTCTTGATGGATAAAAATTTCAATAAATTGTCACAATTAGTAAAATTTACATTTTAGAGCAAAAGCTGCTGGGTCCATACAATGTGAACACAATACGCACGTGCTTAACTTGTACTCTATTTTTGTAACCAAGAGAATCAGACGTGTCGGCGTTGGCGAATTTTAAAAACACTCAGTAGCTCGTTATAGTAACACAGTGAAACCTAAACAAATTTGCTTTATTTATTTATTTACCAAAATTTACGCCAGAATATTGATTATTTCGAAATTTTCGTTTATAATTTTCTTTATTCTCATTAAATTCAAAAGTGGAGGATAAAAAAATTTTATTCAAATTCCCTCATCATCAATTGACGAGTGATTGATATCAACAAACAAGTGTCTCTTTATAATCAAACTCAACAAATTTTTTATCCTCAACATTTGGTAAGTTTCAGTAAATTTTTTTTTTTTTTTTTGGGAAATTCTATTTATCACTGATGAAAACTATTTTAGTACGTGTCAAGGTCGTGTAAATCTGAACCTGGTTTATTTTCGGGTGTGAAAATAATTTCTACTTGGACAATAGAAAAAAATCGTGTTCGAAACTATTCTTTTTTCTTTATTGCAAAATTTCTCAGTAACATTTTGTCTATAATTAATTCTTCGGTTGACTTGCATAATATTGGCCTAAAATATACATATACATTTTTAAAAGTGGAAAAAATTAATCTTTCTGCAAAAGTAATATCAAAAATTTATTTATTTATTTATTTGATGGGGGAAAAAATTCACAACTTTTATAGAAATTAAAAATTTTTTTTTCCAGCCAATAGAAGAATATTTTAATAACAAATATGGCAGTACCAACAGTGGGTATAAGAATGGCAGATATGCTAACAACACCAGTGACATCAATTCTTCTACCAAATATCTCCTATACACCGAGTGCAGAATTTTTTGAAACTGAAGTCTGCATTTCAAATGGTTTTGATTTATTGAATTTTTTGGATATTCAAGGTTCAAATAATTTATCATCGAATAATCAAGAGCATGGGAAAAAATTTGGTTTAACTGATTCAGAAAAAGAGGAAATAATACGTGTATTATGGAAAATAGAATCATCATTCACTGGATCATCGTCAATTGAAGATAGAGATATGTTTATGGTGGCAATTAATAATGCCGTGGCAATGACAAAGAAATATTTTTCAAAAATGACACCAAACGATAGAGAAGAGATATTCGATAAAATAACAGGCATTAAAAATATTTGCTCACATCGAATGAAACTGAGAATTG
Source organism: Leptopilina heterotoma (assembly GCF_015476425.1). Classification (NCBI taxonomy): domain Eukaryota; kingdom Metazoa; phylum Arthropoda; class Insecta; order Hymenoptera; family Figitidae; genus Leptopilina; species Leptopilina heterotoma. The sequence continues at coordinate 673,319 of NW_025111048.1, read as the reverse complement.
CTCAAACTGAAGCTCAAATTATTTCAATAAGAAATGAAATTGAATCGAAATCAACGCGCTTTGCAAATATTTGCTCGAGATCGTTGAAAATTTGTCAAATGGTAAAATTATATTTCAACTTTATTATTATTATTTAAATAATTAATATTAATTTATTCAATTAGTTAATTAAAATTATAAATTATATTTTTAATAATATTGTTGATAATGTGGATCATGAAAAATATTTTTAATTTAAATATTATTTAATTTTAATATTATTAGTGGAAGGTTTTTAATGTTGAGCGCTGTGCGGCTTTGTGCGACGAGTGGGGGCAACGAGAGCGAGAGAGACATTTTCATACTTCTCTCTCGCTCTCATTGCCCCCACTCCGTTGCGTAAAGACGCGCGCCTCTCACTCGCCTCTTCTTTAACTCCCCAACATTGTCGATGATAATTTTGATTTAATTTTCAGATTTTTAGCATTTTTGGTTTCTTTTTCCTCAAGCTCTCAACTGAGCCTTCAGATTATGAAACTACAACTTTTTACAATATAACCAGTATGCTTGGATTTGCTCTATCCGCATGTTTCTTAATGATTTCAATACCGAGCAATATTAATGAACTTGATCCCACTGTCTGCTCAATTGTAAGTTATGCAAAAATTAATTGTTAATTAATTTTTGATAATTTAAAAATTTTTTCTTTTTTTTTTATCTAAAATTATAATGAATGATGAAATATATTCCTTATATTTCATTCATTATTTTCAAAAATATGTAAAAGAAGGGTTGACATTAAATTTTTCTTTTCAATTTTAGGATACCATTTTTTGTATATTATGGACAATTTTAACATGCATCTCCACTTCTTTATTACTATGGCACATGGAAGTGAAAAAAAATGGCCCCTCTATTGCTGTGGTAATTTATAATTTTCAGAAAAAAATATAACAAGAATATTTTGAAAAGAAATTTAATATTAAAAATTCAATTTTTTCATTTAATAGAAAATTTTTCATTTCAATTAAAAAAAAAATCTAAAAAACATTAAAATTTCCTTTCTTTAATTTCAGATTTTTGGATTTATTGCAATGGGATGTTATGTAGGAAATGCGCTTGTTTTAATTCGAACGTGTTATAAGAGATGATAAATAAAAAAAAAATGAAAAAACTTTTTTTTTTTAAATTTCAAATAAATAAAAATTTCTAACATAAAATAGTTTCTTAATCGTTAAAATACCTATATTCAAAATCCATTTTTCTTTTTTTTTATAAGAAAAAAATTATTTACAGGAAAAAGTAAAAAATAAATTATTAATACATTTTTAATAATATTCCATATGTATATATATAACAAAAAGTAAAATAAGTTTAAAAATAATTCAGTTGCTTTGAATACATATAGATATTTAGTTTCATAATCAAAATCCCCCCACTCATAACGCAAAAGACATTGAGAGAAGTTTATGCGTATTTTTAGAGAAGTAAAAAAACCTTGTAGTTTTAGTTATGAACCGTTGTTGATACTTTCGAGAAGAAAAAATTTTTTAATACAATAAAAAAGAGGAATTAAATGACAAAGGTAGATTTTTTTAATTCTAAAGAAAATTGGTTCCATTTTCACTAATTATTTATACAAACATCAGCAATCATTAAACAATATGTCGAACTTTTAATTTGTTTACTAACAAAACATTTTTTTTATTTGTAATTTTAAATTCATTTTTTTTTTATTCATTTTTTATTTTTTTTATTCATTTTTTTTTTATTTTTTATTTTTATTTTTTTTTTTTAATTTTCTTTCACAAAAAGAATAATTATTTTTCACGATTTTATATATTTAATTAATAATTAATATAATGGTATTTTTTATTATTTTTAGTGAAAATGAATAATTCACGAAGGAAATGAAATAGAGAAGAAAAATTTTTTTAATTAAACTTAAAGACTTATTTTTTTTAAAAAAAATCTCATTTTCATTAATTTTTTGAATTGCAATGGATAATTCATTAGTACTGCCTTATAATGAAGAGCAACAATCATCAGTCGCAATCTTTAAGAATAAAAAACAAGAACAAAAAAATTTGTCACTCTTCAATGACAATGAATTATCGGAAATAATTATTATTATTGACAATAATTTAGAAAATAATAAATTTGCTACCGACATTTCTCCGCACGCTGACGAATCAAAAATTAAATTTCATTTCTTAAAAAAAATATTATTGAATAAAATTATTCAGTCGATAAAAATTTTCAATAGTACATTAAAAAAGGTAAAATTAATGATTGTTATTATGAAAATTAATGAAAATATGACAAATGAAATAATGAACATTAAAGCAATCTGTTGGAAAAAAAACATTGAGGGAAATAATTTTCCGGTACAATCGGAAAATAATAAAGAGAGTGAAAAAATTTCTTTTCACGAAAACAATGTTGTTAATTTTCAAAGTAATACCATTTGGAGTAAGACGATCATCAAATTTTCAGAAATGGTAAGATTCATAATAAATAATTTATGATAAATTATAGTCACAATAATTTTAATGTTTAATTTTAATGTTTAATTGTTTAACAATAATTATTTAAACAAAATAATAAAAATTTATCAATTCTTAAAAACTGTTAACGCCAATCGATTTTGAGTGAAAACTAACGTGCAAAATCGGAAGAAAAACAATAACTTGTTTTGTAAATAAATATTTAATTATTAATATTTTTCCACAGAAATGAAGATTTTCGAAAATTTTAAATTGAAACATTTTTTAAATTAAAAAAAAAATTTAATTATTTTAAAAAATCCTATTTAAATCCTTTGTTACAATTCAATTATTTTTACAAGTAGTAAAATTTCTCAAAAGAATTGAATTATTTAAAGAAAATATAACAAAATTCGTTGCAAGAATCTCAATATTTTAATAAATAATAAATCAATTATTCGGAAATTCATTTTTAAATAAATTTTTATTAGAAAATTTTACGAGAATTCAATTATTTAAATTCAAAAATAAATACTTAGATTTTTATTAAAATTAAATTCTCATAAAGAATTTCATCAACAAATAAAAAAAATAATTGAATTCGTTTGACGAATATTAATAACATTTTTAAAAATAATCACATTTTTCACGAAATTCGATTAAAATTGTATAAAAAATAATTAAAATTCTGCAATGAGTTTTATTATTTATGAAAATAAAATTAAATTTCAGCGAAAATTTTTGCTATATTTATATAAAGATAATTGAAATTATGACGAGAATTTTTTTTTTAATTTTTGAAAATAATTAAATTTCTTGAATAGAATTTTCTAAATTTTGAAAATAATTTTATTCTCGTGATTAATATTGTTATTTATGAAAATAGTTGAATTTTGCAAAGAATTTTATTAAAACTCTTGAAAACAATTGAATTTCTGGGAACAATTTTGATATTTATCTATAATAATAATAATTGATTTATATTTATTTATAATTATAATAATTGATAAATAATTGATTTCTTTCTAAGAATTGAGTTAAAATTTTGGAAATAATATTAAATACAATATTAGAAAATTCAACTAATTTTAACAGAATTGAAATGAAAATTGTATTAAAAATAATTATTGAAATTCTGCGATGAGTTTAATTATTTATGAAAATAATTGAATCCATGTAAAAAAATTTATTTGTGAAAATAATTGAATTATTGAGAAGAAATTTATAAAAAATTGTAAATATAATTGAATTAGTGTGAAATTTTAATTATTTATGTACCTAAATAATAAAAAGATTTGCTTAACATTTTTTTTAGATTTTTTTTAAATAATTGAATTCATTTGGAAAATTTTATTAAAATAGTAGATATTTTAAATCATTGAATTGAGGAAAATTTTTTTGAAAATAATTGAATTTTGGAGAAGAATTTTATTATTTATAAAGAATACTTGAAATTTTGACAAGAATTTTTAATAATTTTCTAACATAATAAAATTTCTGTGAAGAATTTTATTACTTTTGAAAATAATTATTGAATTTCTGCAATTATATTTGTAACTTCTTCAAAATTCATTTTTTTTAAAGTGTTTTTAACTAAAATTCTTTTATAAATTCATAATTTTTAATAATTAATTAAATAGTTATTAAAAATTAATTTTGTTTTTTTGTTTTTAATTTTCACTTGTTTAACAATAATTGTTTAAACAAATTCATAAAAATGTAGAAAATCGTTTATATAATTTATTATATAATTTGTTTATAACAATTTTATAAACAAATTACGACTTGGAGAAAAGTGACCCATACAAAAATTGCTTAATATTCCACACAGAATCGATTGCCGTTAACAACTTTTAAGGAATGCTAAATTTTTATTAATTTGTTTAAATAATTATTGTTAAACAATTGAAAATTAAAAACAAAAAAACGTATATTTTTTTCTTTAATTTGCCTATGAATCCAATTGTTAATTTTACTTAAAATTAGATTGTTTATGCTTGGGATGAAACACTCTTTATCGAGCATAATTTGTTTATAACAATTTTATAAACAAATTATAAAGAATTCTTGGAGAATAATATGACCTATACAAAACATTTTTATTTTTTCGCATAGAATTGATTAGCCTTAATAGTTTTTGAAAATTGTTAAATTTTTATTAATTTGTTTAAATAATTATTGTTAAACAATTGGAAATTAAAAAAAAAAAAAAAAGGTATATATTTTTTAATTTGCCTATGAATACAATTATAATTTTTTTTAAATATAATTAATTAATTAATTAATTAATTTTTGTATCCAAATGATTGCAATATTAAATTTTTTTATTGTTCATTTCAGTTTCTTAGTGCAATGTTCATATTTGTTTTGGAACTACAACCAACAAGAATGTCTTACATTTTTGATTTCTATTCCCGTTTTATATGCATTTTTGGTTTCTGTGGAACATTAATTTTATTAGGCAATTATATTAATGTGACAAATAATAGTGAATCAAATAGGAAACTATTTAATTGGGTGAGTTATATTCAAATAAAAATAATTATATAACTAAAAAAGGACTAATTATACTTTTCATTTTTTTTAGGATATAATATTTTGCATATTTATGTTGCTCTCATATTGTTGGCTCACTTTTGCAATTATTTTCATGTATCAATTTTATATTACGTTCCCTCTTTCATCATTAATGGTGAGTATATTTGTTTTTAAAAAGAAAACAATTTTCCAACTCTTTTGACATATTTTCAATAATATAAAGTTTTTCGAAGTTTGTTTCATTATAGAAAATAAATTGTAGAGAATCGAGTCGCTTTGCGCATTGGAGTGGGGGTAATGGGAGTGAGAAAGAAGACTGGAAATATCTCTCTCGCTCCCATTGCCCCCACTCCTATATTTCCATGAAGCGTACAGAAAATAAAAATCAGTGATTTATAATTTAAAATCATTTTTTTTAATCATTTTTTAATTTCTTATTAAAAATTATATTAAATTTCAGGTGTTCGGCTTTCTAATGCAATTCATCTTCTACTTAGATATAAAACTTAATTTGATCTGCAAAAGAAATTGTAATTAAAGTAAGTGATTTTATAAATATTTTTCTTTTATTATATAAAAAATTACCTTTTCCTTATTCAAAAAAAAAAAAAAATTGTTTGATTTCTTTCTTAAAATTTACTGCTATTTCCAAATATTTTTCTTTTAAAGAAAATGATGAAAAGAAAATGATGAAAATGAAAAGTGGGGACAAATACCATAAATAGTTGAAGTTCCTTTTGTTTAGTATCATTTGGAAATAAGGACTTATTGAAATTAATAACAGTGTTTGTGTACATATTATTTGAAAAGTGTTAAAATGTTGTCGTCCAAAACTTGTCAAGTTAATTTATTTTCCCAACAAATTACAGTTCCAAGAAAACCTTATTGGTACTTGATGACAATTTCTGGACAGTTAAAATTCACTGAATACGTAAGTTTGTTATAAAATAAAATTATTTCTGGAAAATTAATAAAAAAATATAATAAATAATTTTTTTTTTAGATAACTGCTTTGCTTGCTTTAGTTGCATATTATAATTTTTATTATACAACCTATGATCATGTTATTAGTGGCACTCGAAAAGATTATAAAATTGATGAAACAAAAAGAATTTTAATAACTGGATTTTATTGCTATAAATTTTCGACTTTTGCTATTGTTTTTTTTACAAATATAGCAACTGTATTTGACGTATTTGAATTAAGGGAGAAGATTAATAAATTTTTTTACTATATTGTAAGTAATAATTTATTTTAATGTGGAAATTTATAATTATTTCATCTCCTTTTTATTTTAAGTATACCTACAAAATTGCGAAATTAACTAAAAAAAAATTCATTCCAGGAATGTTGTTTTTACACAATTTCATGTTTTTTAAGTATATTTTGTGGCTATTTAGCAGTATACACTCTTATATTACTTGATCAATATAAAATTATCATAGACTCCACTTTACTTATAGCATTGGTAAGTTTTATTTCAATTTAAATATTTTTACTTTTTTTTTTTTTTGGTATTTTATGAAAATGGAAAATTATGAAAAAATTGCATTTACACAGAAATTTTTATTTATACAAAAAAAATATCAATGAAATTAATTTGTTAATTATTTTTTTCAGGTGTGTTCATTTGTAGGAGCTGCCTTATTTTTTTGTGATTTCTGCCGAGTTTTTTCAAAGGAAATAAAAAGAAATGAACTACTAAATTAATTGAAAGCAGAATATAAAAAGAAATTTGCATTTTATCTTTTTGGACCGATTTAAAATTAATATTATTATAAAAAAAGTATTTTTGACGTATAAATTTTTGCTGTAATGTATAAGAATTAACATTGGAGAATTTTTTTTTAAATTATTGAATATAAAAATGTTATTCATTGACACAATTTTTTTACATATGTATTCTTGTAATAAATATTTTACAATGTAATTACACACCATAATATTTATTATTACTCTTGTAGTTTAATATTATTATTATTGTTAATTTTTATTATTCTTATATTTTTATTATTATTATTATTATTTTTTATTATTATTTAGTAATTAATTAATTAACTAATTATTACTATAACTAATTATTTATTTTTCCTACATTATTAACTCATTTTTATTTGATATCGTGAATGTAATGTCTCCTTGAAATTTTATTTATATTTTTCAATTTAACTTTAATTAAACGGAAAATTTTTAGACACACCTTCCAGAATCTGTAATTAAATTAAAATTAAATTTTTTCTACTTTATATTATTGTAACAAAAAAATTTTTAAAAACTAAATTCAAATACTAAAATTATTCGTTTAAATACAATTGGCTTTAAATAAAAATTATTTAATTCAAGTAAATATTTATTTAACATTTATTTTATTATATTTATTTGATGAAATAAATGTTTTTCCAATGTAATAAATAAATTAATAAATAAATTTTATGTAAAAATGAAGTTACTCAAAAATTAGAATTTTACGAAAATGATAAGAAAATCTCACATTGTATACATCGTCGACTGCAACAATCCAAATTAAATACACAGGGTTTTGTTCTGCCTTGACATTGTTCACTGACTTGAATTCTGAAGGCAATTAAGCAGAAAAGTGTAAAAATTATTTTTTTGAGATACATTTTTCTTTTCTTTGCTCTTACATGTATATTGAAAATTTAACAATGTTTATATATTAAAACCCCCAGAAATTTTATTTCTTTCTCTTTTGAATAAATTGATGAAAATATATAAAAATAGAATTTTCCCTGTTCATATCGTTTACACATAAAAAAATAATAATAACATTATACAAATTGCATTATCGTGTTTTATTTTTCATGTAGAAGGAAATATTTTTTATTCTCCTTTTTTTTGTCTACATTGACAATTGAGGGTAAAATAAAATCATGTAATATAAATGTCATTTGACATTAAATTTATTTGACATAAATTTCATTTGACGCAAAATTTATTTAACTTAAAATTAATTAACATCATATTAATTAGAAAAAATATTATGACATAAAATTTATTTGTCATAAATTACATATTTGACATAAATTTCAATTGGCAAAAATAAATTGACTTAAAAATTAAATAAAATAAATTTCATTTGACATAAATTTCAATACGCAAAATTAATTTAACCTAAAAATTAATTGTAATAAATTTCAGTTATCATAAAATACATTTGACACAAATTTCATTTAACATTAATTGCATTTGACATAATATTTATTTGACGTAAAATTCAGTTGACATAAATTTTATTTAACATGATTGTATTAAGACAAAAATAAATTGGCATAAAATTTACATTTTATAAATAATATTTGACCTTAAAATTTCCTTTGACATAAATTTCATTTGTCATAATATTCATTGGTCGTAAAATTCATTTGACATAGATTTCATTTGACATGAAATTCATTTGACGTAAAATTCAGTTGACATAAAGTTTATTTAACATGTTAGTGATTAGACAAAAATAATTTATGACAAAAAATCTAGTTGTCGTAATTAATATTTGACCTTGAAATTTCCTTTGACATAAATTTCATTTGTCATAAAATGCATTGGTCGTAAAATTCATTTGACATAAATTTATTTTGTCATAAAATTCATTTGACGTAAAAATCACATGACAAATGACATTTGACATAAATTTCAATACGCAAAAATAATTTGACACAATCATTAATTGTAATAAATTTCAATGAACATAAAATTCATTAGACGTTAAATTCATTTGACATAAATTTCATTTAACATATAAAATACATTTGACATAAAATTCATTCGCAGTGACATAAAATTCATTTGACATAAATTTCATTGGTCAAAACTAACTTGACACAAAAATTAATAAAAGTTAATTTCATTTAGCATAAAATTTATTGGTCGTAAAAATCATTTGACATAAATTTCATTTGACATAAATACATTTGACGTAAAATTCAGTTTTTACATAAAGTTTAATTAACACGATACTGATTAGACAAAAATAAATTGATATAAATTTCATTTGTCATAAAATTTATTGGTCGTAAAATTCATTTGACATAAATTTCATTTGACATAAAATACATTTGACGTAAAATTCAGTTGACATAAATTTCATTTCACATAAAATTCATTTGACGTATAAATCACATGACATTTGACATAAAATTCATTCGCGGTAACATTTATTTAACATGAAAATTATTAGATAAAAATAACTTGACATCAAATTCACTTGTCATTAATAATATTTGACTTATAATATTCATTTGACATAAATTTCATTTGACGTAAAAATCAGTTGACATAAAGTTTATTTAACATGATAGTGATTACACAAAAATAAATTGACATAAAATTTACTTGTCATAAATAATATTTGACCTTAAAAATTTTCTTTGACATAAATTTCATTTGTCATAAAATTCATTTGACGTATAATTCATTTGACATAAAATTTATTTAACATGAAATTCTTCAGACATAAATAACTTAAAATAATATTGTATTTATCATAAATTTTAATATTTTACATAATATTTTCCGTACGTTTTCTCTCCTCAATATGATGCGATAATTTTTGGTACTTTCTACTGAAACTTTATTCATTGAAGTATTATTAGATAAATTACCGACTATGCCGACTGTAGATTACAATAGGGAAACTAATACCTGACTGCAACTGGCTACAACAGCAAGACCAGAGATGACAACACAAGTTCAGACTTGCCTAAACAAGCTGAATACATTCTCTATACTATACCTGGATTTAATGATTTTTTACATAGAAAATTTTTCAGTATAATATGCATCTACAGTATAACTCAGAAATGAAATTTTCATAGAAGAAAACTAGATTTATAAACAAATTTCTTTCTAATTATTATTTTCAATTAAAGTAACAATTTCTTCATTTCTTCTTCTTCTTCTTCTTCTTGCAAATAATATAAAAAATCTAATTTGAAAGAAATGAAATTATTCCATATTTCTTAAAAATTAATATAAAGTAACATAAATATAGATTTATGGCAATTTTTTAATTTAACGAACATAAATTTTTATCAAATGCAGTTAGTAATTATTGATAATTTTTAATAGAGAGAATATATTTTGGAAGGTTAGGTTGTATCTTTATACGGTAGTATATACATGTTTTAGCTCGTTGTGGTTTTAAGATTCAGGTCAAAGTTGGTATTGAATTGAGGTGCTTTAAAGTTAATACCTTTATTACATATCAGAATAAAAAAAGAAGAAGAAGAAGAAGAAAAAAAAATTATGGATTGGGAATCAGTTTCATTATCAAATTTACAACTTACAGAAACTGAGCACAGATATTATGGTGATATTTTCATCTATTGTTGTGAAAATTCTGACACCGATACTACTGTGCCGATGGTCAAGGTCGCTGATTTGCTTCGATCTGCCAATTTACCTCGTAATATTACACTAAAGGTATATATAATCTTATAACATTACTTATTTTCCTTCTGACAACGATTTTCTTTTTTGCGCCGTATGCGTCATTTAATTAGATAAAGCTGTAGATTAAAATTAATTTCTCCTATAAGCTGATATGAAGAACATCATTTTTTTTTCTCACTAATTTTCAAATAAATCGATTTTCAAATTCATCGGATTTTACTGCAATATTTATAATTATTATTCTATCTCGTTCGTACAATTGTCACCTTTTTTGTATTTTAAAATAAAGAACCAATCCTTAGAATTACTTTAAAGGTTATGTTGCTTTATACTTTACTTGAGAGAAATCTATCAAATTTTTGATTGTCCTAACGAAGAATTGAATTTTTTATTAGTGGAAAAATTTATAGTTTTTATTATTTGGATGAGTTTTATTGTTGTATGAAGAAATGTTAGGATAATGAAAGGTTGATTATGAAAGGTTTTAGGATTACTAAGGTAATCAAAGGTAGCTGAAAATATCTGAAAATTATGATACTATTAGGATAATCTTGTATTCTTTAACAACCTTTAATTTTCCTAACGAGGACATAGTTTGTCTTTAGGATCCTAAATATCCTGAAAAAGCTTCTTTCGGATATTTTTTAAACAGAAATATTCTATGGATTCTAATTCTAAGGATGTCCTGAATATAACCCATGATCCTTAGTCTACTGATAGGTAAAAGAAAAATAATCAAAAATTCATCTGATAAGTTCTTTTAATTGTAGATATTCGAAATTTGTGGAGGTTCAAAAAACAGTAATCTTGGCCGGAAGCAATTTTATGCAATACTGAAATTAGTGGCTGCTCATCAGGCAGGACTTGAGATAAATATTGATTCAGTAACGTCAGTTCTCGACGAAATAGCACTTCCAAGATTTACATGGTCCAATGAGGAAGAAGAAAAGCGAACAACAATGAAAAATAAATCGGCAAATCGTGTGCCAGAAAGTACAACTGAAAGTGAGAGTGAACAAGAATCACCACGTGAAACAGGCGGTAGTACAGATTCGCCAACACCAACAAATAGCGTCACTCAAGAACGAAATGAAAATATTCTTGGTAGTGAGGCAATTCACAATACTGTCACAAGTGGTTGGCAAGGTCTTTTAGTTTCTGAGGAGCAACGTCAACTTTTAGGTACCGAAGAGGAATCCTCCGAACGTCACAGTAGTGATGATGGTGATGCTGATAATTTCCCACCTGAAGAAGTTTGGACAATTAATGACGAGCAAAGAGATTATTATGCCACTCAATTCACACTATTACAACCAGATCCTGAAGGTCTTCTTGCTGGACCCGTGGCTCGGACATTTTTCGAGAAATCACGTCTTCCAGTTGCGGAATTAAGACGTATTTGGCAATTGGCGGACGTGACCCGTGATGGAGCATTAAGCCTACAGGAATTTTATGTTGCAATGCATTTAGTTGTTTTGAGAAGAAATCACATTCCCCTGCCGGATGTATTGCCCACAACATTGTCCTCTTCTTTAATTCAAAAAACAAATAAAGTTCCTTTAGTTGCAACAAATTCAGGCAATAGTAGTAGTAGTAAAGAAAAAAGTAAAGAGTGGACGAAATTTGTTGACTCGCCAACGGGAACTGGATCATTAACAAGTCCAGGACCAAAACCAGTGAATTTTGATTTTCAAAAAGCAGCTGTTGAAAGGGATCCGAAAATTCTTCATCCCGTACCATTGAGACTGACGCCAGATGCGGCGATTTTAGCGTCCAGTGCAAATGGCAGTAATGGCACTGGATCGAATTTAGGAGATGAAGAATTACAAATTCCCTCTACAACATTAGTGCAAAGACCCCTTGCTAAGAAACCACCACCACCTCCTGAAGAGAGTGTCATTGCGACGCCAAAAAAGGAGCCACCACCACCACCACCTCCTAGACCGTACAGAACGCACACCAGAAGTTCTAGTCTTGATCTTAATAAATTAGGTAAGTTACACTACCAGGAAATTATTGTATAAAAACATTCATCTAACTGTTAAGAATTACTTGCCCTATACAGCATCTAAAATTGCAGCAAAAATATTGGTAAAAATTTATTCAGATTGTTTTAATTCTCTTATTTTAAAAAATTTAAAGTAGTGTATAGCGAACTTTTATTTTAAAAATGTAAATCTTATTTTTATCTTAAAAATCAAAATAAGTAAAAACTAACTTATTAACTTGAATTGTTGATAAATTAAAAAATTCACTTTTAATTCACTTTTAGGAAAAAATGGCCAGAGCTTCTTGGGTGCTCCTCCTCTTGTACCACCAAGAGTATCACCTGGAATTGTAAGTTTTCAATTTTTTACAAAAGTTTTATAGTTTAATTTATCATTTGTGATGAAAGGGACCTAACGCTTCAATAACATTAGACCTAATGTTTCTGTCGCGTTAGGTTCCTTTCACCCTGAAACTTTTACATTTTAATTTTGATCAATGATTTGATCTTCCTTAAAAAATCATCATTTCCCTTGATGTGTTATCTAAAACTAGGGAGTATTGCCAACAATGAACACAGAAAATGTTTCAAGTTATAAATTCATTTTTAAAATCAGATAAATTCTTTATAAATATTAAGTAAACGAATAAATTTTTCAAATGCAAAATATGATAAAAGCATAAACACTACGAAAAATTAACTAAAACAAACTAAAATCCAAAGGAGGAGGGTCTCTAAGGAGGATCACATGGGATTTTAATTTAAATAATTGAAATGTACAATTTTACAAATAAGAATTATATTTTTGTCAATTTTAGGCGAAACGAGGGGGTTTTGGTCATATTAACCCGTTCAAACTAAGGGTTTTTTTCAAAAAAAGAGAGTAGAAAAGGCACAAAAAAAAATTTCTTAAATTGTAATGCAATTGACTTCAAACTTGTTACTCGGGGTTTTTTGGGGTCACTGATTACGAACCTAAAGTCAGATTTTAAAAATTCAAAATGGCGGATCCAATATGGCGGACGAATTTGGTAAAACTCATTGAAATCAGTTGAAACTCGTTACTCGGGAGTTTTTGGGAACGCTGATTACGAATCTGAAGTCGGATTTCAAAAATTCAAAATGGCGAAATCCGAGTAACGAGTTTAAACTGAATTCCATGAGTTTTTTACAAAACTCGTCAGCCATATTGGATCCGCCATCTTGAATTTTTGAAATCCGACTTAAAATTCGTAATCAACAACCTCAAAAAAAACCCAAGTAACAAGGAAGTCAATTGCATTAAAATTAAAATTTTTTTTGTGCCTTTTTTACTCCCTTTTTTTGAAAAAAAAACCCTTAGTATGAAAGGGTTATTATGATCAAAACACTCTCGCTTCGCCTAAAATCGACAAAAATATAATTCTTATTTGTAAAAATATAAATTTCAATCATTTAAATAAAAATCCCAAAAATAGAAATTAAATTTGTTTAAACAATTCATAAATTTGGTCTATTCGTAAAATTTGCATGATAAAATTTGTCACTGAAATAACACTTGTTGTTAATTAAGTGAAAATTATTACTTACCTATCAGCAAAGATAGGCATAATTCTAATTTTTTTTATAAAATTGTTTTAAAAAATACCAATTGTTGTTAAAAAGTATTTCAATTCTATTCAAATATAATTATTTTCTTATGTTCTTTTATAAACAAAAGTAAAATATTTTATTATTAATCCTTTCGTGCCTCCGGGACATAAATGTCCCAATTAGAAAATTTTATTTTATTCTTATAAAAGTCAAACAATTAATTTGCGTTAAATTTGTTCATCAAATTCGTAATTATCAACCCTGAAAACTTCACATAGCAATTTTCAAGCAAATTGAAGCAATTTTTTAAATATAGTCAGCCATATTGGTTCCGCCATTTTGGATTTTGAAAATTTTTGTTTATAATTTAATTTGAATTATATAATTTAAGCAATTTTTAAAACTGACATCGGATTCGTAATCAGCTACCCTAAAAAGCCCCAAGTACTAATTTTAAAGCAAATCGAAGCAATTTTTGAAAATTTTGTCCGCCATATTGAATCCGACATTTTGAATTTTCAAAGTTTTAAAAATCTAACATCTGATTCGTAATTAGCGATTCCAAAAACTATCGAGTACAAATTTTCAACAAAATCCAACCGCTGGATTGCCCAGGGGCACGAAAGGGTCAAAAATAATAAAAATACTTCTAATGTTCAATTTATTTGTTTATAACATTTAAAAAAAAATTTGTTATTAAACTGTAGGTTTATTATATATAATTTCTTCACGATTATTTCTGCATTCAAAATGGCAATATTTAATCAATCAATCAAACAAATCAGTGAAGAATAAAAAAAAAGTTTTACACTTCTTATTGTTTATTTATAATTATTGTTAATATATGTACGCTGACTATAAAACACACTAAGAGTATTGTTTTTTGTATAATGTGAAAAAATGTTGGAATCATGGATGTACTTCACTATTATTTATGGTTAATAAGGATAAATAATGTATTTTACTATTATTACAATGAACTTTTCATTTGTTTAAACAATATATTATTGCTAATTTATAACAATTCCAAAAACAAAATAGAGAAAAGCAAATTTCTATAAATTTGGCAGCTGATATTGGTATTATTTAATGCTAAGTTAATAAATTAAATGAAATATTAAATTAAATTTGCTACAGTTATTATTTAACATTGTTTAAACAATTAATTGTTGTTATTTATTAACTATTTTTCTATGACACCTAGAAAGATGCAGTTTTTTTCTAATTTTGCAATTTTCGAAGCTACTTATGTATAATAACCGATTAATGTTAAATGTCAAATCGCTATTTTAGAAATTGTTTAAATAACTAATTATTGTTATTTATTAACTTTTTTCCTATTGCACCTAGAAAGATGCAGCTTTTTTCTAATTTTGCAATTTTTGGACCTACTTATAAAAACCGATGAATGTTAAACATTAAATTGTTTCGATATTTTAGAAATTGTTTAAACAATTAATTTTTGTTATTTACTAACTTTTTTTCTATTGCACCTAGAAAGATGCAGTTTTTTTACTACTTATGCAATTCTTGAACCCACTTATAACAGATAAATATAAAATGTCAAATCGATATTTTAGCAATTGTTTAAACAAAGAATTGTTGTTATTTATTAACTTATTTTCTATTACACCATAGAAAGATGCAAAAAATTTTATTTTTATTTTTTTAATTAAATATTAAATACTTGTTCTAATTTTTTAAAAAATTTCTTTTTTAATTGTAAATAATTAAACGTACTGGTATGCTTGTTTATTAGATCACTTTTGATAAATTGCAAAATTAGAACAAAAATTGCGTCTTTTTAGGTGTAATAGAAAAAACGTTAATAAATAAAAACAAATAATTTGTTTAAACAATTGCTTATATATTGATTTGACATTTTATATTTATCTGTTATAAGTGGGTGCAAAAATTGCAAAATTGGAAAAAAAACTGCATCTTTCTAGGTGCAATAGAAAAAAATGAGTAAATAACAACAATTAATTGTTTAAATATTGTTAAATAATAACTATAGTAAATTTAATTTAATATTTTATTGAATTTATTAATTTAGCATTAAATAATACCAATATAAGCTGAAAAATTTATAGAAATTTCCTTTTCTCTATTTTGTTTTTGGAATTGTTATAAATTAACAATAATAAATTGTTTAAACAAATGAAAAATTTATCGTAACATTAATAAATTAGATTACTAGACAATATCGATGAGAAATTTTACTACCTTTAATTTAAATAAACTTTAAAATATTTTTTTTCCCATGAAACAAAAATTCGTGAATAATTATTATTAATATAATTTTTTTTTTTTTTTTGAAAAAAAAATTTAATAGACTTCACCACGAAAATTGGTTGGTCAAAGAAGTGAGGGCGAAACACAACAACGTACTTCAAGTGAATGTCAAGGATTCGTCGCTGATTTCTCGCAATTCACATCAACAAGGCCAGAAATTGTTGATTCTCAAACAATTGAAAATATTGCTTCACAGCAATTCACCGGTGTTTGTGGTGCGTTTCATATCTACAGAAAACCTAGTCCAAGTAAGTCCAATCGATGAAAAAGAAAAATTAAAATTAATCGTTTGAATTGATTTCAATTTAGGTTTGGTCGTTTCAGAGCGTGAGGCCGGTCAGCATGATGCGGCAATTGAAGATCCTGAAGATAGTAAAAATTTAACTTTACAGGAATTACGAGAGAGAAATGCCGAATTGAGGCAAGTTTGTGAAGAATTAACAAAAGAATTAGCTGGTGCTCTTCAAGAACGAATTAATTTGCGTGCGAAACTCTTATTATTGACATGATCCCTTCGTCAATCTTCCCTTTATTTTTAAGTTAAACATTAGACTTTAATTTATTTTGAACTAAGTTTTTTTTTTTTTGCCCTCATATAATTGGTAATTTTATACCTTTTTTTTGCATTTACATGAAAAAAAAAGAAACATGATTTTTTAAATTATTTATCAAGACTTAATTTCCGCTTTTTTAATTGTTTTTCCAAATATTAGATTTTAATATATGTAGGTCTTAATTTTTTTTTTTTAACAACTATGACCAGCACCTAATTCTCAATATTTGTATACAATTGCCGCACGTTAATCGATGTTAATTTCTTGATTAAGTTTTACAATATTGTTATAAATTAATTTTACGAGATTTTTTAAAGATTCTGAGACTAATAGGACACAATTTTGTTTATCCGAAGTTTCATTGGTATTTGAATTGTTATTTTTTCGTTTTCACATTTAATTTCTACACATCACAATTTTCTTTTTTTCAATTATTATTATTATTTTTCTTATTATTATTAAAAACAAATTTAATGATTAAAATAACTATTGAAATTTCGGAAATTATATAGATAATTTTATAGAAATATTATAATTTTTTCTCATTGAAAATCAAAGTTCTAACGAATATAAAAAAGTTAATTATGAACAACGGGAAATAAAAAAATCTACAAAATCTTAGCGACTAAAACTAAAAAAAAATTCTCTGTAATTAGATTCAATTTTCATAGATTAAATTAATTTTCAATATCCATCAAACTTTTTTCAAAGGCACTAAAAGATTTTGTAAATCGGTTAATTTATAGTAAAAGATAATTTGAATTTATGATATAGGACATTTTAATAATAAATGAAAATGTACAGAATTGTAAATTATTAAATGGCAGATTTATAAAAGAAATTATGAATTTTAAAATATGTAAATTTTTATCAATTTTAATAATTAAATTTTCTTGATTATTGACAAGCAGATTGTTCGTTATATATATAAATATTATACAAATATTTTTATTTAATAATATAAAAAGAAATTTTCATTTTTAGTGCGTTTAAATAATTATTAAACGTTTCTGTGCCATATATAATGCGATGTGATATTTTGTTAAAATGTATAATCTTCGACATCGCTTATTTTTTTATTTTTTGACACACGAATTTTGTGTCCTTAAAAAAATTTTTGCATATATATATATTTAATCCCAGGATCATTAAAATATAATACTTAAAAATACGCTCACAATTTAATTATTAAATAGGGTTTCAAAATTACGTGTACTATAATTTTTTGTAATTTTTACCCTATAGCATTGCATAAAAAACATTTACATTATGTAATTACGTGTAAAATATATATATATATAAATTATCAATGGTTTCTAATCTAATGAAAGGTAAAAAACTAAGAAAAATAGACATTAATGTTAAATGATATTAAATTGGACTTATTTTTTTTAACAATATAAATTATTTATAATTTAAAAACCTTTTAGTTTAAATTATGACAAAACAACATTTTCAATACTGTAAATTTATTTAATATGAATTTTTTTTTCTTCATCGGGTTCTAAAAATAAATAACACAACTTTTTTGCACTATTAAAAAATATTTTTTTTTTTAAATAAAAATAATTTCTGTTTTTCTTTTATGGAAACACAATTTTTGTTTAAAATTCTTAAAATTTCTTTTCATTTTTTGTTCAAGAGATAGTTTTTTTTAAATTTATTTATTTTTTACATTTTTCTTTGTAGAATTTTATTTTTTCTAATTAGTTAAAATTAAAAAAATGGAGAATATATTTAATATAGAAGTTTATAAATTAAATTCGTTTTAGAATTTTATTTCCAGCCACTGAGCCTGGTCGGCTTTGAAACATTTCTCCAGACAACATTCCACACCAATCGCCGGTTATGACGTGGCTGAGAGTAGAGGGGACTTTAGAGAACTTTAACAAATTGAAACCTGAAACTTCAGTCTATCTGGAAACTAAATTCGAATTGGAGAGAATCCTGACGTTTTTAAATAAGAAAAATAAATTTCAATATTCTACCGGATTTTTAAGGTGATTTTTGAAGAATTCTAAAAACTTTATTTATATTTTAAATATATTGCGATAATATTTATTCATTTAAATGTTAAGAAGTATTTAGTAATTTAAATTAAATGTAGAAATTTTAATACAAAGTAAATGAAAGATTAAAAAGAAACAAAAATTTAAAAATTATATTAAAATTAAAATTTTCAGTAAAATTTAAATTCTGAATTTAAATTATTTTATTAATGTACAAAAAAAATATTTTATTGGATTTGTAAAATATTTTTAAAATAAATTAAAATTTTCTTTTTCCACAAAGCATACTAAACATCAAGAATATTTTTCCACATTCATTTAATTTAATTCAAGGTCAAAGTGTAGTGAATAAATCAAAGCTTTTTATAATTTTAATGAATAAGATATTTAAAATAAAAGAAAAATGTTTTAAATTTGTTGCTAAACATTTTCAAAGTTCCCAAAATATTTATAATTTAAAATAGTTTTTTTTATTTATTTATTTAAATTTCGAAAAGTTAACATTGTAGACCGAACAGTGCAAAAATAATTAACTATTAATCAATTTGCAAAAAAAAAATTTTTTGTCTACTAATTTTCAATTTTTTTTTCCTAAAAATATTTATACAAAAAAATATATTTACTATATAATTTGATTCAAAAATTATATCTAGGGCTCCTAAAAGATTTTCGCCGAAAGAATAAAAAAAAAATTGATAAAAATTACATGATTATGATAAGATTGTAGATAAATGATAAAATTAATCTTTAAAACAAATATTTATTATTTAAATTCTTTTATCAAAAAATAATTTAATCGAATTTTACATTTTTTGAAGTAAAAAAAAATTCTTTTATTTCATATATAAATAAATTTAATATTTCTTGTAGGATCATCATGTCTGTAGAAATAAAAAGTGTCCTCGTAAGTGATCCTGTGGACGAATCATGTATTAAACTTTTAACTAGTCATGGAATTCAAGTGACTGCAAAATATAAATTACCAAAGGACGAATTAATTAAAGAATTACAGGTAATTTATTTGTAAAAATATTTTTAGCGATTTTCTCTTTATTTACCTAATTTTTCACATATCAGATAAATTTGCAAAATCTTCCAAGCGAATCCATTTGATACTTAAATTTTTTTTCGACGCCATATTGGATCCACCATTTTGAAATTTAAAAATTTGATATCAGGTTACTAATCAGCAATCTAATCAAAACTTTAGTTCAACTATTAGTGACCAACTTTAAAAATTAAAAATTAAAATTATAAAAAATACCTTTAAAAACTTTTTTTGGAATAATGTTTTCCTAGAAAATTGAATTATTTAATATTTTTAATTAATTAAATTGTTTATTGTTTTTTTTATTCATAAATTATTTATTTTAATAATGAAAAAATTTTTAATAATTATAATTTATTAATTTTCTGATAAAGAGTAAATGATAAAAAAGTATTAAGATAATTTATTAAAAACTTTTAATTTTAAAAAAGTAGCGAAACTTAGCTTAAAGACAAAAAAAAAAGTGGTAAAAAAGTATCCATCGAAAAATTAAATAATTTATTGAATAATTGAATATTTTCTGAATTTGAATTTTTATAAAAAACTTTATTAACATTTTTTCCAATAATTAAATTTTTACGAAGAATTGCAATACAATTTTTGATAATAATTAAATTCATTCAAGAAATGTAATTAAAAATTAATCGAAAATAATTATTACACTTTAAGAAACAAATTATATCAAATTTTTTTTTAATAATTGAGTTTCATCGAAAAATTTTAATCAAATTTTTAAGAATAATTGCGTTTTTAGGGAAATTAATTAAAAATTATATTAAAAATAATTAAAATCCTACGATGAGTTTTATTATTTATGAAAATTATATTGAATTTTCGTCACCGAACTTCAATAAAGTTTTTAAAATAATTGAATTCTTGAGAAGAATTTCAAAAAAATCTTTTTAAAGAAATGATTTTTTTCAATAAAACATTTTATGAAAATTGTTTTTTAAATAAAATTGCAATCAGTTTTAATATTTTTAAAAATATAATTTAATTCTTAAAACGATTATTATTAAAATTTTAAAAAATAAATGAATTCCTGAGAAGAATTTTATTAAAATTTTTAAAAATAATTGAAATCCTGTGATGAGTTTTATTATTTATGAAAATTATATTGAATTATCGTCACCGAACTTCAATAAAGTTTTTAAAATAATTGAATTCTTGAGAAGAATTTCAAAAAAATCTTTTTAAAGAAATGATTTTTTTCAATAAAACATTTTATGAAAATTGTTTTTTAAATAAAATTGCAATCAGTTTTAATATTTTTAAAAATATAATTTAATTCTTAAAACGATTATTATTAAAATTTTAAAAAATAAATGAATTCCTGAGAAGAATTTTATTAAAATTTTTAAAAATAATTGAAATCCTGCGATGAGTTTTATTATTTATGAAAATTATTTAATTTTTTGTTACCGAACTTAAATAAAGTTTTGAAAATAATTAAATTCTTGAGAAGAATTTAAAAAAAATCTTTTTAAAGAAATGATTTTTTTAAACTTTATGAAAATTGTTTTTTTAAATAAAACTGCGATCAGTTTTAATATTTATAAAAGTAATTGAATTCTTGATACGATTATTATTAAAATTTAAAAAAATAATTGAATTCCTGAGAATAATTTTATTAAAATTTTTAAAAATAATTGAATTGATGAAAATATTTTTATTATTTATGAAAATACTTGAATTGATGAAAATATTTTTATTATTTATGAAAATAAATGAATTTTTGTCACCGAACTTCAATAAAGTTTTTAAAATAATTAAATTCTTGAGAAGAATTTCAAAAAAATCTTTCTAAAGAAATGTTTTTTAAATAAAACTGCGATCAATTTTAATATTTATAAAAGTAATTAAATTCTCGCAACAATTATTATTAAAATTTTTAAAAATAATTGAATTCATGAAAATATTTTTATTATATTTATAAAAGTAATTGAATTCTTGGGATGAATTTTCTAAAAATCTATTTAAATAATTTAATTTTTTTTTTAATAATATTGGGAAAATTCTATTTTAAATAATTGAATTCTTAAAAATTTCATTATTTATGAAAATAATTGAATGTTTGCTAAGAATTGTATAAACATTTTTTTTATACTTAATTCAATTTTTTTGGGAAATTATTTTTTTAAATAGTAGATATTAAAAATCATAGAATTAAGTAAAATTTGTGAAAATAATTAGTAGATGAGTGCGAGGCCTGCAATTGTGGAAATTTTTTTGAAAATGTACGAAGGGGTGGGTGGGGGGTTTGAAAATTTTAATTCAGTTTGATCAGTAGATTTTTCAAAAAATCATATCTATTACATAATAATGTGAAAAAATTTTATCCTATATGCTTTCGGTAGATTTTTTTTCTGTTCTTTTAAATGTGGAAAAAAATTTTTGAAAAAATTCTAAAATTTGACCCTTTTTTTGAAAAATAAAAAGTTTTTCGGAAATGGACCCTTTTTTATTTTTTTAGCTTTAAAATATAGAATTCATATTCTTTTAAAAATTGAAATGAAATAAGACTTTTTTTTCGTTTTCAAGATATTAATTATTTGATTTAAATTGTATTTAATAATTAAGTTAATTACTTCGTTTATTAATTATACGTTTTAAGATTTATTTTAAGACTGGAAAAAACGGTTCTTTTAAAAAAAGGTCAAAATTATTTTTGATTTTTAAAAAAAGGGTCTAATTGAACCCCTTGATGCAAGAACCAGACATAGACCATAGAAATTAAATGGGCTACGTCTGGTTCTTGCATCAAGGGGTTCAATTTTGAATTAATTCAAAAAATTCCTACACTATTGAAAAGAGTGAAAAAAAGCCTTTCGGAAATATAGAGATCAAAAAATTTGTTTCAAGCTGTTGTATAATAGAAACTGTCAAAAATCTACTGTTCCGACAACCTCTTGAGATTGCGTTACACTTGAGAAATTTCTCCTCATATACATTAGCAGTAAAATTATTAAGTTGAATTTTCATTTACTTTTAGAATCATCAAGCTTTGATTGTAAGATCAGAGACAAAAGTTACGGCCGATGTTCTAGATGCTGTATCAAATTTAAAAGTTGTTGGTAGAGCCGGAACGGGAGTTGATAATATTGATGTTCCAGCCGCAACGAAAAATGGAGTTATTGTTTTAAAGTATAAATACATTTTTCTTTACTAAACATTTTTGTTTCTTTTGTAAATTTTTGTTTCTTCAAATAAGAAAATTTCTTCTTTTAACAGTACACCAGCTGCTAATAGTATCAGTGCTTGTGAATTGACATGTGCATTAATATCATCATTGGCACGAAATGTCGTTCAAGCAAGTCAATCCTTAAAGGAAGGGCGATGGGATCGTAAATTATATTCCGGTTTTGAATTGTATGGAAAAACTCTTGGTGTTGTTGGAATGGGTCGTATTGGTCGTGAGGTAGCAATTCGTATGAAATCATTTGGAATGAAAATTATTGCCTTCGATCCATTACTTAAGGATCAAGATGCTGAGGAATTAAAAATTCAAAAGGCTGAATTAGATGAAATCTGGCCTGTAGCTGATTATATCACTGTACATACGCCTCTTATTCCTCAAACAAAAAGTAAATTTTAAAAAGTTTACATTTTTTTTTTTTTTTATTAAAAACTTTATGAGCCTTTGGGAACAAAAATTTTATTTAATTTCAGATTTAGTTAACGCGACAACATTGGCAAAATGTAAGCAAGGCGTTTATGTAATTAATGTTGCAAGAGGTGGAATAATTAATGAGGAAGATTTATTAAATTCAATAAAAAGTGGTCATTGCGGAGGAGCTGCTTTAGATGTTTATATTGAGGAGCCACCAAAGAATCCAATTACTTTGGAACTTATTAAACATCCAAAAGTTGTTGCCACTCCTCATCTTGGTAATTAAATAATATAAAAGATTCTTCTTTTTTTTATGGATTAATTTTTAAAATTAATAAAAAATATTTTTTTATTCTAGGTGCGAGTACAGCAGAGGCACAACAAAGAGTTGCTCTTGAAGTAGCTGAACAATTTTTAGCATTATCGGAAAAATCGAAGGAATACAGTGTCACTGGTGTTGTGAATCCACAGGTTCTAAAATCTGCCTAATTTTTGTTTTACATTTTTTTATATGCTCCTAGTCTATATGTATTTTCTAATTAAGGTCCATTTTTCATGTAAAAGAAATATAGAACATTAGAAAAATTTCTTGTTGATTGTTGTATTATTTATACTTTTGAATGATCTCATAGTTTTAACTCTCTCAGAACTAATGGAAGATTTAACAGAAGCATTAATTATCAATTCATGGACCATATAATAATTCTTCCGCAGATGCTGCTGTAGACATGGCTCAAAATTTTTGAAGCGTGCAACTAATTTTTCGATAGAGATATTTTTATATTGCATATCAATAATTTTATATTATTTTTCTACCAAAATATGACTTCAAAGTGGATTTTGCAAAATTTTAATTTTCTTAAGAGTTATTGTTTAAACAATTTTTATGCATTACATTATTGAAAAATTTTTTCCTACCGTTCTAAATTTCTAATTGATGAATTTTAGTAAAATTTGGTATGAGTAATATGCAATAGTCATACTTTCAAATAAAAATATTCAGAAATTTTTAGCCAGGTCTATAAATTTTCTTTTTTCTTTTGGTATTATTATTGAATATTTTCGGTATAGAAGAAATTAAAATTTTAGAACTAGGTACTGTTAAAAACCGTAGTAAGTAAATGTATTTATTTTTATTGTTAAATTAATTTTTGCTTTGCATAAATTTTATGAGATCAAGCATTCGTACCGAGTAACCATACTCGTTATCATACCAGGCTACAAGTTTGACGAATTTTTCATTCAATGCAATACTGGCTTTGGCATCAAAAACACTGGAATAGGAGCTGGTCATAAAATCAGATGAAACAACATCCTCATTAGTGTAACTGAGAATTCCATGAAGCGGACTTCCGGCACATGTTGATTCCATAATTTTATTTTTAATCTCATCAAGATTTGTTGCCTTGCAGAGTCGCACCGTTAAGTCAATCACCGAAATATTTGCCACTGGAACACGAAATGCCATTCCCGTCAATTTTCCATTTAATGATGGAATTATTTTTCCCACAGCTTTTGCCGCTCCAGTTGAGGCTGGAATTATATTTTGCAAAGCACCGCGTCCTGATCGCCAGTCCTAAAATTTCTTCAAATTAATATATCCATATAAAAAAATATAGTTTTGAAGAAACAATAATTTAGGGATAAAGTATACTTTGCCCGAGAGTGTGTCTACAGTTTTTTGTGTCGAAGTAACTGCGTGAATAGTTGTCATCAGTCCTTCGGCAATTTGAAAATTATCATCTATTACTTTAGCTAGGGGAGCAAGACAATTGGTTGTGCATGAAGCATTGGAAACGATATTTAGGCTAGGATCATAGGAATTATGATTGACGCCAACAACAAACATTGGCGCATCTTCGGATGGTGCTGAAATTATCACCTTTCTCGCTCCTCCTGTCAAATGATCCTATAAATGTAAACAAAATTATTTCTTCTACAATGTTTTAAAAATTTTGGAAATATACAATGAATATATCATTTACCGAAGCTTTTTTAATGCTAGTAAATCCACCTGATGATTCAATTACATATTCCGCTTGAGCATTTTTCCAGGGAATATTTTTCGGTTCTGTCTCTTTAAAGATATGAATTTTATTACCATTTATGAAAAGACAATTATTTTCGGTTTTAATTTCACCATTAAATTTATTGTGCGAAGAATCGTATTTAAATAAATAGGCCATGTAATCCACATTTGCAAATGGATCATTAATTGCAACTATCTGTTAATAAAGAGAATTAATCAAAACAATACAGAATTTGATTACTTAAAAAGAAATTTAGAAAAGTACTTAAAAGAAATGTTACTTTAACATTTTTATCAAACGAAGCTCTAAGAACCATTCGACTAATTCGACCAAAACCATTGAGACCAACATTGCACATTTTTGAAGAATAATTTTAATTAGCAATGAAAGAAATGTTGTATTTTTTTGGTTAAGCGTACAATATTTAATAAAGTGAAGTTGGTATTTTTTGTCTAGCATAAAAACTTAAGGAAGGTATAAAGAAGACAATTTTGACGTTGTAATTAACGTTTATTGAAGTCAATGATCAAATGAAAAAAAAAAAGATTTAATCTTACTGGCAACACATAAATGATACATTAAACATTACAAAATGAAGAAACAAGAAATTGTCGCAGAACATTTCACAGCATGACAAATCAGAAAAAATACATCAAGGATTATATCACTAATCGGTTCAAACAGCAAAAAATTCTAGATTTTACATTTTAAAGATTATTTTTATCGTGATGATAAGAATTTTTAAATCGTCCTTGCAGATTACCTAATATTTTATTGTTTTTTTCAAAATTGAAAGAACAAACTTTTGTTATTGATTTTGACAAAAAAAAAAGTTCATCAAAGAAACACTGTTTATTGATCTTTGGTTTGCATAAATTTGATGAGATCAATAACACGACTGGAATAGCCAAATTCATTGTCATACCATGAAATAAGTTTGACAAATTGATTATTCAATGGAATTCCAGCTTTCGCGTCAAAAATACTGGAATGAGTGTCGCCAATAAAATCAGATGAAACAACTTCGTCATCAGTGTAGCCAAGAATTCCATGAAGTGGACCACCAACGGCAGCTGCCTCCTTTACTTTAGCCTTAATTTCATCATATGTCGCTGGTTTTGCAAGACGTACGGTCAAATCAACAACCGATACATTAGCAACTGGAACACGGAATGCCATTCCCGTTAATTTTCCATTTAAAGCTGGAATTACTTTGCCAACGGCTTTTGCTGCGCCAGTTGCGGCTGGAATGATGTTTTGTGCGGCACCACGTCCATCGCGCCACAACTGAATGAAATTAATTTTATCATTGATAAAGAATAAAGAAGAAATAGAGAAATATTTTTTCGAAGCAAAAAAAAAAAAAAACAACGAACCTTTCCAGATGGTCCATCAACGGTCTTTTGGGTGGCAGTTGTTGCGTGAACGGTGGTCATGAGTCCCTCGACAATTTCAAAATTATCGTTAATCACTTTGGCAAGAGGAGCCAAACAATTGGTTGTGCATGAAGCGTTAGAAACGACTTTAGCACTTGGATCATAGGCATCAAGATTAACACCGACAACGTACATTGGTGCATCGGCTGATGGAGCTGAGATGATCACCTTCTTTGCTCCTCCTTCCAAATGAGCCTAAAATTATCCAAAATAGACGAAGAAAAATTATTAGTAATTTCAAATTAATCTTCAATTCTGAAAAGTGAAAGTTTGCCTAAAGATTAATTGTTTTTCAATTTGCTGCAAAAAATAAAAAAATTCATTCTTACTAACCGAAGCTTTATCAATTGTGGTGAAGACACCAGTGGATTCCACTACATATTCAGCACCAGCTGATGCCCAGGGAATTGTTTTTGGGTCACGTTCACTGAATACCTTAATTTTATTACCGTTCACAACCAAACAACCGTCCTCGTGTTTAATGTCTCCCTTAAATTTGCCATGAGTGGAATCGTACTTGAAAAGATAGACCATATAGTCAACTGTAATGAATGGATCATTGACGGCAACAACCTGTGAAGAGAATTTTTTTTTTATTAATAATTAATGAATTCATTAAATTAAAGTAAAATTTCTAAATAGAAACAAAGAAAAAAATGAAAACATAAAGAATAAATATTTAGCTTCATAAAAATTATAATAATTACCTGTGCGCCTTTTTCAATGGAAGCTCTTAACACCAAACGACCAATACGGCCGAATCCGTTGATTCCGATTTTGCTCATTTTGTTATTGGGAAAACTGTAATAAAATTTTATTTTTTATTTTCTTTAAATAATAATTAATAAATAATTGTGACACGTTTCTTACAAATGATATACTTATGAATAGCAAAATTAACATTATGTTCGTGTTATTTTTTCCATAATTAAAACTTTCTTATTTCGCAAGACTAAAATAAGTTTTTATTAATTATTTCAAGTGCAATAAACATTGACAATATATTCAGACTTGATTCACTTTGAATTATTATTCCTAAAATTTGAAATACAACTTTTCTTCTTTAGATACCTTTCTTCTGTGTCACAATTGCATTAAGAATTCTAAATTCCAATTTTAATTATTAACAAACAAAAATGCTCGCAAAAATGTTTAACTGTTACTAATTGACAAATATATTTAATTATTAAAAACAAACAAATGTTTAATAATTAAAAATTAAAAAATTAAAAAAAATGTTTTACTATAAATTTTCATTATAAGTTTCATAATAATAATAAATATTAAAAAAAAAAATTAATAACTGTTCGAGTATTTATAATTAATAAATAAAATAATTAATTAATAAAAAAATAATATTAAAAAAATTATAGAAATAAAATCAAAAATATAATTGGTTTTGTCCAAAAATTCCGTTAATTTTAAAGGTCACTCAAGGTTACAGTTGTTAGATCCCTCCCTCACTTTGACCTTGAAATTTAGTTGCCCTTAATATCGATCTATTCTTCCTTAAAAAAAATTTCTTTTCGGTTTATTAATATTGTTAATATTAGTGCTAATTTTATTTTTTATGATATAATTAGCCTAAGATATACAAGTGTCAAATAATTCAACGAAGCGAAAAATTACATCATCTGAAGTACAGAAAATTTTCAAAATACATCATTAAATTTAAATAATTTTTATTTTCATAAACAAATTAAATTTTTAATAAACAATTTATTTCAGCTTCTAATTACTAACAACTATTATATAAGCTGAAAACATTTTTTTTCTACATTTTACAAAAATTACTGCATACAGAAGATTATTTTTAAAAATTATTTTTATACAAAAAATTGTTTATTAAAAGCAATTACTAAAGTAAAATAAAAATAATTTCTATATTGGTATATGAGAAGAAATATTTCAGGCCACCATTTTCAATTTTCCCTAAAGACCTTCAATAATTATTATAATTGGTCTCTAAAAATAAAACAATTTACAAATTTTTTCTTTTTATATTTAATTTTACTTAATTTATTATTGTATAAAATTTATAATGTTGAAATCTTTTGCCGGTAGTTTTTATATGTTATAAAAAAAACTCCATGGTCGAATACGGTTAAAATCGTCTGCTAGATGATAGAAAATGTCGTCATTACGTCAAAGAAGTTAAGTGAAATTTTTTTTTCCAAAAGATATATATATTAAATTAAAAATAATTTTTTTTCTTACAAATTATTATTCATTATTAATATTATGAAAGGAAATAGTTTATTATGAACGAATTTAAAAATCGATAATTCAAAAATGGAAACTTTTATAAGGAGCACGTAACACTGACAAATAATTTTAACGCAGTCCAGGGGGTCATATTCTTGATTTAAAAAAAGAAATATTTTTTTCAGATTCAAAAAATTTAAGAAATCTAATTTAATTATCATGAGATGAGTCATAAACAACCGGTTATTTAATAAATCAAGTTAAAGAAAAAATTACGTTATACTTCAGAGAATAAGAAAAACGAATCACGCCCGTATAGATATTCTAAATTGATAGTCATTTTATTAACAGAAATTTCATAATTTTCAGTTATTGAGAAATATTTTTTCTTGAAGATTAAAAAAAAATATCAAATTTAAAGAAAAAAAAATTTTTTTTTCTAAACACTTTTTCGGTAAATTTTTGAAGAATTTAAGGTAAAGAAAATTGTTCCTTTTTACTTACAGAGTTGTACAGAACCACACACTATGATAATCACAGGAACAGTGTCATTTGAAGGGCAGGAAACGTTAATATAACCGATGTGAAATTAGTGCGAATGCGCTGAACGTGTTCTTCTTCATTGGTTCAGAAGAAGTTCACGTGTCAAAAAATTATATTGACCATGTTCAAGCGGTTTATTTGAAAAATTTTATATCAAAAACCTAAAGTTTAAGTTAAAAAAATGGAAAATATAATAAATAAATAAGAATAACAATAAATAGTGTTATTTTTAATTTATTAATAATACATTGTTTACAATAATTATAGTTTTTAAATTATTATTTGTATCTTAATAAAATTATTATTATAATTATCATTATTATTATCATTATTATCATTATAATTATTTATATTATTTTTATTATTCTTATAGTACTTTTTTTAAACGCAATTATTAATTAATATTAATACTATTAATTTATTAATATTAATTTATAGTTAAAAAATTTAATTGTTAATACTTAATTAATAACAATAATTTCGATAATAATTGTAAGCTTGTAATTAATTAATTAATTGTAAATTTTACAAGATTTAAATTAAAGTTAACAAATAGTGATAAATAAATTTTTAGTTCTCAAAAAATTCAATAGTGAGAATGATCCATAAAAAGGAAAGTCTACAATCCAGCAGTCAGTCAGCAATACCTTCAGTTAATGTGGATTCTTCTATACCTGACCAAGTTAACTACTGGGACACAATTTTCTGAAGGAGATTTCTATTATTCAACTTTCTACTACAAAACAATATCCATTCGTTTTTTTTTTTTTTTTTTTTTTTTTTTTTTTTTTTTTTTTTTAATATTAATATTAATTTTGTTACTTCACTCATATCAGACTTCGCACTCGATCATTAATTTTAAAAAAAAGTATCAAAAAGAAGCTTTCAATCTAAAAAAAAGTAGTAAAAAAGAAGTTATGGAAAAATTAAACTTGATAACAAAAAAACTCGTTTTTGAAAAGAATTGAATTCTTACGAAGATTTTGACAAAAATTTTGTTTAAATAATTGAATTCTGATTGGAAATTTTATGAAAATAGTAGATATTGAAAATCATTGAATTGCTAAAAGTCTTTAAAAATAATTAAATTTTATAAAGAAATCTGATAAAATTTTTGACAATAATTAAATGTCTGTGTGATATTTTATTAAATTTTTTTTGAAAATAATTGAATTCCTTAAAAAGCATTTTACTATTTACGAAAATAATTGAGGGCCTGGAACGGATAACTGCCTGCAACGCATGGTTTAAAAGGACTATACCAGTCAGACAGCAGTGAGAGGCCTAGAGACGCTCACTGTTGTCTGACTCGTATAGTCCCTTTCAACCATTCGTTGCAGGCAGTTATCCCTTCCAGGCCCTCAATTGAATTCTTGTGAACTATTTTATTAGAATTTTTTAAAATAATTGAATTTCCAAGAAAAAATTTTTTAATTTTTAAAAATAATTGAATTCTTGTGATGATTATTGTTATTTATGAAAATAATTAAATTTTGCAAAGAATTATATTAAAATGCCTTAAAATAATTGAATTTTCGAGAAAAATTTTGTAATTTATCAACATAATTGAATTCTTTCGAAGAATTATTTATGTAAATAATTGAATTCTTAGAATTCAATTCAGTTCAATTTATTCTTGTTATGCAAATTACAAAATTTTTTATTTGCAAATATTTAAATAATTTCATAATCAAAATTTAAAAAATTCATTTATTAAGTACACAATTAATTATTACCTACAGTTCATATTTTCTAAAATTTTAATAAATCCTTCGAAATAATTATTTTTATAAATAGTAAAATTCTTCGTGAGAATTCAATTAATTTAATTAAAAAGTAAAATTCTTTGGAGGAATTCAATTATTTTCAAAACAAGTTTAATTGAATTCCTCTGATGAATTCAAATATTTTAAAATATTTCCATAAATTTCAATTATTTCCTAAAATTTTAATAAATTCTTCAAAACATTTTAACTATATTTTTGTAATACAAAAAATTCTTTGCAAGAATTAAATTATTTTTAATCAAATTTAAATTAAATTACATGAAAGAATTTAATTATTTTCAAAAATTTCCATAAAATTCAATTTCAACAAGAATTTAAAATTCTCTAAAAATAATTCAATTATTCTTAAAATATTTTTAAAAAATTCTATATAAAAATTAAATTTCTACTTTCAATGCAATTTTTAAATATATTCGTCAAAAAAAAAAAAAAAAAAATTGAAAGAATTCAATTATTTTCAAAAAATAATAAAATTCTTGTGATGAATTCAATTATTTTAAATATACTTAATTTTAATAAAATTCTTTAAAGAAATTCCATTATTTTCGAAACATCTTTATAATTGAATTTCTCGAAAAAATTTCATTATTTTCAAATATTTCTATAAAATTCTTTATAACAATTTAATTATTTCTTAAAATTTTAATAAATTCTTGGAAACATTTTAATTATTTTTATAAATAGTTAAATTTTTCGCAATAATTCAATTATTATTATAAATAGTAAAATCTTTTGAAGAAATTCAATTAGTTTTAAAACATAATTTTAATTGAATTCCTCGGATGAATTCAAATATTTTTAAATATTTCCATAAATTTCAATTATATCCTAAAATTTTAATTAATTCTTCGAAACAATTCAACTATTTTTATAAATAGTAAAATTCTTAGCAAGAATTCAATTATTTTCAATTTACTTTTAATAAAATTATTCTTCATAAAATACAATTGCTTTTAAAATTTTCAATTAATATTATTAAAGAAATTCCATTAGTTTAATAAAAAATTCAAAGAAATTCTTCAAAAGAATTTAATTTTAAAAATATTAATAAAATTCTTTTTCGAGAATTCAGTTCTTTTCCTGAATAATAAAATTCTTTGAAGGAATTCTATTATCATCAAATTTTTTGATAAAATTCTTTGCAACAATTCGATGATATTCAATACATTAATTTTAAAATTGAAAATATTTGAAAAGAAAAATTATAAAAAAGTTAAGAAACAAAAAGCAAACAACAACTAACTTCAAACTGCGAACAGATTACCGAAACATGTATTTTATTATTATCAACTAATAATTAATTAATTAATGTTATAATTATTTTTATTTTATAATTAATTCAAAATTGTAATGACGAATAGAAAAGACTAAAATTTTGTTGAATATTAATTGTTTTGTCAAATTAAAATTAGGCAGTTTTTTGTTCTTTACTTCTAAACAAAATTAGAAAATTGTTAAACAACTGTGATTAAGAAATAGAAAATTTATTTATTTTGGTTTATTTTTGTTTATGAATCACAATTTTTTTAACAAAATTATTATATAAAATAGGACAACATTTTTTTTGACATTATGAAAATATAATTGTAACTTTATCAAAATTATTTTTATCATTTCAATTTAATTATTATTTTCTAGAATTTTTAACTAAAATTCTTCTTTAAATCAATTATTTACAATAATTTAAAAAAAAAATTCTGAGAATTTTCAAATGTATTTGTTTACAATAATTCAATTTTACGAAATTTCATCGATCATTCAGAAATTCTTCAATTACATATATATTTGACAATATATATTTATTTGAAAATAAAAACTATAAATAATTTCAATTAAATTTTTTGAAAAAAATTAATTCTACAGAATTGTTTGTAAAAAATATGAAAAATTCAGATTTTCAATAAGATTTCAATTTGGAACTTTTTCAAAATTCAATTATTTCTAAAAATTCACGCTGTTAGAAAATTCTACGAGAATTTAATTATTTAAATAATACAAAAATTAATAATTATTAAATATTGAATAATTTAATGTTTCTTAAATATTGAATCCTCATAAAGAATTTTATCAACAAAATTTTAAATAATTAAATTCTTTTGACGAATTTTAATAAAATTTTTAGAAATAATTACATTTTTCGAGGTATTTGATTAAAATTGTACGAAAAATAATTGAATTCCTGTAAAATTTTTATTATTTATGAAAATAATTAAACTTCTGCGTAGAATTTTAATAACATTTTTTTTTTTTTAATTGAATTCTTTTGCAAAATATTATTAAAATAGTACCTATATTGAAAATCATTGAATTTAGAACAATTTTTGCAAATAATATTGAAATTCTGCCAAGAATTTTATTAAAATGTTTGAAAATAATTGAATTTTGAAGAAGAATTTTATTATTTATAAAGAGAATTGAAATTTTTGACGAGAATTTCTTTAAATTCTAGAATATAATTTTATTTTTGCAAAAATTTATGTTCTTTAGAATGCACCGAATTCTAAAACTTTGAATCTAGATTTTATAATTACACTTTGAAAAAGATTTCAAAAAAAAGAAAAACTTGTTTATTATTTTTGATTAGAGAAAGGTGGAAAAGGGAACAAATCACGAAAAGTAGGAGAAATAGGTGATAAAATTGAAATAAGGGGACAAAAGTGAACCAACACTGTGATGCCTGCAGTAATATCAATTTTTGAAAAATTGCTTCTTAAATTTAGATTATCCAGAATGATTGTGATTTAATAAACATTAGTTGAATTGAATAAATAACCTGATTATTTATTTATTATTACTGGAAATTAATAAAAATTATTCTGTATTCTATTCCTATAATAAAAATATTTAGAAAATAAAATTTTCATTATAAAACTAACCTTGAATTTGTTGTTTACATTTAATTTTCGGCGCATTTTCATAATAAAGAATTTTGAAGCATATTAATAAAAACATGTATAATTAAAAAATTAATTAACAATTATAAACTAAAAAGAATAGAGCTTAAAGCTTTTTTCACAATTTCCCTGAAATTACAATTCAACCGTCTATTATTTTTCCGTGGATAAAAATTTCTATGAATTTTTTTGTATTTATGACTTTTTATTTATGTTAATATTACTGTCTAGAATTAAAACCCTTTTTTTCACAATTTTATTATATCGCGTGAAAGTAATAGGTCTATGTTTTCCATCCTCGAATCCCCTATTTAAATAATTGATATAGCAATTTAAAAACTAGTAAAACAAGCAACTTTACACTTTTAACTTATTACTAACTGACTGTTAATTTGCAATATTGATGTGCGAAATAAATTCTGCTTTTGCACATGAAATAAAAAGTTTTTTTTTTAAATTTCATACGAAAGTGTGCTATTGTTTCTTTAAGGGGTTTCATGTAAATTTCATTTAAGAATAAGAAGTTTAAGGTTTTAGTTATATAAGTATTTTTTTTTCTGTTGTTAACAACTTTGAAATATTAAAAAAAAATTATATTGTTCTCCAGGAACAATGTTTTCTCAACTAATGCTAAACGATATGTACATTGTAAAATATTACTGTGTGGTCTGTGGTTTTTGGCCTTTTACTAATAAACATATTAGTTTGTTTCAACAATCCGTATATTTTTTTGCTTTACTCTCAATAACTATACCATGTGTACGTGTTTGATTAACACTTAAAGTACACACACACACACACACACATATGAGCGATTTGTACAATGAAAATTTTATACAAAAACTTTGAAACCTTATATCTTTGTCTCAAATTGATAAAATTCAGTCGATTTTTCTTAATTGATATAGGAAATGTTCTAAGGGATATGACGAAAAATCTATTTTTGTTGATATAAAATTAATTTGTTAAAAAATATTTAACAATAAACAATTACATGTTTTTAAAAATGGAACACATTTGACAGAAATACCTGATGGGCGATCTGTACTCAGTGTGTACTTTAAGGGTTAATGAATTAAATTCTTTCTTTTCACTTGTGTATTTTATTATTAATTTTTTGGCATAGTAACTAAAAGTATTTTATATACTTTGCATTCAAATTAAAAAAAAATTAAATTTAGTTTATTCTCTTTTCTGCGTTTCATTTTTCCAATTGTGAATTTATTAACCCTATATAGAAGGAGTACGTTAATTTACTCACCCTCTAAGGAGTAGCTGGGGTGTCCCGACACCCCAAAGATGGATTATCTATAATTTGATAATACATCTGACCTTGAATTTTTAAAACAATAAGGTCCAGGACAGCACGTAATGTTCCAGTAACATTGAGGCAATATTGACAATGTTAAGACAGTGTTTTCAATATCGCTGTAATATTATGTGCTACTGGGGTAGGTGCCAACACTATAATGTTTTCCAACAATGCCCTTCCATTAGATATAACAATATCACGTCATTTAAAAGGTGATATCAATCTGAAAAGAAACTTTTCGTCTGATACAACAATTTAATTGTTAAACACAACTTCACCGGTTGATATAATGCTTATTGAAAAATGAATGCAATTAAGATCATTTTCATTCAATTTTTAGTGCAAGATAATTTTTAGTATATTTTCCATGCAATAAAAGTCTTATTTAAAATTGTGTCCAAAACAACTGTCATTAACAGAACTATAAATGTAACCTAAATGTTCCTTCTAATATTAAATTACAACACCAATCTTTAACTGTCAGAATTTTGTGTTTTTTAGGTAAAATTAACTTAAAAAAATCTAACAGTTTTTTTGTGTCTCCTGTAAAATTTTGAAAAACCGAGTTGAACACTCCAATAAAAAATTGTCTCGCAATAAAGGTTGAATAAGAATGATCTCACGAACTTATTTTTCTATAAGCATTATACAAACGTGAGGCGTCAAGAATTTGAATTGTTATAAACAATGGTCGTCACCAATCTTTAACTGACAGAATTTTATGTTTTTAGGTAAAATTTAACTTTAAAAAATCTATAAGGGGGTAGAAAACTTCAGAATTTGTGCAGAATATTTATAAAATATATCTAATAAAATTCTAAAAGTTAAATAATTGAATTGTTATAAATGTTGGCAAGCACCAATCATTAACTTTTTAAAAAAAATGTTTCTTAAAACTTTTTATTTATTTTATTTATAAACATAAAATATTCTTGATCAACCCCTTTTCTACCCCTTTAGATTTTTTAAAATTAAAGTTCACCTACCTAAAAAAACAAAATTCTGGCTGTTGAAGTTAAATTTTTGTATTTTTGGAAATTGTTTATTGTTTTTCAGACGTAAAGTTTATTTTATATTATGCTATATATTTAATGTCCTCAATTTATTTAGAACTAAAATTCATAAAAAACCACGAAACTATAATATTGTCATAAATACTCATATAGAAAATCACAAAACTCATTAATGTCCTCAATTAGTATACCTTAATAAAAATTCATAATTATTGATCAATAATTAAATATCAAAGGACGTTAGAGATTATTAATATTTATGAAAAATCATGAAATTCAAATCAAAAAAATAACTCATAGTCATAAATAATCATAAAAAAATACTTCAACTTTTAGTGCTGTAAAAACACTATATTACATTTCCACGCTAATTTAAATGGAAATGCTGTCAAAAGCGCAATTTTCATTCAAAGCAGTATGAGCTTACGAGTATTTTCATCTATAATAAGTTGATTTTCATTGGAAAACATTTTGGGCAGAGCTTTGGTCCGTTTGACGTGGAACGTCCCGTATATATATATATATATATATATATATATATATAAGTACTTTTAGTGGTCAAAAAATAAATATGTAATTAAAAAAAACTATTTCTGTTGAATAAGAGTAAAATTAATTAAAGGAATATTAATAATTATTCAACATTCCAGGGAATACATCTATACCGTCATCGATCGGATATAGATAAAGTTTGTGAAAGTCTATCAATGGGATCTCTTCTTCCTTTGTCGATTATATGCTTTAAATCTTTAGTGAGAAGCCGGAAATTTGTAAATTGGATTATTCATTATTTATTTACATAATATTAACCCTTTGAGATACAGTGCTTTTAATTACTTTTATATATTATTGTATGCCTCTGCAATTAACAAATATATATTAAACTCAGAACATGTTTCTTTCAGAAATTTTGCTTAACTTTTTAAAACTTTTGTTATCAAACATATAAGATCTATCATTTTGAATTTAAAAGAACTAGGGCCATCGGAAAAAAAGACATTTAAATGTTAACGAATCTGGCTAAAAATCCTTACTCGGGGGTTTTCGGGGTCGCTGAATCCAAATCCGTTGTCGAAAGTTCAAAATTCAAAATGGCGGCTTCAAAATGGCGCCCAAAAAAATTTTTAAGTTTACGAATCTTTCTGAAAATGCCTTAAAATGCCTACTCGGGGGTTTTCGAGGTCGCTGATTCCAAATCCGTGGTCAAAAATTCAAAATTGCAGCTTTAAAAAGGCGACAAACAAAAATTTTTAAATTAACGAATTCGTTAACTTTTCAATTTTTTTGGTCGATATTTTGAAGCCGCCATTTTGAATTTTGACTTTTCGACCACGGATTTTGAATCAGTGACCTCAAAAACATAAAATATGACAATATCATGATTTTAAAAAAAAAATTTTTTTTGAACACTTATGGCACAAAAACTTTATTTTCACTCGACTGTGAAGGGGTTAATTAATCTTAATTGGTGGCATTAATTTAATAATCATCTTAAATTGCAGTTAAAGAGAATGTTTAATCTCATATCCGAAGATTATACCTTAATTTCAAAAAACAAACATGAGTTAAAAGTTTTTCTAAATATTTCAAGAAGATCAAAACTTTTTATTACAGTATACGTAGGTATGTTTCAACCTCCATAAATAAATTCATATGTAAAAATGACTAATAGTAAAATGAAATATCAAAATATACTTATCTTACACAAATTAAATATTAATATAATCACTAGCGATTATATTAAAAAAAGGACTCAGTTAATTTTTCTTGCAAAATGGTCCTAAAATAGTCTTTTAACATTTCCAAATTAAAAAGTGTGCAGTTTAGTGAAATGACATATTTGGGGAATGATCATGCGACTCGATAATTAAAGAAACAAATGTCTAACGTGTTGAATTCACTTCAAATATCTTATATGGTAATAGTAAAACTCACAGAGAACATTTTAAATCTAAAAATCATGTATTCTTTTTTGTAACTCTTATTGAATCTTTAATTTTCATTCGCCATACTGGATCTGCCACTTTGTAATTTGTACTACTACGCATGCGTAACATTGACAGAACACTACTGCGCATGCATAACTAGAATACTACTGTGCATGCGTAACATTGATAGATCACTACTGCGCATGCGTATATGTACGATGAATAAATGATAAAAGTCAAACGATCAAACGATGAAGTACGGAATTACACGAACGACGGACGACAAAACGACAACGAATATCTTAATATTATAAAAAATAATAAGGAGAAAATTATAGGAGATTATGATCATTATTAATTCTTACCGATGTTTCACTAAAATTTTAGGGTATACAAGTATTACGTGTGTAATCTTTCTGATTGTGTCATTCTTACCACCACTTATATATAAGAGATTGAATATTAATAAGACATATGAAGCAAATTTACCACTCAAAATGGATTATTATTATTTCGACAAAAATGATTATTATGTGTTGACAACTATTCACCAATTTACTGCAGGATTATATGGTGTAGCAACAGTTGTGTGCGTCGATGTACTGCTTTTTACTTTTTGTCTACATGTTTATGGATTGTTTACCGTTTTAAGGTAAAACTATTATTTTTAAACTAGCTAAAAAAACGCGCAAGTGTAGTTTCTCGTTCTGCTTACAATATAGATAATTAATAATGATTATTATAGTTAATAATTTCTTTTCTTTATAAATGCTTTTAAGCTCGATTCACATCAAAATTACACTATATAATTAATATAATTTTCAGATTCAAGTTAAACCACATTATGATCAATGAAGAAACATTAGAATATCTTACTGATACCAAAAAAATGTATAGAAGAGCTAGTGATTGTGTTGTGGCTTATATGAAAATACTTAAGTTTGTATACTATTATTTTATTTTTATTTAATAAAAGGAGTAAGGTTATTAGTTTCTTGTCAAGTCAATTATAGACAAGAAACTATAACCTTACACTTTTAATTAAATATATTCAGCGAATATTCCAAACTACATCTATAACAATTATAATAATATTTATTAGCTATAATTATTATTATGTTGCACGATTTAGCATTCAAAATCATTCATGCATATGTATACTATAGAAGAATTGCGCGCTAAAGCGCGCCTAAATTTTCTAATTTTTTTGTGTTATTTAAATTATTTGGCATCACAGTAAAAAATAATGACTATACTCAAATGCACTGCCATTTGGATTTTAGACTATATCAAAAATATTAATTCATTCTCCATCGTAAAAAGTACAAATCCAATGACCAAAATTATGATAACCACTAAAAAGTATATTTAAATATGCTTTCCATTTATTTGCAAAACAAATAAGTTTTTTATATTAAAAAAATGAAATTTTTTTCAATGATTTCTCTTTTTAGTGGCACCTTATTAACAACATTCCAAGATTTCATTAATTTTCTGAATTTCTGTTTTATATAAGTGCGCATGGTATAATTTGTAACTCTAACGAAAATCGTCAATGAAAGCAATTAATATTATTTAGAGAGTAATAAAGATTTTTTTGAATTAAATAAAAAATGAAAATACAATATAAATAAATTTAAAAATTAAAAGTAGTATAATATTTTCAATCAAAACGTATCAAAAAACAGAAGCATAAACATGACTAACTTCAGGCGTAGACAGACTGGACAGAATGAAAGAATGAATACGACGATTATTGTATAATTAATAACCTAATATTTATTGTAATAACAAGCCTAAATAATAAGTATCACAGCAAATAAAGTTTTGAAAAATAATATTTTTTTTCGTTTTCGATTAATTTTAATTCTTAATAATAATAATTTAATATTTAATTAATTTTAATATAATTTTTAAAGTTAAATTAATAATTGGATTAAAAATTTGAACCGAATTAGTTTTGTTTGCTTTATTAAGTAGACATTCATCTTTCAATCGTCAAAAAAAAAAAAATTGAACGCAGTATTATAAAATTTTGTTTTCTGTTGAATAGATTGATTGAGGAGATCAATAATGTTTTTTCATATTGCTTGTTATTATCAATTGCAATTATTATACTATTAGTCAGTTTCCATGGGACTGTGGTAAGTTTTTTTCATAATATTCATAATAATTATGTTACTTGGTAAATTATAAAATAAACCTTAGGTTCGAAAAACATTATTTTTCACTTTTTTGTGATTTTTCTGATTTTCTATATATTCAACAATCGCTGATCCAATGTAGCGAACAAAATTGGATCCGCCATTTTGAATTTAATTCACAAAAATAATTAATATATTTATTTGGAATAATTTTTAACATAAATTTTTTTCTGCAGATACTCTATAAACTAACAGAAATTAGATTTGTTTGTGAGGAATTACTGCTTGCAGTGGGTCAATTGTTGCACTTATTTTTCAATTGTTTCACAGGACAATTGGTTAACACTCAGAATGCAATTTTACCCTCAGTTATGTGAGTTAAAATCGAGGGGGAATTTACTCAGGAGTCAAGTGTACACTCTCCTGGTAATACTCGGTAATACTTGGTAATACTTGGTAATACTTAATAATACTTGATTATTGGTAACTGGATAATTGTTAATGTAATTATTGTTAATAACAATGGTAATTACTAAAATAAAAATAATTTTTTAGCAAAATAGACATAAATTACTTAAATAAACATTTTGTTTGCAAAAAAAAAAAAAAACAATTGTTTTATGAACAGAGTTACCTATTTGTTAATTAACATTTTCAACAAATTAAATAAATTGCATTATCCATTATTATTTATCTAGTACACATACTAGACTAATTTAAATTAATTTCGATCCTGTGCAATGGAAAAATAAAAAAATAAACATGATTTTTTCTAAAAAATATTGTAAATTGTTAACTTTGAGTAACAAAAAAATATAAACAAATAAAAATTCAAAAATCGGTTTAGAGGAATATCTGTTATAAATTTTATCTCCTTTAATTTAAGTTTCATACTCGGAGACGTTTAAGGAATAAAATACAATTTTAATTTTTTTGTTAGGAAGTGAAGAACATATTTCTTTATTAACATTTTATAAACAAATAATATAAAAAATTATAAAAAATTTTTAAAAAATATTCAAATAGTACAATTTAAAACGAAAAAACACATATTTTGATTTTTAAATCTGTTAACTGGGAACTCGAGAAAAAAATTTTTTAATTTAGCAGTACTAAAAAACTCAATTGTTAATAAGTTTTACAAAAAAAAATTTTTTGTCTTAATATTTTCAGGGATTATTCTTAGCCACATTAAGAGTAAAACAAATATATTTTGGTTCAAAATGAAAATTTTTAAGATTTAGGTGATCCGTTTGGGAAATTCTGACCCTTAAAAGAAAATTCAAACCAATTGAAATGATATTTTTTTATTTACGTTTTAAAAAAGAGAAAATTCTCAATTAAATTATTATTGTCTTTTGTATGTACAAAATATTTAATTATTTATTTCTCTGCGTTTCATTGTAGTTTTTATCTTAAATAAGATTTTTAAATAATTTTGTTGTAAATTTTACGTACACCCAGAGAAATGGTATATTTGTCTCAGAACCAACTAGACTTTTTATTTGTTTGAAATAAACTTTATTTGGTTTAAATAAAATTTTATTTATCTCAAATATATGTTTTATTTGTGTCGAATAAAATTTTTATTTAAAAGAAATAAAAAGTCTAGTTGGTTCTGAGACAAATATACGTTTATTTAACTCAAATAAAATATATTTGGTTTAAATAATATTTTTCTCTGGGTGTATAAGAAAGTGAAATTCAACGTATTATATTTTTGCGAATAAAGCTTAATACTTAATAATATGTATTTAATAAATAATAATTCAGCAAAGATATTAATATTTGAATGCGGGAATATTTTGGAAATAATAGGTAATACTTAGTAATAAGTGGTAATAATTGG
This sequence comes from Leptopilina heterotoma, assembly GCF_015476425.1. Taxonomy (NCBI): domain Eukaryota; kingdom Metazoa; phylum Arthropoda; class Insecta; order Hymenoptera; family Figitidae; genus Leptopilina; species Leptopilina heterotoma. The sequence continues at coordinate 630,691 of NW_025111048.1, read as the reverse complement.
TAATACTTGGTAATACTTAGTAATAATGATAATAAGTGGAACAGGGAGTCAAGTGTACACTATTTTTACTAGTAAATTCCCCCTCGGTTAAAATCATTAGAGTAACGATTATAATATTTAATTTCTCATCCTGAATGAAATTATATTATATCCTAAATTAATATATTATTATTTAAACATTAGATACGATGTTGAATGGTACAATGCATCACCAGAAATAAAAACCTTAATACAGATAATATTGTATCAAAGTCAGAAAGAATGTAATATATATGTTGGTAAAACGTTAGTTTTATCTAACGATTTTTTTGCTACAGTAAGCTATTTACTTAATTTTTTCTCTCAAAAAGCACTTAAAATTACAATCTCTTTAGAACTCTGCAATCTTAATAGAAAATTTATATTTTCTAAGAAGTTGCAAACTATGTATAAATAATTTATTTTCAAAAATGTGCATAATTTCGTGTGTTTTTATTGCAGATTATAAAAACAATATTTTCTTACTTAAATCTTCTCAATTCGCAACGTTAAATAAGAATAATTGAGAAAAAAAAATACAATTTTTTGTCTAGTGCATAGAAACCTAATACTTACTTACTTACTTTTATTGTAAAGGTATAATTTTGGCTTCATCTATGTCCCTTCATATCAATGTTTTGAATATTATACGTGAAAATAAAATTATCTATGAAGATGGTCTTTATTATGTATATTATTAAGTATTGTAATATCAAAATTAAAAAACTACAGTTTATTCAACAGTAGAAGCGGAGTTACTATCATTTTTGTTATCAAATTCAATTTGATACATGTAATTCAACAGATCAATGACACGACGAGAGTAGCCATATTCATTGTCATACCTGAAATTTTTTCCTTAATTAAAAAGTTTTCTTCATACTTTGAAAAATGCTGTCCAAAATATAAAAGTAATCTATTAATATGTCTTCAGGGTTGCCATATAAGTTAGGGAATATAAGTCAGGGAAATCAGGAAAAATTCAGGAATTTTTATTATAAGTACTGGAAAAAATTAAATTTTTGAAATTTATAAAAAAATTATAAATTTCTTTAATCAGTTGTTTTTAAAATTTCTTTTTAAATTTATTAAAAATTGATATTGTCAAAATTTTTAAATTAAATATAATGATAGAAAATTGCATTTATTCTTAAATTTTTTTTTTTAAATTCTCACCGAAAGAATTCAATTATTTTTAAAAATTTTGATAAAATTCTTTATAAAAATTCAATTTTAAGAAATATTCATAATTATTGAATAAATTATTTATTTTTGTATGTAAATAATTGAATTCTAGAAAAATTTCCTAATAAAAATTTATTAAAAAATGAATTTTAGGTAAAATTTTAGATAATAATTGAATATTAGAAGAGATTGTGTGAATTTTTATAGAAATAATTGAATTTTTAATAGGGTTCAAATTAAAATCTTTTGAAAATTTAAATTTATTGTTACAATATTCTTATGAAATAAAATAATGACTTTATCACTCTGTCATCTTAAATTTATTATATAAGTTATTGAATTTGAGATTCTTAATTCCTATATAGAAAAATAATAATGATTAAATATTTTTTTTAAAAAGAAGTTATTCAGTGTCAGTGAAAAAGTGAAAATTTTGTCTGGAAATCAGGGAAAAACAAAATTAAAGTTTTATGGTGTAAACATAAAAAAAACAACCCTGGTGCAACCCTGGTGTTCTTAGTAATATTTGAAAGAATGTATATAAATAATTGTAATTACCATGCGACAATTTTCATAAAATTATTTGTTTGTGGAATGCCAGCTTTTGCATCAAATATACAAGAATATGGGGAATTATTGAAATCTGACGAAACACAATCATCTTCAACATAAGCAATAATATTTTTCATTTCACCTTCAGATGCAGTTTTCATACATTTTTTAACATCCTCGTAAGTTGTTTCTTCATTTAATCTATAAAAATTAATTTTTTTGTTATAATATTCAACTTATATTATTATACTATCATTTTTTGTTTCTTACTTGAATGTTATGTCACAAACTGAAACATTGGGAACTGGCACTCTAAATGCCAATGCCGTTATTTTATCTCTCAATTCTGGAATAACTTTTGTCACACATTTAGCTGCTCCTGTTGACGTTGGAATAATATTCTGTAGACATCCACGTCCATCTCTCCATTTCTTTATATTAAAATATTTTGCAGTTTACAAACAAATTATAATTTTGGTTACAATTATTTTGCGCATTAAAAACTTTCAATTTTCAAAATTAAATAAATAAATAAAATAAAATTTAAAACTAATTATTAACTTATAATAATCTGATAAAATTCTGTCTTTTATTCATACTGTCTGCAGTTTGATGTTAGTTTTTGTTAAAAAATTTTGTTAAGAAATTATCTAAAATTTTATTTTATTTATTTAATTAAAGTTTCTAGGGCTAATGAGCCCTTCAAGGAACAGTACAATATAAAATATCTATAAAATTAATGATATGAAATATAAAAATATCTCCATCGAAAAATTAGTGGCACACTTCAGAATTTTTGAGCCAGTTATGTTATAATTTCAATAATTAAAAAATGAAAACTAACTTTTCCACTTGGACCATCGAGTGTTTTTTGTGTAGGTGTAATGGCGTGAATTGTTGTAACCATTGCCTGATCGACTTTAAATTTATCGTTCATCACTTTAATTAGAGGAGCACAACAATTTGTTGTACAGGAAGTTGCTGACACTACTCGTCCTCCTTTCTCTGCTGTATAACATTTATGATTCACTCCGTAAACATACATTGGAGCATCAATGGATGGTGCTGTGATAATTACACGTTTTGCTCCAGCATCCAAGTGACGCTATAATTATTACATTTTAGTTTATTATCATAATGTTTAGAAACTAGAAAATAAATTTTCATTTTTAAGCACAAGTTCTATGAAAACTTAAAATAACCCCCATTAATGATTCTAAAAAATTGAATCAAACTCCCCAACTATATATAAAAAAGGTATAAAAAAAACTTTAAATCTACGTTAATAAAAAAAAAATGAGCATAAAATTAAATTTCAGGTCAATAATAAACTTACCGCGGCTTTTTCTATAGTAGTAAAAATTCCCGTTGCTTCTATCACAAAATTAACATCAACAGTGGACCATTTTAATTTACAAGGATCTTTCTCGCGTGATGTTTTTATTCGCCTCTCTCAGTCAATAAAACAAATTTTAATTAATTTTCTCATTTAATAATAATAAAAATTTTATATAAATAATTATAATAAATAATGTAATTATAAATAATTCTGAAATTATTAAAAATTTTTTTTTTAAAATTACTTCTTTTTATTTCCCACTGTTTTCTATATTAACTTGAAAAATTATATTTTCAAATCTGTTTCAAATTTTTGGACAATTAATCTTCATACAATGCTTTTCAGTAATAATCGAAGAAACATTTCTTTTTTTTAAACAAAAGTTATAAAATTAATTTTTTTTAAAAATAAAATTACCACTTTGTGGAGAAAAGCATCTAAATATAAAATTTTTTTGAAACTTTCTTTTCAATACTTTTCGAATCTTTTTAATTTAAATGTATTAGTCTCTTTAATTCCTTTCTTTATTGTGTATATTTTAAATTTAATAATTTCAAATTTATCATTGAATTAATAAAATAAGTTATTAATTTTTTGAAAAATAAATTAATTTTTAAATAAGAATCGAATAAATAATTACCACCAATAATTATTGTTTCAGAATCAAATTCAATTGGTTCTGTGAAGGTTCCATGAGTTGAATCATATTTAAATAAATATATCATATATTCAGTGTCAATAAACGGATCATTGATATGTTTAACCTGTAAAATTGAATTTTCCTTATAAAATGAAAATAATTTTTCATTAAAAAAAAATTTTTTTTTTAATTTATACCTAAAAATAATAAAAAAATGAAACATTTGACAATTTTATAAAATTGCCATTCCTTTTTACCTCCAAATTTTTTTCTAAACAAATTCTCAAACACATTCTTCCTATTCTTCCAAAACCATTAATTCCTATTTTTGCCATTTTTGGCGATTATTTATAAAATAAAATTTTGTACCTCGTAAAAAAATTTCAATAGAAAAAAAAAAATCGAATTTTTATTGTGTCAAGATAGTATTATTATAACTGAACTTAGATGGAAATAAATAAAATTCATTTGTTTCTATTGTACGAAAAAAAAATATTTTATAAATTAATATATATCTTTAATATCTATATATTAGTAATGATTGTAAAGTTCCCTAACTTTTTAAATAGGTTTTCAAATATTTTCAGTTTTAAAATTAATGTATTAAAAACCATTGTATTCTTGCAAAGAATTTTGTCAAAAAATTTGAGAATAATATTGAATTCCTTATCGCAGAATTTTATTATGATCATAAAAATAAACGATTTTTCGAGAAAAATTTTATTAAAATTTTCAAAAATCCTAATTAAATTCTTTTGCACAATTTCTTTGAACTTTTTTTTAAATAATAGAGTTTCTTTAATAATTTTAATTGAAAATTTTTAAAGTAATTTCATTTAATAATTGAAAATTTATAATTGAAATTTAACGTTTAATTATTGAATTTTATTAAAATTTTTAAAAATTAATTGAATTTAACAAAGAATTATTTCAACTTTTTAAAATAATTTTCAAAATAATTTTTGCGATGAATTTTACTTCGAAAGGATTTCTTAACAAGAATTTATTTCAAATTATTGAAAATAATTGAAATTCACCGAAGAATCTTATTATTAATAAAAATAATTGAAATCTTCTAAAGAATTTTATTATTTATGATAATAATTGAATTCTTGAGAAGAATTTCATTATTTAAGAAAATAATTAAAATCTTCAAAAGAATTTTACTTTTTATGAAGATAATTGAATTATTTAGAAAGAATTTTATTAAAATTTTAGAAAATAATTGAATTCTTTTGAAAAATTCTATGTAAGGGTTTATCAACAAAAATTTATTTCAAATTTTTTAAAATAATTGAAATTCTGTAAAGAATTCAATTATTTTTGAAAAAGAATTGAATTCTTGACAAAAATTTGTTTCAAATTTTTAAAAATAATTGAAAATTATTTATGAAAAAGAATTGAATTCCTGACAAGAATTTGTTTCCAATTTTTGAAAATAATTGAAATTCTATATAAAGAATTCAATTATTTATGAAAAAGAATTTAATTGTTGACAAGAATTTTTGTTTCAATTTTTTGAAAATAATTGAAATCCACCGAAGAATCTTATTATTAATGAAAATAATTGAAATCTTCGAAAGAATTTTATTTTTTATGATGATAATTGAATTATTGCGAAGTATTTTAATATTTAAGAAAATAATTGAAATCTTCAAAAGAATTTTACTCTTTATGGAGATATAATTGAATTTTTAGGAAGAATTTTATTAAAATTTTTGAACATAATTGAAATCCTTTGAAAATTTTTATTATTTATAATGAAAATAATTGAATTCTTTAGAAGAATTATTGTATTCAAATTTTTCAAAATATAAACATTAATATTTAATTATGTACCTACTTAATAAGTTAATTTTTTTGATTTTGAATATTGAATTATTCAAAACTTTATATTTGAAAATAATAAAATTTTATAATTTGCATAATAATAATAAGTTAAATGCGACGTTCCGCGCGCCTAACGTTTGCTAGTTATTATAATAAAATAAAATTATAAAACAAAAAAAAAAGAATTTTATTCCGTTATTAAATTATTTTCTTCAATTTTAATCGAAATAATATTATTTAGGTACAAATTTTCTATTATAAAATAAACACTATAAATAAAAGACAACACAAAATGTAAATAATAAACTATTCTGATTCATACTTTTCTCTATTGATAATAAGGTAAACTCGAAAATTCTAATCATCAGAAAATTTAAAATAATTTGAAAATGTTAGTCAGTCTAAAAGAAATCGTGACAAAGTAATCATGTATAAATCAAAGATAGTGAATACAATCCAAGCGATCATTTCTAATTTTCCGGATGGTCTACAAATCGAAAAATTAGATGGTAATTTTTTTCGTATTAAAAAAAATGTTTTTTAGAATTTTACTATATGTAATAGTAATAATTAAACAAATTTAATTAATTTTCAGATGAATATGAAATGTGGACACAAAAATCAATTCCATATCTCAAAATGGGTTTTCACAGTTTATACGATTTAATAAGGGCATGTCCTGAAATAAAAACCACTAAAAATAAGCAGAACGAGACTGTTTATACTATAGTACCGATTAATAATTCATCATCTAAAGATGAATTTTCTAGATTCGAGAAAAAGGTATTTGAAATGGTGTATTTTTTCAAAATTATTAAAAGTAAAAAAAAAATAATAATCGATTGATAAATATTTGATTTATTTAATATTATAATTAATTATTATTAATATTCAATAATTCATTGTCATAAAGTCTAAAAATATTAATTAATTAAATAATTTTTAGTTCTGTAAAACAATCATAATTTTCTAATTCAAGATACAAGTTTTTTATTAATTTTATTTAAAAAATATCGTTTTCATTTAAAGAATTTAAAAAAAAAATTTTTTTTTAGAATACCAGAAGCGAAAGAAGATTTATGCCTTATAGAAGACCGCGAACATCTGTGCCTCGTAGATCAGGGACTCCAGTGAATTTCGATTCCTCTGCGAAAGGTAAAATTACAATTAAAGCTATTTATTATTATTTTTTATTTTACTTATTATTCTTGACTTTAATAAATAAATGTGGATTCAATTTTAAAACATTTAATTCATTTAAATAAATATTATTTGATATAATTAAATTATTATTTGCTAATAGACAAATAATCGATTTATTTGAGTCAAATAAATTTTTTTTTCGTTGTTTTTTTTTAATATATAATAAAAATTAGTGACAAAATTATAATTAAATTTTGTGATACATCACTGAGAAAAAAATTTTTTTAATCAAAAAATAAGTTCCCAAACAAAAATATGTATGTTTGATATTTTATAATTGAACCAAAATTTTTATTGAATCAAATTTATCATGTTTTTAATCAAAATTATTGTTTAATTCAAAAATAATTTTTATTTGACTGTATAATAAAGATAACAATGTTTGAATCAAATATATCGTTTTCTCAGTGATTGTTTATACTTTATACATTATCATATTTATATTTATTAAAAAGAAAAATTTTTTTTTAGATTCTTCTCGATCGAATTCTTCTTTTCGTCCAAGTTCAGCTTCATCGATACGCACCACGTCATCTTACAAAAGTAAAAATTCGAGAGGTCCTCAAATTACAATTAATCCACAGAAAAAAATGGTAAAATTATAATTATTATTTAAGAAAATTAAAAATTTAGATTAAAAATTATTTTCCTTATTTGTTATATATACATATATACAGAAAAGAAAAGAAAATTTAATCATTTATTTTTAAAAATTAATTTTAAGTTAAATTTTTTTCTAGGACAATGTTAATGAACCAATTTTGAATGGTCAACAATTGATTGGCGACGATTTTTTCCTTCAAATTGCAATCAAAACATTGGATTCAAAACTTTATAGAAAGTCAGGTAAAAGTCTTTTTTTATTTCTATTTACTTATTTTTTAACATATTTATATTTATAATTTTTGTTTAATTTTTCTTAAATTATTTATCTAAGATATGTTAATGGTAATTTTTTTTATTTTCCATAATTAGTTATATATATAGATTATTTTTGTTTTTCTTTCTGATATTCTTTTAATAACTTAATAATTGTTAAAGTTTTTTAATTATTATTAATAACAGGAATATAAATAACCAATAAAATTAAAAAAACCAATAAAATAATAAGGTAATAATAATAAGGTAATAATAATAATAATAATAATAATAATAATAATAATAATAATAATAATAATAATAATAATAATAATAATAATAATAATAATAATAATAATAATAATAATAATAATAATAATAATATAATAATAATAATAATAATAATAATACCTAATAATAAATAGTAAATAAACAGTGTTATCTTTATTTTTCATTAATTGATAGTTTTTAAATTAATTATCTAAGAATTTACTTATTTGTTATTAAATAATTAAATTATTATTACTTTTTTAAATTTATTTATTATTTTATATTTAACAATGCAATTAATTGATTTCTTAGAAGATTTCTAAAGAATATATTTTATGTTTATAAAATAAAATAAAATAAAAAAAAAAGTAAAAAATGTAAATGTAAAAGAATAAATTATAAAATTATAAAATTATTAATAAATTTTTTTTTAGAAAATGCTCCATTATATAGCGGTTTATGCGTCTCTGGACAATCAATTAGAGCTTGTACAAGAAGACTTAAAACCATAGAGACAATTTCGAATAAAGTGACAATAATGTTAGGATCTGTCGATATTTACGAGGTATGTATATTAATTCTTGCTTTCTACTATTTTCTACTTAAATTAAATACAAATTATTTTTATTTTCATTTTACAAGTTACATGAACAAAAAATAGAATGAAAAAAAATTTATTTTTAATATCTATTTATGTTATATTATTTATGAATATTTAAAAAAAATATTATTATTAATAATTAATTATAAAATATTAAAATATTAATAATATAATAATAAAAAATAATAATATACATATAATATAATTATAATAATAATAATATATAATATAATAAAGTATAATAATATATTATTTTGGAATAGCTTGTAATTTATTTATTATTTATTTATTATGTAGGATTTATTATTATTTTTATTTACTTATTGTTTGTTTAATATTATTGTTTGTTAATTAAATATTTATTATTTATAAAATCATTATTATTCATCATTATTAAATTAATATTGTTAAGATCAATTTTTTTTAAAGTTATTTATTGTTGAATTTATTATTATCAAAATTAATAAATTTAATTAATAAATATATTTAATTAATAAATCTAATGAGAGAAATTTAAATTTCATCGGAGAATTAAATTTTTATGTAGACATTTAATTAAATTATTTATAAATTTGTATTTATTTACAATTATGAGAGGAAATGAATTACTAAATTTTAATAATGAAACATGTTTTTGATAAATTTATAAATTTAATTATTTAGTTAATTAATGAAAATTTTTTTTAACGTTACAATTTAGGGAAGAGATTTAAAACAAATGAAAGAGGATTATTTGTTACTTCTCGATACATTGGAGGAGAAGTTTAATCTACCAAAATCGTCAATAACAATTGGAACAATAGCACCATTGGCCAATGTAAATTTTAGGACACAATATGATGAATACAGTACTCTAGTTTGCTTTAATAATTGGTTACGACAATTAGTTGACAATAGATGTGACGAATTAGGACAAAGAAAATTTTACTACAAGATCATTGATTTTCACAAGGAATTATCAACCGACATTGAGGGAGTTAATTATGATTATTTTCAAAAGTACGTTTTTTTCTTAGATTATTTAAAAAAAAAAAAAAAATTACATCAGTTTTGAATAGAAATTTGATAATTTTTTCAGTTATAATTAAAATAAAAAATTTATTACTTCTAACTATTTAAATTTGTTTTCAGTGACGGAAGAAATGTTTCTGGTACGCGACACGCTTACGTTCTGCTAAATCAAGTGGGACGATCGAAAATTGTCAGTCTTTTTTTTATCAAAGCATTAGAAAATAAAAATTATTTTTCAACAAAAAAAAGTAAAATTTATGATGAGTTTTCAGAGGAATTAAACTGGTTGTAATTGACAAAAAACAAATCATATTTTCCTCTTCTTTTTTTTCTTCAAAAATCTTTTAATTTTCTTTTGTATCTTAAATATAGTTAATCCCCTCGTATATTTCAAGATACTAAAAACAAAATTCAAAAGATTTTATGAATTAAAAAAGTGAGAAAATGTATTTGAAATCTGTAATTAGAATTTTAATTCGAAATTCATATATGTATAATTATTTTCTGTGCGTGGATTGTTTTTTTTTTTGTGAAAGCAAATTGAAAAAGTTTTAAACTTTTTTTTCAATAGTTGCAAAACTGTGATATGAATATTTTTAATAGTAGACAATTTTATTTACTTTGTATTTTATATTTATATATTAATATTGTTATTTGACAATAATTGGCATTCGAACACTATTTACAATATGTTGTACTTTGTAGATATATATTTAATATTACAATAAAAGGATATTGAAAAAAAATTTTTTTCTTTTAATAACAATTTCAACAAAGTTTTTAATTGTAACAAGTTTAAAGAAAGGCTATAAAAATAAATGATTTATTTACATTTTGTCTGATAAATGCGCTATCTGAGTTTTATATTAAAATATTTTTAAAAATTGAAAAATATTTTAGTAGATTTGGAACGAATTTTCAAAAAGTTGGGCAAGATCCTCTTCACTCTGTTCTCGAGGTGCTAGTTTTGTGATGCGATGCTGAAATTTAATTCATTATTGTTAATTATAATTATGTTTATATATTAAAAAAAAAAAAAAAATCTACCTGAGGCAAAGTTCCTTGAACAAGATTTGGAATGTCCTCCTTCTTAAAGCCAAGTTCTCCCAATCCGTTTTCAACTTTCATTATTCTCATATAATCCCTAACAGTGTCGGCTAAAATTTTACCAGCGTCCTCACGTTTTGCTTGACTAACATCAGCGCCAAGCAGTTGTGCTGCTTCCAAATGTCTCTCTGGACATGCATTTCCGGTAAAGGAAAATACAGCTGGTGCTGAAATCACAACTGAAAGTCCATGCGGCACAATTGGATGATTATCACTGTAGCCCTATTAGAAGGATTAGAATTAAAGAAATTTTTATTTTTTATCAAATAATTAATTAATTTTTACATATGTCACGCTCTATTATGCTTAAAAATATTGTTGTCTTTGTTATAAACAAATAAATGAACAAAAGCTGTTGTTTTAATATTATTTTTTGTCTCACTGTGTTTTGGAGCGTCACATATATAGTTAAAGAAATTATACTGTAATAATATTATAACTAACATTTATTGTAATATCATTTACAATAAAAAAAATATTCAAAATACCTTTGGCTGAAAATTACGAACATTCCCACTAATGGGATAGGAAAGACCGTGACATAAATGAACACCAGCATTTCCAAAACCTACACCAGCCATTGTACTAGCCAAATGCATATTACTTCTTGCTTCCAGATCATCAGAATTGTAAACTGCTCGTTCAAAGTATCTGCCAATAGAATTAAGACATTTTTTTTTCGTTGGTAAAATTAACTCCTTATTTGTTTAGGGAAAAATAAAATTTGTATATTTAATATTTAGTCCTGAGTTTTTAATTAAAAATTACTGAAATTAAAAGTTAATTGAAAAAAGTATTTCTAAAGATTGAGAGCACATGCGCGCGCAGTATGTAAAGAGTGGAGGGAGTACGTGGGTACCAATCACAGTACACTTCCCACTCCTTCCGCCCGGCGTTCTTAACAAAACCGTCGTCAGAGAAATGACATAGTCATGCAATAGAATTGACATTTGAAACAATTGAAAAGTAACAAAATTAGCATTTAACACAATTGTTATGCAACAAAATTGACATTTAGCATAATTGAAAAGTAACAAAAATTGACATTTAACACAATTGAAAAGAAACGAAATTGACACTTAACACAATTGAAAAGAAACAAAATTCACATTTAACATAATTTGTCACGCAACAAAAGTAACATTTAACACAATTGTCCTGCAAAAAAATTAACATTTAACACAATTTAAAAGTAACAAATTTGACATTTAACACAATTGAAAACAAACAAAATTGTTATGCAACAGAATTGACATTTAACACAATTGTCCTGCAACAGAATTAACATTTAACACAATTGGCATGCAACAAAATTGACATTTAACACAATTATTGAAAAGAAACAAAATTGTCATGCAACAGAATTGACATTTGAAACAATTGAAAAGTAACAAAATTAGCATTTAACACAATTGTTATGCAACAAAATTGACATTTAGCATAATTGAAAAGTAACAAAAATTGACATTTAACACAATTGAAAAGAAACGAAATTGACACTTAACACAATTGAAAAGAAACAAAATTCACATTTAACATAATTTGTCACGCAACAAAAGTAACATTTAACACAATTGTCCTGCAAAAAAATTAACATTTAACACAATTTAAAAGAAACAAATTTGACATTTAACACAATTATTGAAAAGAAACAAAATTGTCATGCAACAGAATTGACATTTAACACAATTGTCGTGCAACAGAATTAATATTTAACACAATTGGCATGCAACAAAATTGACATCTATCACAATTGTCATGCAACAGAATTGACATTTAACATAATTGTCATGCAACAGGATTGACATTTAAGATTTAACATAATTATTTTAGTGCTAATTTAAAAATTAATCATTTTTATTTTTTTTTATTAGTCAATTTAAAAATTCACGCTAATATAATTATGTTAAATGTTAATTCTGTTGCATAACAATTGTGTTAACTGTCAATTCTATTGCATGACAATTGTGTTAACTGTCAATTCTATTGCATGACAATTGTGTTAAATGCTAATTAGTAAATTTGATACTTTTTAATTGTGTTAAATGTCAAGTTTGTTGGATGACAATTATGTTAAATGTCAATTTTGTTGCATGCCAATTGTGTTAAATCTCAATTCTGTTGCATGACAATTGTGATAAATTTCAATTCTGTTGCATGACAATTGTGATAAATTTCAATTCTGTTGCATGACAATTATGTTAAGTGTCAATTTTGTTGCATTACAATTATGTTAAATGTCAATTCTGTTATTGCATGACAATTTTGATAAATTTTAATTCAATTCATTCAAATGTCAATTGAGTTAATTGTCAATTCTTATGCATGAAAATTATGTTAAATGTCAATTTTGTTGCAGGACAATTGTGTTAAATGTCAATTCTGTTGTATGCCAATTGCGTTAAATGTCAATTCTATTGCATGACAATTGTGATAAATTTCAATTCTGTTGCATGTCAATTGAGTTAAATGTCAATTGTATTGCATGACAATTGTGTTAAATGTCAATTCTGTTGCATTACAATTAAGTTAAATGGCAATTTCGTAGAAGGACAATTGTGTTAAATGTCAATTCTGTATTATGAGAATTGAGTTAAATGTCAATTTTGATGCAGGACAATTATTTTAAATATCAAATCTGTTGCATGTCAATTGTGATTAATTTCAATTCTGTTGCATGTCAATAGTGTTAAATGTCAATTCTGTTGCATTACAATTATGTTAAATGTCAATTCTGTTGCATTACAATTATTGTGTTAAACCTCAATTCTGTTACATGACAATTATTTTAAATATCAAATTTGTTGCATGTCAATTTTGATGAATTTCAATTCTGTTGCATGTCAATTGTGATGAATTTCAATTTTGTTGCTTGTCAATTGTGTTGCATTAGAATTATGTTAAATGTCAATTTTGTAGCAGGACAATTGTGTTAAATGTCAATCTTGTTGCAAGTCAATTATGTTATATTCCAATTATTTTAAATATTTTTCTGTTAAATGACTTTTTGGTTGTTTGTCAGTTGTTGAATATTCATGCGTCACTTAAACTATTAGACTTTTGAGAATGGTTCTGTACTAAGGGGTATTGAGATTCGCTCTTTCAAAATCCGGTGTTAAAAAAGCATTCTGATAACAATGAAATCCAATATACTTTTAACACCAGATTCTGAAAGAGTGGATATGCAATACCATTTAAGTAGTACGAAACCATTCTCAAAAGTCTAATCGTTTAGAATAAATATTCTCACCTTGAATTTTAATAAAAAATTTTGGACATTTGATCGTTAATGGGTTAATTAAAATCTAAAATTTTGAATTACTTTCTCATGACTTGAAGTGCAAATCTTGCCCAAACATCACTAACAGGATTGCTTCCTTGATAGGCAGGTCTTAAAATTGGATTCGTTGGGCAAGGTGTTCTCTCGGTGTATGGAATGGCAGTAAAGGATTCAAGAGCATGACAAAGTACATCGAATCCAGAATAGGCACAAACCTTTTCTGGTAGTGTTAATGTATGCTCTGGGTCTATTATTCCTAAGGTTGGTCGCAATGCTCTGAAATATTGAATAATTAATTAAAATAAATATTAATTTTTTTGTAAATAATAGCAGAAGTTAAAATTTAGAACCAAAAGAAAAAAATCGAATTGCAAACATTTTTAAAGCTAACCTATTGGCAATACCAGTTTTTGCCTTCAGTGGTCTGTAGTCAAAAATGGAAACACCAGTTGTTTCTGAGCCAGTACCGGAAGTTGTTGGCACTGCAATCAACGGTTTCAATGCAACTAATATTGGCTTACCCTTTCCAATTGGCGCATTAACGTAATCTAGAAAATCAGCATTTGGATCCGATGCATAGAGATTTGCAGCTTTGCATGTGTCCATAACAGAACCACCTCCCACCTGTTGATAACAAATATTTAATCCATCAAAAACTAGATTATTTTCAATATACGATCGGAATTTTCAGAGTTGATGGGAAGACCTTTTGAAAAATCCAAAAAATGTAGCAGTTCGTTTTTGAAAAATAGTAAAGAACTTACAGCAATGTAAGCGTCGAATTTTCCACTCTTAGCGAATTTAATTGCATCTTGAAGACTCGCTTCCGTTGGTTCAACTCGAACTTTATCGTAAATTTCAACGCTGACTCCGTGCTTTGTCAAACTGTCAAGAGCCTTTTTTACTGGCGATAGATTCACTAAATTTGAATCTGTCATTAGGCAAATTTTCTTCGCCCCTAAGTTTTGAGCGTCCATACCCAATTCCCTAGTTACTCCAATTCCATACCTAACGGTCGAACAAGCCATCTGCAATATACATCAAATTTAGAATATTTAGAAAATCAAAAGATTTCACTACAAAAACAAATTTTTTTCATAAAATGAATTCTAATCTTAAGAATTTTTAAAATAGATGACATCATTACAAATAGTTCGCATTATCTGATTGATTATCTGATTGATTATCTGATTTGATATATGTTTTCTAAAAAAGTTCTAACGAACAAAAAAAATAGGTTATTAAACGAAAAATTTAATTCTTTACCTCGAAAGCATAATCTTTCGTCGGAGCTGTAGTGGCAGCAGTGCTACGCGTTTTTCCATGATTTATTATTCCATTTCCGCCTGGATTTCCATGTGCTGGACATTTACATCTATAAAATTGCATTAATTACCAAAAATTATTTCATTAAATAATATAGAAATAAAATTTCATTTATTCTGTTTACATTCTAAAGAAGATCTAAATAATGGAACAAGCATTAATATAAAAATTATTGAGTTACTAATGGAACCTTGTATAAGCATACTCTGATTGTACTGATTAAAAAATTGACAAACATATTCTTTATAATCAAAGATTTCATCCAAGATTCCATCCAACATTCCATTCACGATTCCATCCAAGATTAAAGTATTTAAAAAAAAAGAATCTTAATCATAAGATTCAAAGAAAATTATTAATTTCTAAAATAATTCAAATAAATTATTTAAATACTTTAAATAATTTTTTATATACGTAAATAAACAAATATTCAAATTATTAAATAAAGGCAATTTTTAACATCTGCTGTTAAATATATACGTATACAATAACTAAATTTATAAAAACCTAAGGAATTAAAAATTAAAGTTCTTATTAAAATCTGTATCTTAAAAAAATTCAGAAACATAACATATGATGCTAGAATTTGTTGACCTCATTAAATTTGTCAATCATTTCATTTAGAAATATTGGAAAAGAATTGACGCAGAAAGAAATAAAAAAATCTTACGATTGTGATGATATTATTTGAAGTAGATCAACGGCACGTCTTCTTGGTAACATGATTGTGAGGGAAAAAGGAAAATTATTTTTTCTTTAAAGAAAATTTTTTGATTAATCGCTATTAAAATAAATTCTCACAGTTATCACTTTTACAAACACTGTGGCGTGGACTTGGGACTAACAAATTGACTTCTCATATAGTCTGTTGAATCTTGAAACCGGTAGTACGCCCCACCATATGAAGATATATATTTCCCTCCTACATTGACTTAAATCTTCTAGACAAACATATGTACATATATATAGGAGTATTAATGCATATTGAGAGTTACGAAAGAAGAACGTCGTTGTTTATTTCATTTTATAATTAAAAAATTAATAACTATGATTTTGAAGAGATTTTTTTGAAAATTTGGTAATAAATTTAATGATGAGCATTAGAAATAGCAGTTTCAATTTTTAGAAATTTTATTTTATGCCACAAATAGTAGATTATTTGAGAAATTTTTGGCTATTATTTAAAATTAAGTATATACCATTTTTGAGGACTATTCTATTTTTTCTTTTCCCGACTTTTTTCTAAATTTCATCAAAAATATTTCCTTCTTTATTATCCTGCTAATAAATTGAATTGACCTGCAACGTATTTTAATATTCATGAAATAATTTAAATATTTATAAAAATAATTTAATTCTAGTGTAGAATTTTATAAAAAATTTTTAATATTTCTTTCGACTAATTTTATGCAAATTCTAATTAAATCCCGAGTCGAACTTTTAGACCTGCTTACCTCCTGGTAAGTATAATTTAACCCTAACCTGCACCTAACAAACCCTTGGTGTTTTTTTCCTCCTGCGTAAGTTCTATTTAACTCTGACAACTCCTTTTTAAGTCCTAATTGAACCTTAAACCCTGTATTGCTTCTACCACATTCTTACGCAATAGGAAATGTTACGCGCGGTACAAGATATTCAACTTATTATTGTTTTGCAAATTACAAAATTTTTTATTTTGAAAATTTCACGAAAGAATTCAATTATTTTCTAAAATTTTAATAAATCCTTCGAAACAATTCAATTATTTTTATAAATAGTAAAATTCTTCCGAAGAATTAAATTAATTTTATAAATAGTAAAATTCTTTGCAGGAATTCAATTATTTTCAAAACAATTTTAATTGAATTCCTTAGATGAATTCAAATATTTAAAAATATTTTCATAAATTGCAATTATTTTCTTAAACTTTAATAAATTCTTCGAAATAATTCAACTATTTTTATAAATACTAAAACTCTTTGCAAGAATTAAATAATTATTAACCCAATTAAAATAAAATTAAACGAAAGAATTTAATTATTTTCAAAAATTCCCATAAAATTTAGTTTCAACAAGAATTTAAAATTTTTGAAAAACAATTTAATTATTCTCAAAATACTTAAAAAAAATTCTATATAAGAATTAAATTACTAGCTCAATACAATTTTTGAATATATTTGTCAAAAGAATTGAAATAATTCTATTATTTTCGAAAAGTAATTAAAATTCTTATGATGAATTCAATTATTTTGAATATAGGTACAAATTTTTTGAAAATAATTGAATTTCTAAAAAGCATTTTATTATTTGTGAAAATAATTGAATTCTTACGAATGATTTAAATAGAATTTTTTTAAATAATTGTAGTTTAGGAAATAATTTTGTTATTTATCGACATAATTGAATTCTTGGGAAGAAATTTATTAAAATCTAAAAGAATAATTTAATTGCAATTTTAAAAAAAATTTAATTAAAATTGTATTGAAATAATTAATTTCTTTCGAACAATTTCATTAAAATATTTAAAACTAATTGAATTCTTGTAAAAAATTATAATATTTTTGTAAATAATTTAATTCTTTCAAAGAATTTAAAAAAACATATTTTTAAATAATTGATTTTTTCGAGGAATTGAAATTTAATTTTTTTAGGAATAATTACATTTCTCGAGCAATTCCTATAAAATTGTATTAAAAATAATTGAAATCCTGTGTTGAATTTTATTATTTATGAAAATAATTAAATAGTTGCTAAGAATTTTATTAAAATTTTCAAAAATAATTGAATTCCTGAGAAGAATTTTATTATTTATGAAAATAATTGAATTATTGAGAAAAATTTTATTAAAATGTTTAAAAAGAATTGAATTTCATTGAAAAATTTTGATATTTTTGTAAATAATTGAATTCTTTATACGAATTTTATAAACAATTGTTTTAAATAATTAATTTTTTCGAAATATAATAAATATTATGAAAATTTTATTTTAAATAATTGAATTTTTGTGCATTATTTGTGAAAATAATTGAATTATTCTATTAATTAATTTAAAATAGTTTAAAAAATAATTTTAATGCTTCGATGAGTTTTATTATTTATGAAAATAATTGAATTCTTGTTTACAATTTTATTAAAATTTTTTTTTAAATAATTGAATTTCCATGAAAAATGTTATTATTAGTGAAAGTAATTGAATTATTATGAAGAATTGTATAAAAATTTTTGATAAATAATTGATTTTTTTGAAATTATTTTGCAAAATGATATTCTAAATAAATTGAATTTCTGTGGAAATTTTATTATTTATAAAAATAATTGAATTTTGCATAAATTCTTTCAAAAGAATTTAAAAAAACATATTTTTAAAATAATTGATTGTTTCCAAGAATTGAAATTAAATTTTTAAGAATAATTACATTATTCTCGAGCAATTCCTGTAAAATTTTTATTAAAAATAATTGAAATTATGTGATGAATTTTGTTATTTTTAAAAATAATTGAATTGTTGCAAAGAATTTTATTATTTATGAAAATAATTGAATTCATGCTAAGATTTTTACAAAAAATTTTTGAAATAATTGTATTCTGTTTGGAAATTTTATGAAAATAGTATGTATATAAATTGAAAATCATTGACATGCGAAAGGTTTTAATAAATAATTAAATTTTACAAAGAATTCTAATAAAATTTTTGAAAATAATTGAATGTCTTTGTGGTATTTTATAAAATTTTGTTGAAAATAATTTAATTCCTAAGAAGTATTTTATTATTTGTGAAAATAATTGAATTCTTGAAAAGGATTTTTTATTAGAATTTTTAAAAATAATTGAATTAGCAAAATTATATTTATTACTTTTAAAAACAATTGTATTCTTGTAATGAATATTGTCATTTATGAAAATAATTGAATTTTGGAAAGAATTTTATTAAAATGACTTAAAATAATTGAATTTCTGAAAATAATTATGTTATTCATCAACATAATTGAATTCTTGGGAAGAATTTTATTAAAATCTAAAAGAATAATTTAATTATTTGAAAAAAATTTGTTTAAAATTGTATTTTTGTAATTGTATTTTGTAAATAATAATAATAATAATAATAATAATAATAATAATAATAATAATAATAATAATAATAATAATAATAATAATAATAATAATAATAATAATAATAATAATAATAATAATAATAATAATAAAATTAAAAAAACATATTTTTAAATAATTCTTTTTTTCGAGGAATTGAAATTAAATTTTTAAGAATAATTACATTTCTCTAGCAATTCGTGTAAAATTATATTAAAAATAATTGTAATTTGTAATCCCGTGGTGAATTTTTTTATTTTTGAAAATAATTGAATTCTTCATAAGAATTTTATAAACATTGTTGTAAATAATGAATTTTTTCGAAATATAATAAATATTATGAAATTTTTATTTTAAATAATTGAATTCTTGTGGATTATTTGTAAAGATAATTGGATTTTTCTATTAGATAATTAATTGAAAATAGTATTAAAAATAATTTAAATGCTTCGATGAGTTTTATTATTTATGAAAATAATTGAATTCTTGCTTACAATTTTATTAAAATTTTTTTTCTAAATAATTGAATTTCCATGAAAAATGTTATTATTAGTGAAAGAAATTGGATTATTGTAAGAATTAAATAATCCACTTCAATAAATGTTTAGCGTGAAACTTTTCTGAACTGATTTAAATTACATTTTCACCTAAATTTTAAATACATTTTTTGAACAAAATTTTTTTCAGGTAAAACGAAAAATAATCTGAATTTAACGTTAATCAATTTTTTGCATTCAAGAAAGTTGAATCCGCACCTGAGTTTACGATGACGTTGGAAAAAAAAAGATAAAAAAAAGAGGACCAAGAAGCTTGACCACTTTTGATGCAGTCATTTTTATTCTTTCAGTATGCAAACTTTTTTGACGCTCACAAGCTTTTCTAAAAGTTGTTGCTTATTCTAATCGTCTTTTTATATCAAGTGAATAAAGACAATGTCTTTTATCATCAATTGTTAAATATTTTAGTATATAGTGATAATAAAAAAATATTTTCAATACTAGAAGAGATCAAATGTTATTGATGATAAGATAAAATTATTTAAAAGAAAATCTGCTACTGAATCTATATTTAAAATTGTAAGTAGAAATATCAGAAGTAACTAACATCTCAAGATTATTCCATTTTTCCACCAAGAATAATGGAATTAACACCAGAAAATTACAGTATTGTGTACTTTGGTGTCGCAACATCAGGATTTTATAAAAAGGACGAAATCCTGCAAATTGGGGCAAAGTGTGATAAAGCATCATTTAGTGTGTATTTAAAACCAACCGTTCGTGTCGATTATCATTCAAATGAATTAAATAATCTTCAAAATATAAATGGAGAATTATTTCTTAATGACAAGAAACTGATGTCACTTGAAGCAAAATTTGCTTTAAAATCATTCGAACAATTTTTGAATAAATTCAAAACACCATGTGTTCTACTTTCTTATAGTCATTTTCATTACAATCGTCTGATAACTCTCATTCACAATAATAATATGATTGATAATTTCAACATTATCGCTGGATTCTATGATGCCACAAATTTATTTAAAAAATGTCCAAATGTAAAGGTTTCTAATTATAAATTAGAAACATTGTCACAAGTTCATCTTAAGAAAGAAAAAAATTTCGAAGCATTGCATGATGTTCGTTTGGTTGAAGAATTGAGTGAAAAATTAATTTCAAAGAATGATTTTTACAAATGTTTGTTGGGTTATAAACATTATAAACAATGCGTTGAAAAGATTGTTTCCAAACCATCAGGAAAATCAAAATTACAAAATGACAACTTATCGAAAATTGATCTAATAATGGAATCATACAAAGGGGACATTGCCAGTGGAGGAATGAAAATAAATTCAAGAAATTCTCTCGTGCAAGGGACAAATAAAAAAGGAAATGGAATGTTAGACTTTTTCAAAGAACATAAAAAATCACAAAGAAATCCTGTCGTGCAAGGGACATATAAAAAAGGAAGTGGAATTTCAGACTATTTCAAAGAACATAAAAAATCACAAATAAATAGAAAAAAAGTAATTCAAATTTTTGAATGATAAAAAAATTTCTATTTTCGAAACTTAATTATTGTTGGTTTATGAAAAATGAAAAATATTTTTAATTTAAAAATGAAATATTATGATTTATTTTTTTCATTGTCTGTTTTAAATATACTCTCATTGTTATTAATATAATCATTTTATTAAAATATTATTTACAGCTTATTGCGTGGCATACACGTTGATAACATATCTCAGCGCTCTAAGCTAACATTTGTTAACAATAATTTTTATTAATAAAAAGGCACTTAACAATTAGAAAAAAAATTTTTTTTTTTTGTAAATCATATAACTAAAATATCCCTTAAAATTTATCCTCACTTTCTTTCCTATCTAAAAGTACATTTTATATAGTCTAAAAGATTTTTTTTTCCGTCTTCTATTATATATAGATATAATAATACGATTATTTAAAAATCTTATCAATAGACATTTTTAATATAAATAGTTTAATAATTTTCAACATTATTCTATTTATAATTTCAACGAATTTTTTTAAGACAAACATTTTTTAAATGAATCTTTAAATTCCTTATTTTTTTGTACTTAGTGATGTAAGAAAAAAAATTGCAAATATATTTTTGAAAAGAAAAGTGAATATTCTTATAATTAGCTTTCATATATTACTATGACTGGGCAATTCTCATTTTGTAAAGCAGTCCAGAACTCTCATTTTTTCTTTGAACATTTTTTTTTTTTGTGAAAAAAATTGATTTTTCGAATTAATACCACCCAGAATTATGACCAAGTCTTAAAAAATTTTTTTGTTTCAATATACTCGCTATCAACTTATAAAGCTATATAAGTTATTATAAGTATTTTATGCCACGAATTTATTATGTATATCTCTTCATGTATACATCATGAATCTTACTGGAAGAAACCACTGGATTTTACCAAAAAAAAACCAATTATTAAAAATTTAATTTTTTCAGATTTCAAATAAATTTTTTTAGTTGTTTTTTTACATTGCAAGGAACTATGAAAGTCGATTAAAAAAAAAAATTGTAAAATTCAAAAAACTTTGGATTGAATATTTATAATAATAAAAAATGTAATATTCATGATCACTTTGTTCGTATAATTAACCAAAACTCTTTTGACAAAGAGAAGGGATTATAATTTTACCGCATGAGAGAATGATTTTCGAGGTAAAAATTAAAAATATCATGCAAGACATTTTTATTATTATAATTTTGATGAAGTTTATTTTTCTCTTTAAATAAAAAATTTCTTTGTTTCTTTAAGAATATCAAAAAAAAAAAAAAATCACAAAAATAGTTTCTCAATATGACATTCTCTCAGGACAGTACGAAAATTTCTAATTCGTAATTCTCAGTCTCAGGAGTCTATATCTTTTTTTTTGCATTCTCTTATACTTACAAACAATAGAAAAATTTAAACACTTTCTGGTACAATTTTGTCATAGTGGAATGTACTGCTTGAATAGAAAGCGCCACGTTTTGGTAAATGTGGTGTTGGTATTTCTTCTTGAAGTGGTTTATAAACAAGACCACAATTTTTATTATCGATCAATCCTTGACGAAGAATCATTGGTGGCCTAATAACTGGACCGCGACCTCTTCGTTTTGCCAAATAGAGAGCAAAATGAACAATTGACATTAAAAGAACAACAGTGACGACAATAACAGTCAATACAGGCCAAAGTGATCGTCGATAAAATGGATGATAACTAACAGTTGCTTCAGGAATATCATCATTATAATCATCATCATCATTTTCCTCGGTAAACATGTCACTGAATTCGTCTAAATTATTCTGACCATGATCGAACTGTAAAAAGAATAAAAGTTTGGTTTTGTTTAGTTTAGTATTAAGGATGTCCTCTTGGACGTCCAGAACCCACTGCGGAATATATAGAAAAAAAATTAGAGAACTTACCGCAATGTCGTCAGATAAGTCATTCTTTAGAATATCCTCGAGTTTTGGTCTTTGTGGCACTGGTCGTGGTGGTGGGCCAAGATCAATGCTGTCACAAACAACTTTAGCTAAATCAGACCATTGTGTTATTCTTTCAGTTTCAATGTAATCGTCAGCAATGCTCATTGATTTTGTATTATCAACAGTCTTCACTCTATGACCCGTCAGCCATTGAATTGCATCATTGAATTCTTGATCGCACTTTAAGGGATTGTGCATTATATCCAAACCAGTGAGTTTTGGAGTTGCTTTTAACTCCTCCAATGTTATTCGCTGAAGACGATTATCATGAACCGCAAGAAATCTACAATTAATTGTAATAGTTAATTTATTTATTCGAAAGAACTTCCTACAATGTTTAGGATGTGTGATCTTCCATATCATCATAGCAGTGCTTTGCAACTGTCTACTTTTGCCTGATAGGTCGTTTGCTAGATTCTGTAAACCTAGATCATTGTCGCCTATTAAATTCATAATCTTTAGACTTCTGTTAATTTGGATAGTATTTTGAGAGCAATTACGGATTACCCCACCACATAGATTAAAAATAATACAAACAAACTATTACACCCATTCAATCATTAAACCTGCAATTCTTTACCAACATAGATAGAAACATAACTAAAAACTTTTTAATTATTGCTAAATTGGAGAATGACATAATTTCTAACCAACGTTCGTTCGAATCAGTATATGCATTACCAGGGAAACAAGACTCATGAACCGAGTACCATGCCGGACAATCTTCTACAATATGGTGCGGACTTTCAAAATCCTCATGACAATAATTACAAAGCCTTTCCGGGTCGAATACATGCTTCTCTGATCCTCTGATTATTCTAGCAAAATTAGACAAACGAAGTTGCGCAAAGATCTGCTTATAGAACAAATTTATCCGTGACAATAGATATCATTGCGTTTCCGGTTTTAATGAAAGAGATGGATAAATTAACAGACTTTTAGACAATATTAAGCGGTCGTAGTCTATCCTTCTCAAAAATGCTTCATATAAATTAAGAATGTTCTTACAATCATAAGCACCAAATTCGAGGGTAAACTCGTCTAGATAAGATTCCAGTAAACTATCAGTAGAAAATATGCGAATTTGGTTAACCCAGTTAAAATGATTAGTTGGATCCTTATGGGACAAAGACTTAAGTCTTTCGAGGCAAAGTTTAGGGAAGCGTGAATTGTCCATTTTGGAGACCTTTGTCAACTACGATAAAATATTTTTTAAAACCATAAACGACAGATGCAAAGATCCAGTTTCAATCCTTAAGGCGTAGCCCAGTGTATTAGAAGGGAGTAGGAGTAATTTCTTGAAAAAAGAGAGTTGTGTTCGTTCAATAAAGTCTAAAAAGTTCAGGGCTCATAACAAGGAACAGTACATCAAAATGTCTTAATGTCTGTTGTGAACTTTAACAATGCTGTACATGTGCTGTGTTTATCACCAAAACCCAGATTGTAGGGGTTCTAGTAAATCATTATTCGTTAAGAAATCAGTCATATTTGCTTGCATACGATCTGCAATTATCTGTCAATTTTAAAAGAGATATTTTCTTTAATTCATCATTACAGAAGTTCCCTTCTAATGTTCAACGTAACTATAATAGATTTAGGAGATTACTCTGATGCTTTTATGCTGTCCTTTGGGTTTGACGGCGTTTTAAAAAGGCGGGACATGTCTATCAAAAATTTTGATTACTTGTTCCGTCAACTAAATTAAATGAAAACTAACAACGGATTCGTAATCAGCGGTCCTGCAAACCTCCAAGTAACAAGTTTCAAGCGAATCCTAATAGTTTTTAAAAATTCTTTGTTGTGGTGTCGGGGCTTTTCACTAAAGGACATCCAAACAGCAAGAACGTAATCAAAGAATTCAGAAATTGTCCCCATGTAAGCAGGTCATTCGGGGCTCACCGATTGTGGAGGTGGTATACCAGTAATCGTAGAAAGAAGTGCTGCAGCAGCAGTTGCAAGAAGTTCTCGAAAAGCAAATAAGTCACAGTCTTAGGACCCAACCAGCGAGGTATGATGTTTGCTGTTATGGTAATCAACTAAAAATAAGTTGATTAGCTGATAAAACAAAGAAACATAAGAATTTGCTTATGTTGTGCTTAATCAGGAAGAGTACCATATAATGGTCAATAGGTGTCATTTATGTCTGGATTATGAATTATGAATTACACTTTATTTTTGGGAATCTAACTCTCATTTCTGATTGTGCTGCCTAACTATCTGTCAAGCAGCCGCTAACTCAACGCCATGGGTAGTCAAGTAATTCTAAAGATTGAAGAGCAGTCTAGTAAAAGATGAGAATGGTTTTTAGTGGGTCGACCAGAACAATAAGAATTACCCCCAAAACCTTGGATTTTAATTTATCTCGATTAAATTTTTTCCCTTTTGACCAAAGGAAAAGAATCAAGAACAAAGGGTCAACAGAAGACAGCATCATTTCCAGACAGTTGCACAAATATCATCATAGGACCAGCCCCTAAAAATGTATAATTATCCATTTATTGTGTATTTACTTACTTAAGATTTTTAAGCGGTACTCTGGCTTCACTCCAAACACGTTCAAGAACATTCCAACTGACATTCAATTTAGAGAGATTTGGCGTCGCAAGGAATGGAGTGACTTGCAGGGAAATTAAAAGATTTCCAGCAAGATTCAATTTTATCAATGATGTGGCGCCTTGGAACATATTATTATCAAGTGTTTTAATTTGATTCTTCGACAAATCAAATTCAATCAATGATGAATGGAATTTGAGTAAATTTCTTGGAAGTCCGGTCAAATGATTTTTGGCAAGTTTCAATGTTGTTAGTGCTGGCATTGCGTCAAATGTTCCTTCCTGAATGGAGTAGAGACCACAATTGGAGCATTCGAATCGATAAACGCTATAGAGGGGGAAAAAAATTAACAATTTTGAATATTTTGCCTAAATTTGAAATTATTAAAAAAGGATTATTAAACATACCTGAATGTGTTGTACTCCTGATCGTTGGTTCGAAAAACGGGAAGTGTTTCTAATCCAGGATTGTCGTTCATCACGATTGTTTGCAATCTGGAATTCGTTCGGAAATGATGATCCGTAAGTGAAGTGAGTTTATTGTCACTGATATCAAGATGGACTAATTCATCATTCTCACTGAATGAATGCTGATGAATTCTTTTGAGACCATTCGATTTAACGTAAAGTTGTTCGAGAATTGGCAATCCAATCAAATCGTCTTTGTGAATAATTTTGATTCTATTACTTGAAACATCTAATATTGTCATTTTTGTCGCAATCACAGTACTTAGGGTTGATAAATTATTACCTAAAAGTGAAAGAAAAAAATTAATAATTAATCAATTTTAAGAATTCAATTTCGAAGTAGTACAGAATTATTTCTTACCAACAGCTCTCAAGATCTGAACATTTTTTGCATTTCCCTCAAAGAGATCGATTGGTATTTCTTGTAATTCATTATAGGAAATATCCAATTCGGTGAGTGATTCCAATGAATTAATGTGAGCTTTGTCGATTGTTTTTAGACGATTCGTTTTTAAATCGATGAATACGAGATTTGGCATTTTCACGAATGCTGAATGTGGTAATCTTGATAGGGAATTATCGGAGAAAACAAGTTCGGATACACTTGGAGCATTGAGAAGATAATTTCTTGTTTTTGCCTTAAAAGCTGTCTGTAAACGTTTCATTGGATTTCCAGAGATTGTTATTAAATTTAATTGACTGTTATTTTGGAATATATCAACTGGAATATCGTCTAAACTATTTCTGGTGAAATTCACAGCGAAAAGATAGGGATTATCCTCGAAGGCTGTTTTATCCAATTCCAAAATTGGAGTATCTATGAAGGTTATCGATTCCAGTTGTTGAAGACCCCGCGATTTGAAAGCCTTTGGACCTAGACGAATTGGATCAGCATTCTCAATCATCAGATGAACAATTCCAGGACCGAAGGTTTGATTCTCATCCAATCTGGTGCATCTGAAATTATTTTTTGGTTTGTTTAATTAGTCATTTAGAAACAAATGGAGAAAAGAAAAATTAAAGGAACAATAAAAATCATCTAAAGTTGTGAGTTTATTTTGATTTTTGTTGTTCTTTTGATTTCGTTAAAAATTACTTGGCAGTTGTAGCAGAAGCAAATTGTCCAACACATTTGCAACTCGAGGGGCACTGGGTCATAATTTCATCTTCATTGAGATGATCAGGATCATCTTCATCATCATCTTCATCATCATCATCATCATCTTCATAATCATCATCATCATCATTCTCATCCTCTTCGTCCTCATCATCATCATCCTCATAGTTCGCATCATCAGATTCAGTGAATTCTTTAGGAGTAGTTTTCACCGTCGTACTTGTAATCGTCTTAACAGTTGGATTTTTCCTCACTAACGGTACTTTAACAATTGGCTTTATTTTCTGAGCCTCCGCTTTAATTACTTTCGCAACTTCCTCTTCTGGAAACTTATCATTATCATTTGAAATTTCTTCATCTAATGTTTGAATTTCCTTCAAAAGCGTTTCCTTTGGATCTAAAAGTTTCTTGTAATCGACATTTTTCATCGAGAACACTTCTTCAGTTGTTGCTTTAATCTCTTTAGCATTTGATGTCGAGGTTGTTTTAATTTTTTCATGTAAATTTTCTTCAGTCGTTGAATAAGCAGAAACCGCTGCTGTTCCGATTAATAAAATCAGCAGCAGAGCTGCTCTTCGCTCCATTTTTTCACTAATCTGCGAACAATATAAAAGGAGAAAAAAATTATTTCAATAAACAAAATTCTTTAAATTTATTTTAAAAACACTTCTTTTATGAATATTAAAGTTTAATTAATTAATTCAATTATTAATTAAATATTAAAACGAGGAAATTTTGGATTAAATTGTAAAAAAAAAATCTTTTTTGAAAATACAAGAAAAAAATAAGAATTTTGACATACGCAATAAATTATAGCACCGAACAATAAAATGATGATAACTACAATAGAGATGATAAAATTACAATCATTTAATATTAATTCGCAGAAGTCTTCAGCTGATAAAAAATTTTTTTTGTTTTCTCAATCAAACACATTATCATGAAAAGTGAGTCTATTTTTCACAGTTCAATAAGCACATTTTAATTAATATGAAAATTAAATTTTTTTACCATATTTTACAAATAATAATTAATAATTTAAAATTTCTTCAAAACCGGAAATTAAAATTTTAATTGATCACAGAATTTCATTTTGATCGTTATGTCGATATTGACAATATAAAACTGAATTACAGGCACGAGATTCTACGCTTCGGAACGCATGTTTACAACTACACCCTTCTAATAACACCCACTTTTTTTATTGAATTATATATATATATATATAAACGCATACACAGATGTCTGATATTATACAAAA
The DNA here is from genome assembly GCF_015476425.1 of Leptopilina heterotoma. Classification (NCBI taxonomy): domain Eukaryota; kingdom Metazoa; phylum Arthropoda; class Insecta; order Hymenoptera; family Figitidae; genus Leptopilina; species Leptopilina heterotoma. The sequence continues at coordinate 601,996 of NW_025111048.1, read as the reverse complement.
CGAATAACAGTTGTTGATTGTTTCATTCATTTTCATTTATCTCATTAAACTTTTTTCTCAAATTACTTTTCAATTATAATTATTCTTCATTTTTTAAATAAAAAATTTCTATTTGAAAATTTTGATTTTGTCTTCTTTATCTGAAAAAATATTTTCTAATTTTTTAAACTGATGTTTCGAAAAAATGCATAAATAAAAGTAAATAATAACATAATAATTAATAATAATAATAATAATAACAATAATTAAAAATAATTTTTGAAAAATTTTTTTTTGAAATATATTTATTGTTGAATTGGAAAAAAATGAATTACATAAAAAATATTTTCAATATTCACATTGTATGTGGACGTTTAAAACTTATATGGTATTATAGAGAATAACTATACTATTCTTAACACGGCAAGGAGTTGAGGTTGAAAAAGATACCTTTATATGTTTTTTATCTATACATTCAATGCTTATCTAAAGAATGACTCAGGTTTTTGATGGAGCTAATAATCAATATGACGAAATGCTTGTCGACCCTTCTTGTTTCGAGAAAAAAAGAAAATCACACTAATAATAATAATAAAAAAAAAATTAAATGTTGAATGAAATTTTTTTTCTTTTATTTGCTATGAACTATTTTTGGAAAAAATATTTTTTCAAAAAAAAGAGAGAAAAATTGAGTCGTTTCTATTTTTTGGACTTTTTTTCAACTTTTTCAATTATTTATTTTTAGAAATTAAAAAATATCTGTAAAAGATGTTCACATTTTTTTTTATATCTGTGATAATTTATACGACTGACACGTCAAGCAAGTTTCACGCAGTAGTCACCTGAGCTTTGCTGATAACAATGGAGGATATCTTATACTTTTAGTTTAGGCTTTGCAGTTTTACTAGACAGGAAATTCAAAGATATATTTTTAAACTTATAATCAAATTTTTTTTTGTTAAACTTGCAAATTTTATTTTAATGATTTTTAATTTTTATTTTTAACAATTTACATGTAATTAATAATAGCCGCCAATTTTCTCAACTACACGATTAACATTTTCCTTTGGAAAAATTTTTATTAATTTATTGCAATCAATGGACAATTTCTTTGTGACAATTGGTACTTAATTTTTTTAAACAGTAATTACCGCAATAAATAATATTAATAATAATCGTAAATCTTGAAAAAAAATTAAACGAAAAATGTTTGTAAAAAAAAAAAAATTTATTCAATAACAGATTAATGTTTAAGCGATGTGAGATTTTGTATTGAAATTTTATGGAAGAAGAATTTTTATCAAATTGAAAGGATGAGTGACTAATTATTATGATATATTAATAGAGAATAAAAATTCTTCCAGCCTCAATCATAATAAGATTTCATCATCATAACTTGAACCTTCTACTTCTGAAATAAGAATAGTTTGTTTGCACAAAAGTATTAGCGTATTATTTTGAGCCGAATAACCTTGATGGGATTGGCGGAATAAATTTTTTATACACCTTGAGTCAATTCATTTCAAATCGACATTTGCTTTGTGCCATCAAGAAAAAAAGTGTAGGTATAATTGTGAAAAATTTTTAATTACTTTTTAAAAAAATTTTTGTCAAAATAAAGTAGTGAGTTATGGTACTATTGAATCTATAATGCTCTAAATCTGAAATACATTTTTTCCAGGCTATTAATCTTGATCCTGTGTAACAAAAAAAAAGAACCCTTCCTTAACGCTTCTAAGAGACTTTCTCTCCTAATTGAAAAAATTAGAAAAAAAAATTAAAATATCAGTTTTTTGAAATTTTCAAAAGCAATTGTAGTTTATTCTTTAAATTATTATAATTTTCTTAAAATATTTTAAAAAATGCTTCGATTGAACTATATTTGAACCAATTTTAACAATGAACTGCAAAATTCTAATCAGTTGAAAAAATGAGAAAAAAATTAAAATATCAGTTTTTTGAAATTTTCAAAAGCAATTTCAGTTTACCCTTTAAACTATAATAATTTTTTTTATAC